>NW_017306367.1:1148726-1155369 GCF_000935625.1 Nanorana parkeri | reverse complement strand
TATATAGACTGTACAGGATGTCAGAAGATGGGTCCTGGGAGAGGTGTATATTTCCCTTTGTTCGGGTTGTGGTCCCTTTAAGGGACAGGAATGGGTTAATACCTGCTGCAGGAAGTGTGTTCAAAAGGATAGGAAGCTAGAGACAGGGAGAGGGAGAGAGAAGCCCTGATTAATGTTTGCAGACAAGGCTGTGGAGCAGATGGAAGTACTGGTGCTGTGAAGCAGCCGACCTTTACTGGGAGCCTGTGGGCTGAGAGAGAAACTCTGAAGTTAAGAGTGTGATAACCTTGTGGACTGAAACTCTCCAAGCCGGTGAGGCTGTTATTCTTTTCTGTGCTGAAGGAAGCAAACGGTACAGTTTATTATTTCTATGCTGAAGGAAGCAATCTTTTAAGTTGTTTTGCTGTACTGAAGGAAATTACTGTTTATTGTTGCTGCTATGGAAAATAAATGCAGTTTGTCTGATAAAGCCTGTGTCCTGCGGTCCAGCTAATTCCCCAAACATCACAATACATACACACTATATTACCAAAAGTATCAGGACGCCTGCCTTTACACGCACATGAACTTTAATGGCATCCCAGTCTTAGTCCTTAGGGTTCAATATTGAGTTGGTCCACTCTTTGCCGCTATAACAGCTTCAACTCTTCTGGAAAGGCGTCCACAAGGTTTAGGAGTGTGTCTAGTTCCTCCACCCCAAACTCGCTCATCCATGTCTTTATGGATCTTGCTTTGTGCACTGGTGCGCAGTCATGTGGGACCATTCCCAAACTGTTCTCACAAAGTTGGGAGCATGACATTGTCCAAAATGTCTTGGTATGCTGAAGCCTTAAGAGTCCCTGCACCGGAACTAAAGGGCCAAGCCCAACCCCACACCATAATCCCCTCTCCACCAAACTTTACATTTGGCACAATGCAGTCAGGCAAGTACCGTTCTCCTGGCAAACGCAAAACCCAGACACGTCCATCGGATTGCCAGACAGAGAAGCGTGATTTGTCACTCCAGAGAACACATCTCCACTTCTCTAGTGTCCAGTGGCAGCATGCTTTACACCACTGCATCCGAGACTTTGCACTTGGTGACATAAGGCTTGGATGCAGCTGCTCGGCCATGGAAACCAATTCCATGAAGCTCTCTACGCACTGTTGTTGTGCCAATCTGAAGGCCACACGAGGTTTGGAGGTACTTAGCTATTGACTCTGCAGACAGTTGGCAACATCTGTGCACTGTGTACTTCAGCATGCGCTGACCCTGTTCTGTCATTTTACGTGGCCTACCACTTCGTGGCTGAGTTGTTGTTCCTATTTGCTTCCACTTTGTTATAATACTACAAACAGGCGACCGTGCCTGGAAGCTAGTAGCAAGGAAATTTCACGGAACACATGAATCCAATGATTTGGAGGGATGTCCCAATAATTTTTACAATATAGTGTGTGTAGTTACACTGAGTGGCCAGATTATTATGACCACCCCATCAGTACTTCGTTAGCCACATTTAACCTTCAATACTGCGGCGATTCTTCTTGGCATTGACTCCACGAGATGTTGAAAGGTGATGCGAGGAATCTGACACCATGCCTGATGAATAGCATTGTCCAGTTCTGTGAGATTTGATGGTTTGTGATTGTGCAAAAAATTCCTCAGATGATTCGCAGCCAATGTGCATATAACTCTCAGGTAAGGATAATCACACAATGCAGGCAGACCTTCACCTCCACCCAGTGAGTGATGATAACAAGTGAATGCTCACCTGGGGAGGTAGAACCACAGAGCTAGGTCAAATGCACTTTTTCCCCTCTTTAAGAAGGGAAAAAGTGCATTTGACCTAGCTCTGTGGGTCTACCTCCCCAGGTGAGCATTCACTTGTTATCATCACTCACTGGGTGGAGGTGAAGGTCTGCCTGCATTGTGTGATTATCCTTACCTGAGAGTTATATGCACATTGGCTGCGAATCATCTGAGGAATTTTTTGCACAATCACCATTGTTTGCGTTTGTTTTTTCCTTGGGACTTTTTTTGCCTATATTGCTTTTTTGTATGTGTGTAGATATTTCTTATGCCTCATTTGTTTGAAGGCTCATATATGTGACTCATTTATATATGTTTCAATTTATTAGATATGTATGATTATTAGCTCGGCACAATATTGTTTTTTCACATTTTACAGATATTTAGTTATATCCTTAGTGCTTGGTAGCTCATATTTCCACATTACACTTACTGGCGCTGATCACCTTTATTGTTTAGTTTTATATATATATATGCCTCTGTAGAGCACCACATCTTACAATGGAGACTGTTTAGAACTTCACCCTAATATTCTTCACTTGGTCATATTTCCCAGACTGGATTCATGCACTCACAGAAATCCATGAGAAATGGTGACTTGTGTGGTTCTCTACTTGGTACCCTATACAGGGTACTACAATCCCCGCTCACATGTACATTCTTAGTTGCATGACTAAGGCTGGCCATACACTGATCTATTTTTTTCGTTAAACCCGCGGGCTGAACGAAAAAAAATAGACTTGATTCCTCCATCAACTAACAGCGTGTCGATCGAGGAATTCCACTGTTTACATCGTAATATCCGACCAGTGCGGATATCCTCGCTCAGTTCAGAACTGCTTATAGTCACGTGTGATTGGCGTATAGTAGGTTCGGGCCAGGCCTATCCATCACAGGGAAGATTTGCTAAAACTGGAGCAGACAGAATCTGCAGCAGATGTTCATAGTAACCAATCAGCTTCTCTCTTCAGATTGTTCCATTAGGCTTTAAAAATGAAAGTTAGAAGCTGATTGGTTGCCATGCACAGCTGCTCCAGATTCAGTCTGCTCTAGTCTTAGTAAATTTCCCTCATTGTGTTTAAGAACATTTTAGATATACTGTGCATGTGAAAGAGAATGGCTTCATGTGATCAATCTAATTTGTGTGCTAATGTTTATAATTTTATATATACAAGGGGCAACAATGTTTGTTCCTTACATTGCTTCTTGGTTTACAGTGCCACTTGAGTGATTTACTGCTTCCTCTGATAAAGCAACTTCATGAGTCAGCAAACTCATTCAAAACAATACTCTTACTATGCAGCTATAATCTTATCTCAATATTGACCCCCCTACAGTGGTAATAGCAAATCGGTAAACCCAAAAATGTAAAATGTTGCAGATTACCAGTTACAGCATGTACATAAAATACCTGTAGATCTTGCCATAAAAGCAGTGTCCTTTCTGCAAATTGAACTGAAATCACAAACAATGTTATCATCCTTCCATGATATCTTCTGTAAATTACATCAACCCCTCCCATGTATTGGAGATGGAGAAAGGATGACATGTTTGTAGTCATAATCAGGAGAGTTGGGGTGTATGAGAGGGAACAGTTTTCAATATATAGTTCCCACAGGCTGGCTCGCACAAATCACCCCTCTATGTCTCCCTCTTGAACATGGGCCGCTCTTTGCAGGAAGGACGCCGCGACCCACTGCAGAAGGTGTCGCGACCCACTTTTGGGTCGCGACCCATGAGTTGAGAACCACTGGTCTAGAGTGACAACCATTGCTACCTCCATAGATACAGTAGAGTAAAAAAAAGCCAGAACAAAGTTATGGGGTTTAGATAAACTTTATTACAATAACAAAAGTAATGGAAAAAGCAAGCATTTAAAAATGTGAAATTTCCCTCAAAATTACTTTTAAGGTAAATACTGCAGTAATAATAAAAAACTAAGTGCCCAGTAGAAATAAACACTTTCCATTTAACTCTGTAATGACTCTGTGGCTTCTTTGTCCTATCTCATGTCATCGAGAGCTAACTGGCGGCTTTATCTTATAGGGATAGGCAATGGCAATAAACTGTCACCTAACAGCTGCACTCAGATATCCGGTGGAATGCAGCCATTGGGCATCACTAATATGGCAGTGATTATATTTTTGAATCGTGTGACTGGTAATCAACTATGAACAGTATAAGATGTCCTTTTTGCTTCTTGCGAAGTTATAAAATGTCCATGACCTTCCAGCTCCATTGAAATGATACCAAAGCTTGGTTGTGTCTTTGCAGATGAACATTGCTGCATTTATATCAGATGGCTACTGTGTAGCAAGGGGCTGACACTGCCCTGTAGAGTGACAGCTAACTTCTTGGAGGCACGCTGGATTAGGGCACTGTTGGGGTGCACATTTTGAATGTGATGAAGGTGGGATTCCTGGCTGTCTGCTGTATATCCACAGTCCTCACAAACATAGAGTTTGTTCCTGCGCTCCTTATAGGCATAATTCTGTTGCACTCCATGTATTTTTTTCAAGTGTGACTCCAGCGAGCATCGCTGAGTGAAGGCTTTGTCACACAAGTGACATTTGTATGGGCGAACACCTACAGAGAAGAAAATGGGTAGTAAAGTTTTTGGACTGTATAAACGCTTTGCTTCAGATAGGCAACCTGCTGTACTATATTGCTGCTTGCAAAGATGAATATCCTATTCTATCCTTTATTATATAATATTTATTTATGTATTTCAGGTATTTATATAGCGCCGACAATTTACACTTTACATGGTTTCACATTCACATCAGTCCCTGCCCTCAAGGAGCTTACAATCTAAGGTCCCTATTTCACATGCATACATACAAGGGCCAATTTAGACAGAAACCAATTAACCTACAAGCAGTGTTGGAGGAAACCCACACAAGTGGGGGGAGAACATGCAAACTCCTTACAGATAGTGCTCTGGCCAGTATGCAAACCAAGGACCCCCTAGTGCTGCAAGGCATAAGCGCTAACCACTACACCACTGTGCTGTCCATGTGTAAGTTCCATTTTCACTTTGTGAAAAGTATTTGCATTTACGCTTTGGCAGTGAGATCCCACCTCTAGCACACACATTTGCCTTTCTACAGTGACATCTACCTCCAGCACACACAATGGCCTTTCAACAGTGAGATCCCACCTCCAGCACATACATTGGCCTTTCTACTTCTTCAGTGAACTAAAAAAAACTAAAGAAGTACCGTATTTTGCGGTCCATAAGACGCACCGGACCATAGGATGCAGGGAGGTCCGGCACGCCTTATGGAGCACTCGAGACTGTAGCTTCTGTCACAGCTTCTATGACAGAAGCTGTGACAGAAGCTGCAGTTAGTGACCGCTGAGACAGGTGGCGCTGTGATTACAGCGCCACGGTCTCAGTGATGACACAGAGCAGGCGAAGAACGTCTATTCTTCGTCTGCTCTATGGTTATCTCGATCGTCGCCGCTGCTCGGTTTTAATACGAGTGATCTCATTAGATCACTCGTATTAAACGAGCAGTGGCTCCTGCTGTTGAACTCGATCGCCGCCGCCGCTGCTCGGCTTTAATACGAGTGATCTCGTTAGATCACTCGTATTAAACGAGCAGTGGCTCCTACTACTCGCCCGGCGCCCGAAACTGCATGTCTCGGGCGTCGGGATTCGCTCCATAAGACGCAGGCACTTTTTCCCCCTCCTTTTGGGGGGAAAAAAGTGCGTCTTATGGAGCGAAAAATACGGTATATATAAATAAGATTACAAAATACGAGAGTAATGCGGTATGCGGTGATACCTTTTTATTGTACTAACCTAATACTTAGAAGACAAACTTTCAAGAGTTTTTCTTTCTTCCTCAGGTATTGCTTCAGACTTGAGAAAGAGGAAAACTCTCAAAAGCTTTTCAATTTCAGCAAATACCAGGGCTGTGTAAATAATCACCTATAGCGATAGAGGACTACAAACCGCAGCAATACATTATACAGAAAAGCAGAATAATACCACCAGCTGTAACGGGACTACAAATCCCATCAATACATTATACAGCCTTGCAAAATAATACCATTAGCTATAGAGGACTACAAATCCCAGCAAAACATAGAGCAATGCAGAATAATAGTATATACATTTGCCACCTACCCTGTGCTGCTGCTCTACTCTGGGGTTCTGGCCTAATGTATTGTGCAGAGCTTGTCAGGAGGGGTGGGGAGGGTCTTAGTAAGGGGAGTTGTGCGGGTGGTAAGTATGTAAGTGCTGGTATCGGTTTTTAGTATTGGGACAGAGGTCAGTTATAACGCAGAGTGCGGAGGACAGCAATGTAACACAAAGTGCGGAAGTCAGTAATGTAACGCAGAGTGCGTAGGTCAGTAATGTAACGCAGAGTACGGATGACATCAATGTAACGCAGATTGCGGATGACAGCAATGTAACGCAGAGTGCGAATGACAGCAATGTAACGCAGAGTGCGGATGACAGCAGTGTAACGCAGAGTGCGGATGACAGCAGTGTAACGCAGAGTGCGGATGACAGCAGTGTAACGCAGAGTGCGGACGACAGCAGTGCAACGCAGAGTGCGGATGACAGCAATGTAACCCCCCCCCTTGAATAAGGAAAGTTTTTCATTGCCTTTCATTGAAGAGATTTTTGCTTTTTTGCTCTACCACACAATAACCTACTACACCGTGCGTCCTAGAGACCCCGGCGTCCTGTCCTCTCGTGGTGCTCGTGTGGCCGACGTTGCACATGGGGAGAGGTGTCCTGCCCCTTTCATCTACAGCGTCTGACACATTCAGCTGGCAGCCGCACAAGCACCGCGGGAGCATAGCCGTAGCCAGCTCCTTTTGCGCCTGAGCCAAGAA
>NW_017306367.1:1122775-1148612 GCF_000935625.1 Nanorana parkeri | reverse complement strand
GGCGGCGGGGGGGGGGGGGGGGGGGGAGGACGGAGCCGCTCTCACAGCAGCATGTGCGGTGAGGAGCGAGAGAGGCGCCGGCTGTCAGATCCTGGCTGAGCGTGTCTCTCTCTCTCTTCTCCACGCTCGGCATTAGTTCTGTGACAATGGCTCCCTCCTCCGCCCTCCCCCACCGCCGGCTGCAGTGCTCCTTCACTTCTTTTCGGATCCCCGCTGCATACAGATGGGAAGAGCAGCGGGGATCCAGAGAAGCCCCACGGCGGGAGGAGAGGACATTACGATCACTGGTAGATCGTGATCGACCTTATGGGCACCCCTGATGTACACCATTGTCTGTAATGTTTTCTGCTGCTGTGTATCACAGTATCAAAATCTATTATATAACAATATCATGAATGTATATAAATCTTTTTACGTAAAGATATCAGTCAGCGTTCAGAATCTCCCACCAATTGTCATATTCACTGATGTAACTAAATATAACACATTACTAGGGCTGCGGAAATTAACGATTAATCCCTGGATTAATCGTAAATTTTTTTGATCGATCAAAATTATTTTGATCGGTACTCACATCTCCTCCGGCTTCAGGGTCTTCCGTCGGAGATCAGGTGACGTCACGGACATCGACGTCACCAGACTCCTCCCCCCTTCCCCAAGTGGCTCTGTCGGCTAACGAAGGGAGGGGGGAGGAGTCTGGTGACATCGATGTTCGTGATGTCACTGGACTCCTCCCCCTTCCATTCGTTACCCGATGGAGCCACTTGGGCCGGTGAGTAAAAGGCATTGCACACATCCCAACTCTCCCGGCCGAGAAACACTTTTTACCGGAAAGGTTTAATCTGCTCAATCGAGCAGATGAAACCTTTCCCTGCAATCGTTTTTTTTCCTTTTCTGACATCAGGAGCCGCCGCCTGACCGTCAGTCAGAAAAGAAAAAAAAAGGCATACTATCACAGGAGTGAGCTTGGAGTGGTGGCTATTTTACAACACACACAGGGACCATGGGGAACGAAAGTAGCCACCCTCCAGAAGGAAGGACAGTGTCAGCACACATTGAGAGATGATTTGAGATATTTATACACCCTTTGCATACCTCAGATGAGCTAGTGGCTGGGATCAAGAGCCGTGAAACTGTCAAACTGTGGTCCTCCTCTGAGCTAGCAGGGCTGTGTAGAACTGGGCAATCAGCAGCATATTCCCAATAAGCCCAATTGGTGTAGCTTTCTCCCTGCAGACTTGCAAGTAGACAGCTTTTCCATTGTTGCCCAAAAAAAGCTCTGTGCCCACTGATCTGGGGAATGTAAAGGGAGGAATACATAGCATAAGCAGCATTGAAGGAAGCTGTTAAAGTATTGAGATGCTTTAAACCAATCCAGGAGAATCAGGTTAATATTTTGTAGCTTTTTTTTTTTTCTAATTTCTGACTTTTCCCCCCAAAAAACTAAAAGTGTATTCCTACTTTTGCAGCCAAATTGGGATAACATCTACTTTATGTTTGTTATATGTAGGAATGCACCGAAATTTCGACCGTGGAAACATTTCGGCTGAAAATTGCACTTTTGGTGAAATGCCCAAAGTGTCATGATGGCCAAAAATGCAGCCGCAAATTCAGTGCATCCCAGCTTCTATCCTTCCCACTGGGCGCCAGTCTCTGTGCCTTCTGATGCAGCGGTCGGCACCCAGCAGGGAGGAGAGAGCGTTTCAGGATGCCGAGTGGTGGGGGAAAAGAGCGCCGTCAGTGTTGCAGGATGCCGAGCTCTCCTCCCGCAGCACCCGGCTCGGCCTCCTTTGTCAGGATGGAGAGCGCTACGATTGTTACAGGAGGCCGAGCTCTCTTCCTACACCTCCTGGCTCAGCCTCCTGTATCAGGTTGGAGAGTGGTGATTGGAGGAGAGCTCTGTGATGTCACAGGATGTGGAACTCTCCTCATGCACCACCCTGCTCTGCCTCCTGTGACAGTCAATTCAGGATGGAGAGCGGAGTAAAAACATTTAGCCCTCGTTCACACTTGAACGTTTTGTAGCGCGTTCTACGCTCGACGAACGCTCTACAAAACGCTCAAACTATCCGCTTCAGCTGCGGCGTCTCAGTATACTGCGAGCTACAGGTCGCTGTATACTGAGCCTAGGGTGTATTTCAGCCCGTCCCTAACGCACTACAAAACGGCCCACGCCTGAAAAGGTACATGTACTACTTTGGGCCGTTTTTGTTGCGCGTTTCCATTGGGATACAGCCAAGCAGCCCTCTGAAACGCGCGTTTGTCGCGCGATTTTTTTACCGCGAAACGCGGTAAAAAAATGCGCCACAACCGCGCATATGCAATACGCCTAGGTGTGAACCAGGGCTTAGCGATCAGATGATTGCTGAATGTTTGTAAATAACTGGACATAGTGTGGGATACTATGTCTTAGTTATGAATAAATAGGAAGCAATCTATATCACTTCCTCTTCATTAATGATTGTGGACATATTAACTACACTATATCCACAATTTATGAACTCAGTATAGAGGCTTCCTGTTCATCCAGTGCTGGGGCTGCAGAGTAAAAGATTCAGGACTCTATCCTCAATCTCTTTTTCTATTTTAAAATGGAAATATCAGGGGTCTGTTCAGACCCATAATATTTCCCCAGAGCCCCCGACAGTAAAGTAAAAAAAGGAAAATAGATAAAAATAAAATAATTAAAAAAATAATTGTAAAAATGTTAAAAAGGTTGGGAAAAAAACTTCATTTTCGATTTCGGCCTGACAAAATTTTTATTTTCGGCTACGGTCTCCAAATTTTATTTTTCGGTGCATCCTTAGTTATATGTTCCCATTCACATGCATTAACAGCATAACTGAAACAAAAGTAACAATTGCAAGTTACCTTTTTTAGATGCTCTTTTTGCAATCTCAATGACTGAAAAAAATCTGCTTATTTCTCACCCTCTGGGGGAGTTTTGTTTCAAATAATTAGCCCTGTCTGTACTATGCTGGCAGATTTCATTATCACTTGTAAACTAGATGAGCAGGACCATATCGTCTGTCCTATCAAAGGTTAAAACCCTGAGGACATTGTATGTTAATAAGGGTGAGCTCAGTCTGTCCTAAGTCTTTCAATTAGGACAGCCAGTTTTTTTCTGTTGCTGACATTGAGAGAGACGTTTTCAAAGTTCTGCAACTCAAACACATCTAAAAGGTAAGAAATATTTTTACATTATTTTTAGGTATGCTGTGTGAAAAGGAACACAAAACATATAGTGGGGGTTTTCGCAATTTTGGCTGCAAAAGTGGAAATACAATGTAAGCACCCAAAACCTGGTGAAATCTATAATTTCAATAAAAAATATTCACATTTGCTGCATTTTTCAGTTTCACTTCAGCATTTTCTCATGTCAAATGTCACAAATGGACAAGTAAAACGCATAATATAGCTATAAACCTGGCAAAATGCAACAAAAAAGGATTGTGCTGTTTTCTATATATTGTCTTTCTTCCAATAAAGTTTTGTGAAAGAAATGATTGTGCTGATCATTATAAATAGGCCAGATAACCTATGTATCTTATTCAAATAAATCCCATATCCCCTATACGCTGCTAACTACCCACCGCTGATTACTAAACTCACTAACTTGTTAAAAATCTGGAACACTTACCCACTTTCCTGGCTAGGGAGGATTGCAGCAATTAAAATGACTCTACTGCCTAAGCTATTGTACCCCTTCCGGGTCCTACCAATTTTTATTAAGTCCCATGTCCTGAGTTGTTCTTCAGACAGGATACCTAAAGAAGCTATATGTGTATTTTTGCATATTCACCGATCTTTTCTCTTGTTGTCTGCCCCAAGATTGTCAGTGGAATCCTGATATGCTGTTTGATGTACACGTACATGTCATAAATGTATGTATATGTATACTTTCATTTCAATGTTACATTCTTTTCATTGGGAAATGTTAAAAACCAATAAAATATTTTGAAAAGTAAAAAAAATAAATCCCATATCGGCAAACATTTATGAGGTAAATATAAAACTGTTAATTTTTTTGAAGCAAACATTGGTTACAGACTCAGTGCAAAGACTATTAACTAATTTCCAAAGACTCGTAACTCAATTCCATTTTCGATTTCTTGAAGTACCTTCATAGAGCCAGTAGATGTCACTCTTGTATTTTTTTAAAAACATTCAAAAGAACTAGGCACAGTTGTGCTTATGTATTGACTTTTACAGTTGCTAACCTTTGAAAGATGTACAATCTCCCCTGTCTTCAGCTGAATGCACTGTGTCTGATGTAGACTCCAGACCTCATTAACTATACCGAAAAGGGCCCTATACGCTCATCTGATGGGTATAGACTCTATACCCATCAGGAAAAACAGCAGCGAGGTATGTGTCTCCAGAATGATTACAAAATGGTATGTGTGTGTGTTTAGAACACCTAAAACATCATATATAAGTAGATGGATGAATTATTTCACATATATTCAACCTTTTCTATTGGCTATAGCATAATAGCACACATCAAAACTAAATGCTAAGATCCTTATCAATTAAAAGGTCTAAATGGTGGTCCTTATTATGCCCTTTGATTGAAGAAGTGAGCTGAGGACAGAGGTATCTAAGCATATGTGCAGTATAAAGGCTTCAAGGAGATCATGGCACTATGGTATCTATACATTTCTACCATCAGTATTTGTGCTATACGTAGGCTTGTGATAATAGATTGCATTGAATGGCTTTTTTGGAAACAAGTAGTAATTCACCTTATATAGGGCACCCAACATTCCCTGGCTAAAACCGACTATTGCAAAAGACAGGCTTTTGTTATCTGACCTTTCAGGCCTCATTGTTTAACTTTACCATCACAATCTTCCTTTGTCCTGACATATGATGTCACATGATATGTGATTGCCTCTTTTCCATCAAAACTGTTGGCCTTTATGTATTTATAATGTCTATATATATATTTTAGTAACAATAGGATCAACTCCCATTTTGGCTTCTAGACCATTAAAATACCAGTCAGGTGGAAATCCTAGCCTATCCACTGAGCTAGCCTTGTTAGGCATTGGACACAATATTAGTGCAGTAAGGCTGGATGGCAATACCAAGATCTAGATGAAGACTGAAGCAACACTGTGTGGGTGGGTGAGCTAAAACTGCCCCTGGCAGCCTTTCTGTTCTAGGCTTGACATTTGGTTGCCTGCACACAAAAATGCAGGCAGAAAAATAGGCTTTACTGATATTACCTTGATACCAATGAAATCAGTACCTTCCAAAATGCATATATACCACTTCCTGAACATTAGGAAACATGATTATTTGTAATAGTATAGATAAAAAGTAACTATATATAATGTTTTTTGCAGTGCTATAGTTAAATTCCCTTTTCTCTTCCCTTGTCTTGTCAATGCTGTAGCCAAGGGCTGTCCCTATAATGAGGCAGCCTGAGGCTATGGCCTCAGGCAGCATCTCTTTGGGTCACGTGGGAGGGCATTGCCACTCTGCTCCATAATGTTTGCAGTGTGCCTACCACCCCCTTTCCAGCCAGAGCATCCCAGGTTGCTAAGAGCCGGGGGGAGAGATGTGTAAGGGCCAAAATGGCGTCCCACTCAGCTTCTGGCACCCCCCTTTCCCCTCAGACACCTCAGGCGATGAAAAGGCTAGGGACACCCGTGCTCTTACCTGTATGGGTACGGACATGTCTCTTGAGGTCAAATGTGTCATTAAAACCTTTCCCACAATGTTCACATCGATGCCTTTTCACTTCACTATGACACTTCATATGACGATTCAGCATCCGCTGGTATGAAAAGCTCTTGTCACAGAGAGTACAACGAAACAGCATCCTCTGCTCCTCCTAATGTAAGATTCAGGAAATATTTATCATAAAACAAAGTTCTCTGTACGTTTGTGTCTACATCATTACCAAAAAATAAAGGCAATCACAACATTCTTATCAACAAGTTTCATCTTCATGTTTATTATATATTTAAGGTTTGTTTGCTATCAAACCAAACTTCTGCATTGTGTCAGGAACAACAGAATGACTTTAGGCAGATGTAGTGCTGTACAATATTTGATGTCCAGTAGATCTTGATGAAGTTAATGTGTACCTGAATCTAGAAAAGTGAAAAATGACTATTTTATATAGAGGGACATCTAGTTAATTGCATACCTCCCAACTTTAAAGAAGAACTCCGGGCAAAACTCTTCTTAACCCTTGCAGTGGAGCTACCTATGCACTGCAATTGTTAAGTGCTCGTTCTCATCTAGGTGCTAACATAAAAAAGTTATACGCGCCCAATCCTCGGAGCTGGCTCTTAGACCAGTCCTTCCAAGCCTCCCCCCCCCCCTTCGCTGCAGCGGTCTGAGGTCCTGTGAGTCATCACGTCCAATACACAATGTATCTGACTCGAGAACACTAAGGAACATATCATTTTGGGGTGGGAGGGGGCCTGGTTGTGTCATGTTTTCAATAGCACCACAGAGGGGGGCCCGCAGCGCAATTGCCCGCACCAGAATGCATGGTACTGGAATGCCCTGCGTTCCGGTGCAGTGCAATTGGAAAAAATAGTGCATGCACAATTTTTGCCGATCGTCCTGCATTGGAACGCGCCGGATATGGTGCAACTGCTCCCTTAGTGGACAGCATACAATGCAAAAATTTGTCACAGTCCCTGTGCTACTAGCAGGCTACTTAGTAACTAGCAACTGTTGACACAACAAACAGTTTGGTCAGATGTATGTGACAGCATAAAGATTTCAGAGCTTAAGATTATATAACAGTGCGTTCTACACTGCTGGTTAATGGAAGACAAAAGGATGCCCTGGCACAGGTGCTCAATGGGAGAAACAAAAAAATTGCCCCAATGTTGGTGTTCAGTGGAAGAAAGAATGCCCAAAGTCAGTCCCCCAGAAATCAGGAAGATTGGGAGGTATATAGATCCTTTTTATGATATGTACTGCAAATCCAAAATCTCCTCCTAAGAGCATCCTGTCAATTAATGTCAGTAGATGGGACTCTTTCTGGACATCAGATGCAGTCAAACAAGCACAAAGCCTATGCTGAATATTTCTTCACCATTATGGTGGTCTTCTTGATCTCCTTATTGTATGTCACTCGTCAGCATGCTCAATAACAAAACCTACTAAAAACTGCAATCTTAGCACGACCTGCACTACAATTCAGTGCTCACAATCCTCCAAATCCCCTTCACACATACCGGTAGTTTGTAGTAGGTTTTGGTTGATACCTATTCATTAACCATATTCCCTGAGTTTCAATGCTGGAATTACATGAACCATCATGTTTTTTTTACATTCAAGGTATATGAACAGTGTAGTCCTACACAGTCTTACATATCAGCACCACTACCCAATACTAAATTCTTTCCATAGGGCAATCCTCAAATTTCATGCCCCTCTTTACCCCATTGGCAGGCTCTTTTGTGCACCTACACCACTGGAGTTTGCCCTTGTTGCAGCACTCTCCGACTTGTCAGCTTCAATTGCCACTGGTTGTGGTAGGTCTGACCATCGTTGGCACAAACCTCAGGCCACTGTGGACTGCGCCGTCTAAGACCAAGGGAAGTCTGCTTCAGACTTTTTTTGCCGTTCTATTATCTGATATCACCAGAAACAGGAAGTGAGCATAGGGTTTCCCCACTCTCCTGTACTTGCATCAGTCAGATACTGGCATCAGGTGCTGCGACCTTGAGAACTGGTTCAAATCCCGGAACAGTCCCACAGATATCGGGACAGTTGGCAGGTATGGTTGATTGTCCCCAAACAGTACCTGAATTCCTCCTGAAAAGCAGCACTTTACCTCCTGTACCTCAGCACATTTTTCTGTAGTCTCATCACAAAATATGGAGTAAGATTTGGATATGTCACTACAGTGTTCCTCCTTGTTCTTCTTGCACTTCTCCTGTCATCATAAAGTCCTGAGATGAGGCAATAATGCCACTTCTACACAGGGAAACAGGGTGCAGAACAAGGTAAGTCAGCAATGGGGAAAGGACCTGCTGCAGTGAGCATGTAGTCCATATGAGTGAACACATGGATGGCATAGAGGTTATAAGGTGATCATTTAATTATTTATCCTGTCTGTCACAAGAACAATTTGAATTTATTGTGAAATGTTTGCAATTTTGTTTAAATAGGAACTATTTTATGTAAAGTAATACATTATTTTTACAGCGAAAAGGTGTTGCAATGTGAGCAACATTTGCCCCAAGTTCTGTGAATATGTTTATGGCAAAGTGGGAGAGTGAGTGTATTTAAAATAACCAATGGCCGGACCTTGTTTTTATAGAAAAGATATATCGACGACATCCTCCTGATTTGTAAAGGTACCAAGTCAGGTCTGGAAGAATTTCTCCGATATATCAATAAAAATATTTATGATCTTAAGTTTACAACCCACAGTGATCTGTATTGCATAAATTTTTTAGATTTAACCATTTTTAAATGGGAATAGGCTATATACTAAAACCTACTTAAAAATGACAGGAATGGCTATATCCGCAATAATAGCTGCCACCATCCAAAATGGTTGGCAAACATTCCGAAGGGCCAGCTAGAGCTAGAGAGAATAACAAGAAATTGTGTCCGAGGTGAAGACTATGTGGAACAGGCTGACTATTATAAATAGGTTTGTAGAGAAAGGTTAAAAAACAGATAAGTTGGAAACACTTGACACAGATATTATATTAATGGATAGGATAAACTTTTAGAGGATTGGGAATCCACAGAAGGAGGACAATACGTTTGGGAAATCAGCATTTATTGTGGATTTTAACTCACAGTATAGCGAGCTCGAAAAAATTATTTTAAAATATTGGCCTATATTAAAGAAAGATAAAATATTGGGGAGTATTCTACCTGAAAAAACAGTAATGATCTATAGGAAGCCTAAAACTCTGAGACAAAATTTAGTTAGGACTGTATTTGACCCTCCAAAAAAAGCCCCTCAGTACTTTTTTGGATTGTACCGTTTTTTTCCCATGTAAGAAAATGTATACCATGTCAGATCACTAGAAATAATAAGGAGCGTAAAAGGAAGGTTACCAAGTACAAGTCCGGGCCAAAAAATAAAGAATATACTATTTACAATGTATTTAATGCAACACCTTATATGTAACGTAAACGTACATATTGGAATGCTCTTGTGGCCTCCAATATGTAGGTAGGATAACTAGGATGTTAAGAAAGAGGATTGGGGAACACATTAAAAAAAGGTTTTAAAAATCATAGTGTCTCTAACCATTACTGTAAAGTCCATAATAGGGACCCAAAAGGGCTTAGGTTTTATGGTATAGACCGGGTGTTCAATAAGTGGAGGGGCTCCCGTCTAAGGAGGGAGGTATAAAAAAAATTAAACAAAATGTATCTATGAGATGGACATGCTTGCCCCAAAGGGTCTCAACACTGAATTGGACCTTAATTGTTTTTTATCTAATGATTAAGTCTTTCTTTCTGCATTTTGCTACTCGTGGAAGGATCAGATATGTGATTAGCCCCTTTGTTTCTTATCTGCTGTAATGTTAGTAATGTGATTATCTTTCCTTCTTAAGATGTGTATTTATGCAGGTTTTTTAAAATCTTTTTATATACCAGTTCTTTAGAAATGTATTGGTAGTTTTTATGGTGAATATAATTTTATTAGGAGATCCAAGTTGGTTTCAATGGGAACCTGTTTGCGTTTTGCTTCCGCTTCTAGGTTGATGCAGGATGTGATGTAATTTCCGGGTTGGGGCACTTCTGGCTGTGTCACTTCCGGTGTATGTAGTTTCTAGGGGAAGTGAGGTACGAAAGTAGGTGGGATATAATGATATACTGCGATATAAATGCATCTAGTTGCACCAGTTTGCGACTGAGGAAGTCGTTTGAGATGAAACGCGTTAAGTGAAGCCAGTTGTTGCTCTGAATCACCGTAAGACCATTTACTTGAAAAGACTGGGTCTTTGATATTCCTTTATATTTTGAATTTGGTTTTATTTGTTGAAATGTAATAAACGGTTTTCCCCGATGAGCTTTTTCTGCGTTTATATGTTGGTTTACGGAGTCAGAAAAGTGGTTTAATCATCTGGGATTGGAATATTTGGAAGAAGTTTCCTGATACTGCTTTACATCAACGGTCTGAGGTCCTTTCCCTTGGCAGAGTGATCACCACTATTGCACTGAAGCGCTATCTGACCCTAGTATGGTAAATAGAGGGCCACATTTCATCTGGTGAGTGCATCACATGTGCATCATGTGGGATTACAGAGGTGTACACAAATGTTTGAGGAGGAAAAGATGAACTGAGAAACTGATTACATTATCATTTTTTGGGGACGCACTATATACACTTTGTGTGTGTGTGTGTGTGTGTGTATATGTATGTGTATATATATATATAGATATATATCTATAGATATAGATATATATCTATAGATATATATCTATATCTATAGATATATATACAGTATACAATATATCTTTTATGTATTGTGTTTTTATGGGACTAACTGAAATTGATATCACTACAGGCGGATATATTTATGCACATAGTGGGGTGTTTGAATAAATTTATTGTCTATGTTTTTACGTATTATTGTAGCACTGTGTATATAATTTTTAAAAAGTCCATACGGGTGACTAGTCCTTTTTTCTTTGCCTGCCTTTTTTGGGCTTCCACAGTTCAAGCCCATATTGAAGAGTTAGGTTACAATGTTCGTGTATCCACAGCATAATTTACTAATCCCCTCCTTAGCTACAGTTTCCTTTTTCCATAGCAATAGGTGTAAGGTAATTCTGCCCACATCATAAACATATAGTGCTTCGGGGTTTCTTCAGCAGCAGGGACTATGTATATTTGTAAAGATAAAATGGAACAAAATGCAAGACTATCTAAAGAGTCGACAGGTGTTCTTTGCATGCTTACATAACTGTTTTGTTTTTTTACAAAAGGTAATCTGTCCCGAGCAAAAACTGCAAGTGGAAGGCCTGTGGTGTGGCTCAAGGGATGCAGATTAGTGGAAACATCTGAAGATACCAGATAACATATACCAGCACTGACAAGAGCCTGCTCTATGTGGAAGAGTCAGGGCCTGGTCACAGTAAGAGGAGATTCTTGTGATCAGCCGTGTAGCACATTGCTACAACTCAAAGTGACTGATACTTCACAATGTAAACTGATGAGCTCCAACATTCCACTAGTGATCTAATCCAGCAGTGGCAGATAAGTCAAGCTGAGAGAGAAATTATTTGTAGGTGAGCAGACCATGGATGGTCTGCAAATATTTAGGATGGATTAAAAAAAAAGTACATGTCAGGACAGTCCCAAGTCCATGCTGCCACCTCAAGCATTGGGAAGCTAGAAATGCACAGGCGAAAAAGCACCTATAATACTGTAGAAGGTCCCAACAGAACCTGCTCGGACCCAAATTAAAACCTAGGCATAGCATTACTCTTCTTACCTGTGTTGAAAGCCTTTCATCTTCTGTTTCAGGTAATTGAATGATGTTCCTTTCTGTCCCTCGATATGGGGAGGGTCCTGTCATGCAACGAATGTGATGAAGAGACAAATCAAGAGCCACCTCATTGTTGTCATACTCTCTTTCAACTTCTTTTCGGGCAACATACTGAAACGTCACTGCAGATGAAAACAAATATGGACATACTTAACACAAGGTGAGCAAGCTGTGCAAAAGGATAAGGGGAGCAAACTGTGTGAAAGGATGCAATTAAATAACAGTTGCAGCAGAATTACCCCACTCATCCACTGGCAATCATCATACTTGTGTATGCTAGAACATTTTCTAAAGACACACCCAGTACATAAACCATATGTAATGTTATTGCTCAGTCTCTTCTCTTCTGCACGGATGGCAGGGAGCTCCATGACAGATCTGTTTTAAGAATTTATGTATATTATCTTTTGTGGGTTTTTTTCTTTTTCAAATATCTTGACATAATCTGGATCATGAAAACATTGGGTCAGTGTCCAAGAATTCCTTTCTTAAGGCCTTTATAACCTGAATTTGTGATATAAATGTACATAACTACTCTTTGGACACGTGCACAGTTGTGTATCTATTCCAACCCTTAGGCCCGGTTCACACCTGGGCGTTTTGTAGCGCGTTCGAACGCTCTGCAAAACGCTCAAACACCGAAATCCCATTATTACCTATGGGTATGGTTCACACCTGGGCGTATTACAGGCCGTATGAACGCTCTACTAAATGTCCTACGCCCAAAGAAGTACAGGAGCTTCTTTGTTGCGCGTTTCCATTGGGATACAGCCAAGTAGCCCTCGGAAACGCGCAATCGCTGTAAAAATGCGCATCAAGAAACTTGCGACAAACGCGCATATTCGATACGCCTAGGTGTGAACCCAGCCTTAGGCTTAAGGATGCTTTGGCTTCAGAAAGCCTAAGGACAAAAAAAAAAAGTGATTTCACCTGATCCTGGTCATAACTTTTGTAACTTTTTTTTAGCACCTAGACCAAACCTAGCACTTAACCCTTGCAGTGTTGGGGTAGCATCTATATTTGTATCCCCCCCCCCCCTCCTTCCCTGACCCTCAAGGGCATACGAGGGACCCCATAGGCAGGGTGGGCCAGCATTTCACCTCAGGGTCTGGTCCTCAGCAATAGTGAAGCAATGTGAACAGATTGACATCAGTCACTTTTAGATGCGATACAAGGAGTCTTTTGACTCTCACTCAACACTCCTAGGAGAGAAGGCTAGGGCACAGGACACCCATGGACTTAAAGACTCCAGAATAGAGAGACAAAAAGTACTAACAAACTTCACAGATAGAGAACCTTTAAACCGACCTGAAATTCTATCAAACAAGCTCTTGGCTATAAAATACTGGGTAAATCAGCTAGACTCCTTTTGCCCAACTTCTTATGTTCCTTATTCAAGCTGAAGTTTCCCTATGGTATCCCAATCCCCAGACTCAACATACAAAGCACATGAGCGCCCTACTCAGGCAGCATGCCTAGGAGGATGAGAAATACGACAGGCTTCCTCCCCTGGCTGGAGGCCCATGACTTCCTAAAGTCACTTTTGAATATTTATACCCTCACCCAGCCCATAAGAGACTCAAGAAAGGCAAACTATCAATCAGACTCTGGCCCCAAAGGCTGTGACACACTGCACGCAAAGCAGTGCGGAGCGGTGGCGCCCTGCCTTCGTGTGCAGTGTGTCCTCTAATTTTCTCCCCAGCATGTCAGCTTGCGATAGCTCGCATAGCTGAGTGTGCCGAGATGAAAAATCTAATCTTCAGCCAATCGGCTCGCGCGCGTAAACCCGCGCATCACGATGCGAACTCCATCCGGTTGTTATGCACGAGCCAATTTGCTGTAGATGCAGTCAATCATCTGGCTGCACTCCGTTCACACACTGCATGCGAAGCTCCGTGCCTGACAGCTTTGCTTCGCTCTGCACGGCTTTCGCATGCAGTGTGTCATGGGCTTAACAGCTTCAGAATTGACACTCTGCTTAGGGCAGTGTTACTAGATACTTGTCTTACGGATGCTTTTACATAAGAACTCCAGTAAATGCTAGTTGTATCTACAGCAGACATACCACAATACCAAATAGAATTATAATTTAAAAATGCAACACTTTCAGTCTTTAATAAGGCAGTGCAAAGTGCGGTAACAAAGCAAACAATGAGCTTTTATCTTTTCCTCAATCAACTACAATAAACTGAAATATAGTTACAATGAGTTCTTGTATTTAAATTTATATTGTTATGTAAGCTTGTCTGTGTGGAAGCATAACTATGTTAAATGCGTTCTCATGCCTCAAAATAAAATCCTCGAAATAATGGCATTTACATTTTTGTTGTTGTTTTATTAGTTTATGCTTAATATGGTTTCAGTTAGGTTAAAACGGTAAATTCCCTTAAAGCTAAACTCTAAGCAAATATAATAGACACATATTAATGCAGCTCTGTATTCGATAATACATCATTAAATGTATTTTTAAATGCAAACAGTAAGTACCTGAATTTGACCGGGGATCAGCCTCTTGCAGTCCCTGTATAGCAGAGCTGGAGTGTTAGCTAAAGAAGCAGTACAAGAAGCCAGTTAATGTGCTGATAAGAAGCATGCTGACAGTAAGGCTGGGTTCACACCTAGGCGTATCGAATATGCGCGTTTGTCGCAAGTTTCCTTGCGCGCGTTTTTACAGCGATTCGCAGTAAAAAAACGTGCGACAAACGCGCGTTTCCGAGGGCTACTTGGCTGTATCCCAATGTAAACGTGCGACAAAAACGCCCCAAAGAAGCTCCTGTACTTCTTTGGGCGTAGGGCGTTTTGTAGCGCGTTCATACGGCCTGTAATACGCCAGGTGTGAACCATACCCATAGGAAATAATGGGATTTCGGTGTTTGAGCTTTTTGCAGAGCGTTCGAACGCGCTACAAAACGCCCAGGTGTGAACCAGGCCTAAAAGTAGAGTGACAGGGAGATGACTTCATCACTGCGCTGCTTCTCCTTTCACTTTCCAGTCACAGGCTGGGTGGATCCAGAGTGACCTGAGCTCGGAGGAAGTGGGTTGAATAATGCTGGCCATAAGACTGACTACATTTAGTTGCACAAAAAAAGTACTGCGGAAGAAATCTATTGATTAAACCTGAATATTGTAGCAAAAGCTAGTTTTGATATTTTGTCTTTTAATGGGAAATTAATTTAATTTTTTTTTTTAGTTCTGCTTTGACGGATATGTAAACCTTAACTGAAAAACATTTAGTTTGCTAAAGCACTATGTAATAAACAATTGCTATTATCCATTGTTGGATAATGACATCTCGGTGGCATTGCATCCCGGTGCAGCTAACTTATTTATTGCAGGCATTTATATAGCACCAACAATTTATGCAGTGCTGCAAGGCAGAAGTCTCCTGCAGCCTCTTTACAGCCACTTCCTGTCTACATGCATGTTTTAATTGATGGCTGCATGGAATTTCTTAAGCTGGGTTACAGTAGTCACCTTTCCAGGTGTAAATGTTCTTGGAAAAAAAAAGTTGCTACAACTGTACTACAACTGGCATTGTTATAGTTTTCCCTAACCCACATCACTGTCAGTTTTTTCTTAACAGCTTGGCTTGCATGTAAGGCCTAGTTCACACAGGTGGCAGGCTGTAAACATTTTTTCTTATCCCAATGGGAATATTTTTTGAAATTACGCGGTCCCATTGATTGCAATGGTCGCAGTTGGCAAGTAGCAAATGTTGTTAAAAATTGCATGTGTACACATGGCCACTATTTTAAGTTTTAGGTGCATGTTTGGGAGGCAAAAGCGCCAATCAATCACCTGTGTTAACCGCCCTTTTGCCGTCCACATGAGTGAGGCCTAAATGTGGCACAAAACAAAGGAAAGTGAAAAAAAAAACCCCACTGAATACTGCCACTGATATTATAACACCTTATAGTTACCAGAATGCAACACATTTTACAACAGTGATCCCTTACACTGGTGCAGCACAGATATGTTGATATCTAGATAAGCTTAATAACCATGTGATAGTGAAACAGTGTAAATATCTGGCTGTTTGTCTGTGACGATTACTGCAGTCACTGGCTTTAGTGATTAACTAAACATTGTCTAGACATAAGTGTCTTATCAAGCCACCAACAAAAGCTTTTACTAGTGATCTGTTCCGTTAAAAATAACTAGGTCCTAACTAGTAAATTATGTACTCCAAGCTATGGGATCCATGTTCAATGAGATGACTAGAATAGATGATTCACCTGGGATATACAGCTCTCCTCTGTCCTCATCAGGCACTTCTCCCCAGTTTCTCTTTCCTGATTTCAAGCTGGACTTCTTCACCAGGAATGCCCTGGGCATTTTGTTCCCCCTTGAGTTCTCTTGGATTTTTCTGGTAATGCTGACAATTGTAGAGTCTTTATAGTACCATGCAGGTAGATCACTCTCTTAAAACACTGATTTTTTTTTTATAGTTCCAGGCTTTACATTTTTACACCTAATACCCTTTTTCAGGTCTGATAGTCAGAATATATTCAAATTCAAATACATACAGGGAAGTTCCTGGTTTCCAATTTTTACATTAAAAGTATCTAATTTAATATCTTCCAAATATTGTGCAAAACAAGTGGTGGCCTCCCTTTATAAAATAATAAAAATTTAGATGCACAGTCCAATACTGTGTACTTCCTTGTTATTGAAAGTGTAAGGTCCAATGACAGCAAAATCCACATGAAGAGAAATACATTTGGACAAATGTTTTGCAGGTAGTCTTCTAGATGACAGTTGCAGGACTTAAATCTAGTCCATGTATCTTGACTGGATGTTTTGATCAACCATGCTTCTAGATAAAATGCAGAAAAGGTGACTAGATGAAATCTAATTCCATATTTTACCGGGTTCAAAGATGCTTGATCCAAATTCTCTGTACAGACTGATAGAAGTATTCTAAAGGTCAACTTGGGACTGATAAAAATCCAATTCTTTTGAAGTTTGGGAGGTTTGTAGATAAAATCTTTGTGAGTTTTTCTACTCGGTGACTTCTTCCATAGATGAAACGTGCATAGGTGAAGTATGAGTGTCTGCAGAGAAGATACCAGTTGTGAAATAACGGTGGGGGGTGGATCCACCTCTGTATTATTTTTTTGTCATCATCTTCTTTTGACCTGTTCGACCGGTTTGTAAACTGCTTGGAGTAAGGTGGAAACGCTTCAGGGAGGAGATGAAGATTGGTAAGGTGGGGACATGGCTTCTGGGTGGGAGAAAGAAAGGACCCACACCCTGACCTGCATACAGATTGCCACATGAGAATCAGGTAGCTCTGGAAGGGAGTATGTGCATGAGCCTGTTAGAAGGGTGTGTGAGTTTGTGGTGTAAAAACAGTGACACACACTTGCATAGTATTTGTATGTGGGACATATCACTGTCATCTCCTAATATATTTCAATAATGTCTCTTCCAAACAAAAAGGATACATGCTTTGTAAAATAAAGAGCCCTTGTCTACTAGATTGTAAGCTCTTATGGACAGGGCCCTCCTTACCATCTTGTCTTGATTTGCATTGTAACTGTAATGTCTTCCTTATAATATAAAGTGCTGTGCAAACTGTTGGGGCTATATAAATC
This sequence comes from Nanorana parkeri, assembly GCF_000935625.1. Classification (NCBI taxonomy): domain Eukaryota; kingdom Metazoa; phylum Chordata; class Amphibia; order Anura; family Dicroglossidae; genus Nanorana; species Nanorana parkeri. The sequence continues at coordinate 1,131,514 of NW_017306367.1, read as the reverse complement.
CTGTATAATAATAATAATAATAATAATAATACTGCTACATAACAAAGCACACACCTGGCATGCTTTAATGCACAGAGATAACAGCCACCCTATCATCTTCTTATATACTCCTCCAAGCTCAAACTTATGGGGGGACATGTTCTACACCCATCTCAATATCGCCATATCATCCAAAGGATAACATTCAAAATATTAACAACCACTTACAAAGCCATTCACAACTCTGCCCCAGGTTATATATCCAACCTTGTCTCAAAATATCACCCTAAACATCCCCTCCACTCCTCCAAAGACTTCCTGCTCCCCAGATAGCAAGGACAACTTGCCACAAACTTGTAGCAGGGTTAAATTGTAATTCTTGTTAACTTACTGCACACATTCCTGGCAAGTTGTAGACTTGCAGAACACTTGCAGCACAAGTTCTAGTTAACACTTTTTGAATCTGTAGCAAATTCGCTTGGCAAATCTACAGCAAGAGTCCTGCAGGTCTTAGCAAGAGCTCTGCAAGTGTACAGCACTTTTTGCAAAGCACGTTGATCTGGTTGCCCCTTACACCGCCAGGTCCCCCGTCCCCCTGCACGGTCCGTTCACAAATCCTGCACAGCCCCCCTGAGACCCTGCAGTCTCAGGGGGCTGTGCAGGATCTGTGGTGGGCTCCGCCCACCATAGATCTTACAGAGCTCACCACAGATCCTGCAAAGCCCCCCGTAGATCCTGCAGAGACCCTGCAGGATCTCAGGGGGGCTCGGCAGGATCTGTGGTGGGCTTTGGAGGCTGCAGAGCCCGCTATGAATCCTGCAAATCCCCCCTGAGACCCGACAATGCCCCACACAGATCCTGCAGCATCTCAGGGGGTTGTGCAGGATCTGTGGTGGGCTTTGCAGGCTGCAGGGCTCCCTATAAATCCTGCAAAGCCCCCCTGAGACCCGGCAAAGCCTTCCACAGACCCTGCGGAGACCCCCTGACACCCTGCAGTCTGCAGGATCTCAGGGGGGCTCGGCAGGATCTGTGGTGGGCTTTGCAGGCTGCAGGGCTCCCTATAAATCCTGCAAAGCCCCCCTGAGACCCGGCAAAGCCTTCCACAGACCCTGCGGAGACCCCCTGACACCCTGCAGTCTGCAGGATCTCAGGGGGGCTCGGCAGGATCTGTGGTGGGCTTTGCAGACGGCAGAGCCCCCTCGGATCCTGCAGAGCCCACCAAAGGGTATTGCACAGCCCACCTGAGACTCTTTGGTGGGCTGTGCAGAATCTATGCTGGGCTCTGCTAGCACAGTCCTCTTACCTTGCACGGCCTGCCCTCTTTGGAACACGGCCTCCTCATCCTTGGCGCTTGACACGGCCTCTTTGTTATCTTCGCCACCCGACTGGAGCTCCGTCTTCGTCCCCCGCCTCTTCCGTCTCCAGGGGCCACTCGACAAATGTTTTCTCTCTTGGGGGTTGCTTGTCAAATTTCATACTTTAAAATAAAATATAACTATATCCGGTTTGGTACTACAGACACCAATATACACTGACAATAAGGCCCCTTTCATATCCGTAGGTTTATATGCATACGTCACTTCCGCCTATCAGCCTTCAGAGCAGCGTCGCTGATGGGGCCCCAGCTTGTCTCAAAGCCGCTGGAGCGGAACTGCTGGGGCCCCATGCTGCTAGAGCCAGGCCTCCACCGCTGCTGCTGCGGGGGCCCGGCCACCTCCTCGCCTTTCACCGTCGGCCAATACTCATGTAACTGTCCTGGGCGGGCCCCTTACATGAGTATCGGCCGCCCCCCCCCTGACGGCGGCCCTGCTTGCAATGCAGACTTGCTGTAATTGTGCAACACAATTGTGCAGTTTGGCAAATCTAGCAATAGTTTTAGCAAGTAATTTTCAAACTTGCAGCTCAATTGCTTGCTATCTGGGTCTCTAGCTCCCTTGTCAACTCCTCCCATGCTCACCTCCAGGACTTCTCTAGAGTCTCTCCCATTCTTTGGAACTCCTTACCCTAACTTGTCTGTCTATCTCCCACTCTTACTGCCTTTCGGCGATCACTTAAGACTCATCTCTTTAGGGAAGCCTATCACACTTCAAACTGACCTGAGGGGAAGTGCTTGTACTTGTACTTGGGCCTGAAAAAGTGGCATTGGGACATCCCTAATAAATATACATATTGCCTAACAGCCTCATCACAGGACCTTCAGAAGCTCTAAAAATACAACAAACCTTCATAGAACGTACTCTGTGACAATCACAGGTAAACCCAGGGAGGCTGTAGATATTCACTGCTTCAATAAAGTGGTTGCCCAATGAGATGTTGTTTCTCCACCTTCTACACAGATCCTGGTCTTGGTGCTCACTTTTAGATATACTATCTAGCAACTGAATGAAGATGAAGTCCAGGATCACAATCAGAAATCTCCATGTATTGACTCTGACTTTGTAACTTGGTGACAAAATAGAAGCACAATTGGGAGACAAGGACATTACATTGTCACCCAATAACAGGAAATGCCTGAACAAGTATTGAAGTTGACTCTTGAAAATTACCATGTTAAACCTGCTTTGACTGCACATTTTGCTGGGAAAAAAAAAGAAATTGTGTGAAATAACTGATGGGTGGATCATGAAGGTACCACTGTGTTTACATGCCAGGGAAAAGGAAAGGTTAATTATAGTATATGACTTAGTTTATAACTAAGTGATATTAAAGTCAAAATGTTTTCAATTTATTTTAAATGCATTGTAAATGCTTACAATGGATTCTGCTCCTTGATGTTCAAAAGCTTGAGTTTCCTGCAGAATCCGCTGATCCTGATATCCTGTTTTAGGGTGGTTCCTTTCCCTTGGAAGGTTCCTATGGAGTCACCCTTGAATATACTAGTAAGCTGTGTGTATCCACAAACAAACAGGAATGGCATGGTAAACCACTCCCCTGCTCCCCACTACTCCCTAGTAGATGAACAGCTGTTGCTGAATGCTCTGTCCCCTGTGTGAATTTAACAGGAAGTTCAGGGATGTGGAAATAAAGGTGCCAGCTGTTTTTAAATATGATGACTTTATGTGTTTGGGCAAAAAGTTTGAGAGTTTAATACTACATTAAGGGAAGCCTAAATTTGCAGAAAAATGGAGGCTACTATTGCTGACCTCACTAGCTGCTTGTTTTTTTTACCCACAATGCACTCTAAAAGACAAACCCGAAACAAGTGTGTAGAAGTCAGAGTGAAGAAAGGGTGCCTAATTTGCACATTTGTTCCAGTTCAGTGAAACATAAAGTATTGAAGCTATTGGAACAGTATGACACTCAGACAAGTATAATTTCCAAGCAAAGAAACTCGGCCATCCTAGAGTTTGTGTTAAACTGAAAAAGAGATTAATTTGTTTGTGGAACAAAAAAAGGAAAATTAAAAGCGCCAATTTGCCTTTATAGCTATAAGAATTGTGGAGAAATCAATCTTTACAGCAGAAGCACTGAAATCCTAGCTATTTTGCTAGGGATGCACCAATACTCGTATTGGTACTGAGTATTTGGGCGAGTACTCGTATTTGTCCAAATGCTCAGATACTTACCTTGATACCAGAACTTCTGGTCAGAGGGAGATTACCAATAATGAAATATTTCACACTCGGCAATGTCCAATCATATTCTCTGTGCTTTGCAATCATAAAAGTGCTCAATCCTCCATAAATGTGATCGAACAGGAATCATGTATCAGGTGAGCCCTCTCTCTGAAATGGATAGACTGCTGTGGACCAACTAAAGGTCAATACGTGCATCTGATATAAATCCACTCCCTATGGTATTCTGTCTCTTTACACCACACCTCCATCTGGGATCTCTCTCAGTAGTACTTTGTTTTTTTGCAAAGAAACATAAAGATTCCATAGTGTAAGATCACAAAAAAACAACCAATCAAACAACAGGAATCACACTGACAGTGAAAAGTGTTATGGTAGCTCCATGATAATGCGCTCAATGAAACTCTCCTCTAATGGTGTATTTAGTGCCTCATATAATATAAAGTGCAAAAGTACCCAAACCTGCATTAAAAAATATAATTTGTCCAGTGATGACAATCACACTTGTGCTCCCCTGAAGTTACTGGACTCACTAGCTATAGTAGACCACTACAGATAATGGTTAAATAAGGCTTTATGAGATCAGTTCACAGCTATCCCCTCTGATAGAATTCCCCTCAAGCAACATACTGTATACTGTACATAGAAGAGACAGAACCTTCATAGTGTAAAACAGCAGATATTTAATGTGTATTTAGTAGTAATTAGTGTATTTAATGTGTATTTAGTAGTAACCCTCCTCTGTACTGTATCAAATTGTCTGTATCTCGATGTCAATACTCTTATCTTCCTTGATATGTGTTGAAATTTAATAATTTTTTTATTAAAAACAGCCCTCTTTTGGCTTTCAACTCTAAACTGGCTAAGTGCTAAGCATATCTATATAGCAAACTGTGCTTTATAAATGTGCAATTTTTTTGAAGCACTGGTATGACCATAGTACAGCCATACTGCTGCTTTCTCAATGGTGTTCCCAAACACAAGCCATGCATTTAGCTCTCCTAGCTTCTGCTATATTTCCTGTGCTGCACCTGCAATATTCCAGATAATACATTCTTGGAAGTAGTTTCCATCAATCTACAGCCAGGTTTGCTAAATTGATGAAAGGGACATTCCACATTTTAGAAAAAAATAAAAAAATGCATACTTCTTCATATAAAAAGTGTATTATTATTATTTGCATTGGAGCCAGTATAGCATTGCACCTGTGATCAGTGTATCATGGGTGCAATGCTTTGGCATCTGCATACTCTTCTTCCCTTCCATGTCCGTACCTTGGTATGGACCTTGGTAAGGACATTCAGTAACAGGGATGGGAGGAAGAATGAATGGACTACAAGTGCATCACTGCAGTTGTATTCCATTGAGAACTACCCCCGCAGTGTCTGAAAGGACTTGTAGCTTCTCCATTCACAGATCCTGTCTCAGGATCTGTGAATGGATGATATAGCTGTGTGGGCGAAGCCACACACAGCTGTGCCAAATAAAAAAATGAACACAAGCCTGCAGGGAGAAGAACCCCATGATTCAGGTCAGTGGGCGTTTGTGATCTGACCATGTTTCAGGTAAAGCAGAGTATGCACGTATATATTTTCTTTATTCAACCAGCATGTTGAAAATATATCAGATTCCTCAATCCGCTGTCAGAATACCAGAACAGAGCTTGCAGCTGATTGGCTGCCAGCTCCATTCGGCTAAGCATTTTCCAACCGGCTCCTTCAATCCGCTGATCAGGGGATGCCAGCCAGAAGGAACCAGCTGAAATTTGATTTGTGTGTACCTGGCTTTACACCCCGAATAAGGTCAGAAAAGTAAATTTAGCCTTTAAGGATTGTCCACCTTTCATTGTACTGTCATTTGTCCTAATATGGACCAAAACAGATGCCCAGTCACTTACAGTAACATTATATTACTGTAACGGACAGTGTTTCTTGTCTCTACTTTGGTGTATCTATTGAGCTTGGAAACCAGCAATTTTTAAGATGATGAATCATCAAGGGATGATAAAGTAAATCCTTACTAACTGTATTTCTTTCCTAAAGTCTCTTTTACAAACAAAATAGCTGCTGACAGATAAAAAGTTCAACCAGCTGTAGATTGCAGCAGCTATCAGTACCCCTGTTCTCTCCAAATATTGTGTTTGTACACAGTTGCAGCAGGTATCAGTGCCCCTGCTCTGCCCAAATCCCATGCCATTCTGTTAGGGTGAAACTTTGGCACTTTTTTGTACCATTGAAGCTTGTCACCCCTTTCTGCCTTCCGCACATTCCTGTTGTTGGCTTGCGAGGCACCCCTTTATCAGGCTGAGCAAATAGAAATGGGTGGGAGGGAACAGGCAAGCTTCGTCATTACCAGTAAGAATTGCCCAGAGTTCGGGCAGAGTGAGGCTAATGACAGCTGCTGCAAGTATGTGCAGGCATCTCTAGCTCTCTACATTTCAATAATATTATCATTTAAGACACTTTAACATAACAACAGGCTTACTCAAGGCTGCAAACCAAAAGCTTATGATTACTTTTTTTTTTTAAAGTTATATTTTTTTCCAGTTCAGTAATACTGTACATCTTGGGTGCTTTCCTTTGACTTTACTCTACTAGTTTTGTTCTACTTGTGCAGTTAATAATCACATAAATATTATCTCATGTCTAATTAGATATACACCAGTGATGCAATATGAACATGTTACAAAAATATGCATGTTTTATCCGCCCATGTTGTGTCACCCTGTGCAGTTCTAAAGAAAAAACAATTTGTTAAAAAGAACCGTAAAAGAAACAACGCAAAACACAAGCACTTAAAATCCCTCCTGTTACTGAATAGCCAAACCTTAATTTTATTAGTTTATGGCAAATCATATTGAATTAGTAGTGGGATGTGCAGGAAAGATCTAATCATCAAATGAATGTTTAAGAAATCAGTGCATGAACATTCCCCCCTGGATCTCCTGGACCTGCTGTCCTTATCTATGTGGGAAAACTGGCAAACAGTCGAAAAAAAATCCAACCTCTGTGATGACATTTCTACTTGGAAAGTTCAAGAGGGATCACACAGACCTAACACTAGCCATTTAAACTTGTCAAAAAGCATAGTTTGAGTAAAGACTATAATATCTCAGTTGGTACCAGTACCAGGGATCCCAACCTGAAAGAAGCAATTTCAGGGAGGGGGGAGGGAGAGAGCTCCCCTTGAAATGATGGCAGATAGCATAGGAAGCAATAGCTTCTTTGCTATCTGCAGGTTGTTTTTTTTAGTATTCTGACAGCTGCTGCCGTCAGAATAAAAAAAAAAGATTCCTATTGGCTATTTCGATTTGCAATATCCAATAGCAAGCTGGCTATTGCACCCCGCTCTGCTGCTGTCAATCACTAGAAGAGGACCTGATGGAGAACTTCAGGACCCCCTGTGCTGATTGACAGCAGCAGCAGTGGGCGGGTGCAATAGCTACTTTGCTATTGGCTATTGCAAAGTGAAATAGCCAATAGCAATCTAGCTATTCATTTCCTATGCTGGTTTTGTTTTTTTCTGACTGATGGCGGCCGGCGGCTCCGATGTTAGACAAAAAAAAAACCAGAGCAGCGAAAGGTTTACTTTGCTCGATTGAGCAGAGTAAAGCTTTCCGGGAGAAAATGTTTCTCTCCCAGGAGCCGCTATCTAATAGCGGGAGACTCCCGGAGTTGGGGTTTCTGCACTACTGGGAACTTGTACAGTACCGTGAACTTGTGAAGTTCTTTTAGATGGGAACAATCAGATCCTTATAAAACCTACTATTCAGTATAATACCTTTCACTCTTCTGTGCATGTTGGAAGACCTTCCTATTTCTGTGTATGAGGCAGTACTGATTGGCATCTCACTTTCTAGATGAGTTATAAAAGCAAAAAAACAAATACAATCTCTTTATCTTTAGGACCAGAAAATTAGATAAATATTCCAAGCCAAAAGATTATTTTGTGATGCTACTGTTATGATAGTTCTCACAACATGGAGTATAGAGTGAGATCTTTGTAGAATCATCTATAACCTTGGTTCTCAACTGGTGGGTCACGACCCCATGTTTAGAGGGTCGCCGCATGTCTTCCACTTTTTTAGGTGAGAGGCTCGTCTGCTTCCCCCTAGCTAATAGCCAGACTGCTATTGGTTATTTTAATTTGAAATAGCCAATAGCAGATTGGCTAACGAAACTCGAACAAGAAAAAAGAAACCTTGCCACACTCCTTAACCGGGATTCCCATAATATGAAGACGGGTGCTCGAAATGACTGCTGATGGCGCCGCCACATGTAGGCAAATAGGAAGATGTAGGCACGCCAAATGATGATAACAGCAATTATCTGCTCATTTATTGACAAATGCTGCCTCTCAATATGCTAATAAGAGACAGCATTTGTCAATAAATGAGCACTTGATTGCTGTTATCATCATTTGGTGTGCTGGTGACATCTTCCTATTTGGCTATTGAAACTCTCCCACTGAGCAGATGAGCGAACCTGAGAGAGAAAATTGTCTCTTAGTTCTGCTCCTCTGCTCAGCCTGCTATTTGGCTTTTGCAATTTAAAATAGATGGGGGGTGCCATGGGAGGCGTGAGTGTTTGAGGCTGCGCCCTAGGCAGCAGTATGCCCTAGGTGGCTGCCTAGTTTACCTAGTGGCAGCACCGGCCCTGGATGGGGCTATGGCCGCGAGGGAGCTCCATACATACATGCATTGCTTACAGCTCCCTCATGTGTTCTATAGAGGTGCCTGGACCAGAGTGACATCACATTCTGGGTCCCGGCACCTCTACAGGGCGTGCAAGGGAGCTGTACAAGCAATGCACATATGGATGGAGCTCCGTCAACGTTCAGCAGCCCACACTGGACCCCAGGCTGAGGATCCACTCCAGTTCTTGTAAAGGTAGGGAGAGTTTGTGGTGTTTTTGAGGGCCCGTTCACACTAGTACAGTCGCGATTTAATGACCAAGGACAAATGTGGGTCCTGAGGTTACACTGGTTGAGAACAATTGATCTATAACATACCAAAATACTATGCCCATCCTGTGACTACATTTGCTGATCCCCACAATTTTTTCCCCCACGCAGTCTGTGCTTTGCCTTCTGGCATAAGTTTAAACGCTGCGTGCTGGCCCAATACACTTTCTTACTAGTCAGTACTAGTTACACTAGAGCACACCCCCCCCCCCCCGAAATTTCT
>NW_017306367.1:1094161-1122752 GCF_000935625.1 Nanorana parkeri | reverse complement strand
AGATAGAAGCTGATTGGTTGTCATATCAGGGATCCCAACCGGAAAAAGCAATTTCAGGGAGGTGCCCTTCTCATTTCAGGGAGCACCCCCCCGAAATTATGGCAGATAGCACATGAAGCAATATCTTCTTTGCTATCTGCTGTTTGTTTGTTTTTTAGTATTCTGACAGCTGCTGCCATCAGAATAATAATAATAATAATAAAAAAAAAACCATAACAGCATAGAAATGAATAGCTGGATTGCTATTGGCTATTTAAATTTGCAATATCCAATAGCAAGCTGGCTATTGCACCAGCCCTCTGCTGCTGTCAGTCACTAGAAGAGGACCTGATGGAGAACTTCAGGTCCCCCTCTGCTGATTGACAGCAGCACTGGGCAAGTGCAATAGCTTGTCTGTTATTGGCTATTGCAAAGTGAAATAGCCAAAAGCAATCTAGCTATGCATTCCTATGCCGTTCTTTTTTTTACTCTGACTGACGGCGGCCGGCGGCCCCGATGACAGAAAAAACAAACAAACAGATACCAGGGAAAGGTTTACTCTGCTAGATATAGCAGAGTAAACCTTTCCGGGAGAAAATGTTTCTCTCCCGGGCAGCCGGGAGCCGCTATCTAATAGCGGGAGACTCCCGGTGCATCCGGGAGAGTTGGAATGTCTGCAGATGTAGCAGCAGATATGTCTCACCCCTCAGTAATAAGCTGATATAACAACACAGATCACCCTTCCCTAACACATGGGCATATACGGTACCTGTCACTTTAAGGTGTTTAGGCAACACAGCACACAGATTCTATGTGAAATTTATTGAGGTGTGCAGGGTGTATTTCAAAATATAATGGGTAGACCTGTTATAATTACAGGGTGGTGATAATTAAGAGAATAACTGGTTTCATTTGCCTGCTCCTGTATGAACATGAAACTGGGAACAGTTATTAGCTCCTGTTATTGTTTGCGGATAACTAGTATCAGTTACCTGTACTCCACCCAGTGTCAGTACTAGTTACACTGGCATGTTAAAATCCGTTTTAGCTGTTCTGGATTGAATCAAAACAATGCAACTATTTATTTCCCTCAGTTTTTCTTTGTGCATTACAAAATATGTACTGATTATTTGAGATCATGCTAAGGCTTGTGTAATAAAGTGTTAGGAAACATTATTCCCATACAGCCACCAATAGGATCAAGATTTCAAGTTTTAGGACACCAAACCAAAAGGCAAAAAGCATCCAAAAGCTCCTTTTAATTGTTCAATTCGATCAAACAAAAACAGCCAACACGTTTCAGGGGCAACAGCACTCCCCTTTCATCAGGGCTTAGAATGGAATAAGCATTTGTTTGGATAGAAGATATCATAACTAAATGATTCTATATATGGTTTGATATACAGTAAACTCTCAGTTATCCGGCACCCATGGGATCGGTAGGTGCTAGATAACTGTAGTTTCTGCTTGCTTGAAAAGTAATAGTAACTCTCAAGCAACAATCCCCCCGTGGCTTTTCGAGTTCTCTCTCAGGTACGCCTCTCAGGTACGCCTCTCAGGAGCGGGTGCAATAGCCAGCTTGCTATTGGCTATTGTAATTTGCAATAGCCAATAGCAGGCTGGCTATTGAAACCATGTCCACTGAGCAGAGGAGCGGACCTGAGAGAGAAAGCCTAATATAGATCATATGACTGTTTTTCTAAATGCAGATGCATACTGTAAATGCACTTTACAAACAGAAAGACAAATTATAAAAAGATGCTCCTTAACACTTTGATACTTGGCGATGACCCTTTTTTATGTACTGAGAAAAAGAAGGCACATGTATAAGAAGGCCAGTCATGTTTCTTCTCACAAGAGACAAATCTAGACACATAACAGAATGAAGGAGGAATTAGGGAGGTTACTTGAATGAAATGCTGAGAGATTTAAGGATAACAAGAAGGTGAGGTTGATGGGGGAGTGGTAGCCCGAGGATGAAAGGGTGTGGTGACTTGCGGAGGCTGGAGCAGGTATTTCTAGGGTACTGAGAAGAGGCATAAAGACTAGTGATACATAACTAGACAAACAGATATTTTTCTTATTTGGGGCTGGCATTTATTAACAGCTGTCTGAGGATTAGAAATATTGCCAAATTATTGCTCAACTAACTGCAATATACAATTTATAACACCAACACAAAGTTCTCACAAACAAAGGCACGCACAATTCAACTCTTCTCAGGTAAAATGACAGCAGGTAGTGGCACAAAACTGCAAGCTTGGATTGTCTGAGCATTAAATTAAAGATCTCCAGGGAATGTAAACAACCACCCCTTGCTGTGGAGCTTTTCCCACACTGCAAGGGTTAAGTGCTTGTTTTGGGCTCCCGCAGCCATCACAGTGGAGGGGGAAGAGGTGAGCGGTCCCTGCCATTGGACCGCGGATCGGGTTATTATATATATTTGTTATTTTAGAACCAAAATGAGCACTAAACCCTAAACTAAGCTCCACAGCAAGGGGTGATGTGGTAGTTCTGCCACTGACTCCAAGCTGTAGAGGGACTATAAATCTGTAGTGCATGCACTACAGATTTGTAGTCCTACTGCATGCACAATTATTTCTGGTCTGGAATGTAAACACATGAGAATGCATGCTTACGCACCAGAACACACTGGAATGCACTTGAAATTCAATTGAGATTAACAAAAGCAGAGGAACGCATAAAAAATGCATCAAAAACACACATTCCTGCATTTCCACAAACACATCCAGATCTGGTCTGGAGATGGTGTCAACAAACATTAAAAGGTAGCAGGCTGATCATATTTTTTAATGAACAAAATAATAAAGTGAATGTGTGTACAGTCTCCATTCTTTGGAAAGCCGCGCTCCTTTCTCCTCCACTCTTAATCCTCCATTGAGTCTGCCATGTGTGGAATCACATACTGGTAAAGATGTGACCGCATCCACATGCAAGCAGGTCAGACAGCGCTGCTTGAGACCTTTGTGGTTTTGGTCTACCGACGTCAGTAATCCACTGGAACCTAGAACAGGAAGACCATAGATGTCCCAAAGAGCACTGTCTGACTTAATTCTATGTGGTCACAACATGGGATATCATATATGGAGGGTTTGGTCTAGGATTAGGTGTGGAGCAGAAATTAGTGTGACTTCCTATAGGAAGAGAATGTAAGGCTGGCAATACACCTATCAATTTTATTTCGTTCAACCCATGGGCATGGGCTGAATGAAAACAATTGACCCGATTCCTCCATCAACACAAACAACGTGTCGATCTCAGGGATCTCAAGTCTCCCTGATGTTCAGGGAGTCTCCCTCTATTAGATAACAGCTCCCTGACGTCCGCGAGAGAGGCATTTTCTCCCTGTAAGGTTTACTCTGAGTAAACCTTTTCGATAAGATATCAGTGGGTACGGCCGCACCTCCCTGAAATAAGGTTTTGCAGGTTGGGATGTCTGCGATCTAGGAATCCCGCTGTTTAGATTGTATTCTGACAGATGCCGTCGGCACATGTCAGAATACCCGATCAGAGCGGGCAGCTCATAGGCTGCCTGCTATAATCACTCGAAAATTTTCCAGCAGGGTCCTTCGATTAGCTGATCGAGGAATGCCAGCTGAAAGGGAGCCGACAGCCCCACACACTGTGCGAATTTTGGCCAGTACAGTAAAAACCGGCCTAAATTCGATCAGTGCATGGGCACCTTAAGTATTACAAGCTGTTAGGAGATACACATGACCTAATTGATTGTGGCGAATAGTGAGACTGGCTCTAATTGAATCCAATTTTCCAAAATTTCCTGTAGTAGGCTGGTAAGCTGCTACCACACAGAACTAGCAGGAGAGGGGGAGCAACAATCAGCTGAGAGAGTACGTGAGAGAACTAAGAATGTAAACAAAGAGTTTTGGAGATGAGCAGCAAAGGAGAACTCAGACGCAGACATCTCAACTCTCCCGGAAGCTCCGGGAGTCTCCCGCTATCCGGGACTGACAACGTTTCTTGGTTTTCTTTTTGCAGCAGAGGCAGCGGTCAGATCATTGCAGGGAGTCAGGAGCTCACTGAATATCTGGCAGTAGCATCAGGTATTTTTAAGTACCTGCAGTGTTTTTAACCACTTGAGTACCTGAGCCTTTTTCTGTCTATAGCCCTCAAGTCTCAGACCTTTTTTTTTCCTTTCAGAAATATCTCGATTGTGCAGCTTTACTTTTTATAGTATACCTTAAAAAATGATGCATAATTTTCTTGGTACAAATATGGCTTTAATTTGATAGCAGATTTGGAGACATAAGTTTATGTTTTAGGTTTTAATTCATAAAAAAGAGAAAAAATGAATTTTTGCAAACTGTACGTAACACTGTGGGAACTACCAGGGTCGCAGAGGTTGCAATTGCGACCGGGCCCTGGCGTTCCGCCTGTTGGGGGGCCCAGAGAGCAAGAAGAGGGCTGCTCCTTTCCCGCCGCACTGCCACCTGCAGCAGTAGAATCGGGACATGTACGGTGCGGCGGGGATGGAGTGGATCTGTCACTGTCATCTGTCCAGCAGAATGTGCTTCAAGCACCGCCAGGCAGCATATTCTGCTGTGTGGGGAGAGGACCCTCTCCACTTAGGCCTTGTTCACACCAAGCGCGGAGCAGGTGCAGAGCAGAGCAGTTGCTGAGCGGATCAAAACTGCGTCCAATGTATTCCAATGGTATTTTTTGCTCCAGTTCACATCGCAGCGTGCAGTTCCAGAGCAGGTCCAGAGCAGGTGAAAAAACTGCAGCAGGCCCTATTTTACCTGCTCTGGATCTGCAAACGCATCAAAAACGCTTGCAAATGCCTGGAACGCACTGAAAGCCCATTTTAAACTTTAAAAAAAAAAAGATTTAAGCCAAAAACGCATCTAAAAGACTAGCATGCGTGTGCAGAAACCTGACCAGATCTGCTCTGCATTTGGTGTGAACAAGGCCTTAGTCCCGATCCCTGGCTGCCAGGACACGGAAGAAAGTGTCTGGTGTGCCAGTGACAGTGTTGATGGTGGTCTGAGAGTCAGGTAAGTCTGGGTGGGTGAAGGCTGGATGGGAAAGGGGGGGGGGATTTGATGAGAGGCTGGTGGTATTTTCATTATCAACTATTGCTGGGACTTGTAGTCCTGCATAGCTGGTGGTATTCTGCTGCATAATGATAATACAACAATGCGGAATAGCATCAACATTTTGCAGCATCCCTCCACACCTAACATACAGCTTTTTAATGATCATTTATTCACCCAGTGCAGTGTGTAAATGATCATTTTTTTCCCCGAGTTTGTCTTGCTCAGGTATTGGAAAGCTGTGCCCAATATTAGTGATGGGCTGAATTTTGATCGGTACGTGACAAGTAGCTCTGCCCGAATGTTTACAGCTCTAACAGGTGAGACATGATTGGGCAGAGTCATCATGACTTTGCCCAATCATGGCTCTCACTGTTCTCTGTGCCCAGATTGGGTAAAGTCTGTGGTCAGGTGCAAGGCTTTAGCCAATCAGGTCTTCAGAAGGTGCATTGCCCAACTCTACTCAATATGTTATTTTCTCTAAACACACATACTAAGGGGCCACATTATCAGATCTCCAAACTTTCTGTGATAAGAAAAGGCATATCTTTTCGCTCTGGCGGGTATAAGCAACAGACATGTGCACAGTTATGGAAACCATGATCATTAAAGTGTGTCTCTAGGCAAAACCTTTTGAATAAAGTTGGGAATGATTAGATTCTCCAGTTTTTATTGCTGTCTCTGTCCCCCAAAATGAGTAACCCAACCTGAGATTGTAGTCCATCACAGGAGGGAGCTTGGAGCGGTGACAACACACAGGGTCCATGGGGAAGAAAAGTAACAACCTCCAGAGGGAAGGACAGTGTCGGCACCAATTCAGAGATGATTTGAGGGTCTACAGCCGAGTGACGCACAAATAAGTTACATTTTTTTTAATAGTTAAGGTACTTGAATTAATTTTTTTAAATTCAACTCCTGAGCTTAGTGTTCATTTAAAACAGTCCCCAGGAAAAAAGGGAAGAGGAAACCTTCTAAAGGGGGAATTCCCCTTAGTTGTAGATTTACTCCAACTTCCTGTTGTGTGTCTGGGACATGAAGTGAAGGCAAATTTCCACAGACAGCAACAAGAAAATAACCTAGCTTTATCCAGAACAAAAAACAAATCATATTTTTCAGGGTAAAGGAGGGACAAATAAGAACGGACAGTTTGGAATGTTATATTGTAGAAAATATTTGTCATCCTGGCATCGTAAGCCAACTACTGACACGAGATGGCACTACAACAAAAATAATACTCCTCTCATTAATATTGCCTTCGCAATTATTTATTTAGGAATAATGTGTACTATGACGTTAAAATTTTTATTATTTGCTGAATGTATGTGATTAATACTTCCACAGTCACACAGCAATCAATACGCACACAGCATTAACTGAATGCTTTGTACGACGAAGCGCACCTTGTGAAAAGGACCTCTATGCCTTCGAAGCTGTCTTATAAAGTGCCTGATTTTTATTCCTCTTTTAATACCCATAATCAATTCACGGGGATTTTAGGTGAAAGGTAGGATTACGGATTATAGATACGGAAAGCCAATGTAAGTAATAAAAAAAATAAAACTCTTGTTGCGGTCAGGCGCGGTGAAGGTAACCTGAGGACCGGAGGTCAGGGGGAAGAGGCGGAGCCATTGGGGAAGGGAGACGGAAGAAGCTGTAGAATCAACATGGCGGAGGTGAGGTTTTGTTATTTGTAGATTTGGTGGTATCTTTTTGTACTGGTTAAATTATCGTTAAAACTGGTCGCTGCGTTGTGATTTATGTATAGTTTAATATAGAGCAGAAGTATAAATAACTCGCATGTCTTTCCACTGGCTGGTTCATGAAAATAATGGATAGTCAAGGCCTGTATATTCATATGAATAATGTCCATTATCAGAGAGCCGGGCTGTTTTCACTGGTGTAATGTTGAAGATAGCAGCCACTGCTTTGTGTAATGCAATGGTGTGTCTCTGCTACAATACGAATCCACTAAATGACATTGTTATTACCTTTTTAAAGTTACACTAAACTCAGAATGTGTGTGTCACTCAGCTGTAGATTCTCAAATCATCTCTGAATTGGTGCTGACTCTGTCCTTCCTCCTGGAGGGTGGCTATTTGTGTTCCCCATGAACAGGATAGATGTACCAAAAACCAAAATAAAAAACGGGTACATATGCAATACCTTTTTGGAGAACTACACAAACAAGTGGACTTTCATCAATAAAATGCACTTCTTGCCGCTGCCCTCTTACACAATTGTAGGTAGTTTATTAAAGGAGAACTATGAGGTGAGTGCTTTTCACCAGGGCCGACGCAAGGATTTTTGCCAACTCAGACGAAAGTGCATTATTTTACAATGCACCGCCGTCCCCTCCCAAAACGCGGGGGGAAGTTTCACAGCGATCGCGGCGAGTTCCAGCAGCTAATACATACATGTACACAGTGACGCATACATGAACACACACACACACACACACGAACACAGTGACGCACGCACGCACACACACACATACATGAACACAGTGACGTATACATGAACACAGTGACATACATACATGCATACACACAAATACATGAACACAGTGATGCATACATGAACACAGTGACACACACTAGTACCTGCAGATCGGGACCAGGAGGCAGTGAAGAGAGAATGGCTCCTCCCACAGTGCAAGGACTCAGAGAGTGGCCCCGAGGAGGTAGTCTGAGGCTCCAGAAAAGGTGGCATGTAACAACAACAGTGCTGGCAGAGCAGCTCCAAAATGAGTACAGGGGGCGGGGCAGGCGAAGCTGAACTGAGATCATTGCAGCAGAAGCCCGGAGACCGACGTCCACACCATCGCTTACATCTATGTTTGCGGCTGTGCTATGATTTTCCCGCCCCCTCCCGCTGGCGGCCACCTGACCTGCCTTACGGTAACGCCGGCCCTGCTTTTCACTCACCTCATAGTTCTAGCCGACCTGTGACAATGAGACTGTCACAGGTCGGCTCAGTAGATCGGGAGGTGAGCGAACACATGCCGGTGTTCGCTCACCTCTCGATCCTGTCACAGCTCTCTGCCCTGACGGGAGTGGCTGGATTCCCCCATCCCCGCTCCGATCCGCCAGCGCTGACTGGCCGAACGGGGGAGGGGGCGGGTACAGCTGGCTCTGCCTCTAGATAGGCAGAGCCAGCTGTCAGTCACGCAGCTGGGTGGATCCTGGCACAATTGTCGGGATCCGCTTCAGCTGCGGCGTCTCAGTATACCGCGAGCAGCAGCTCGTGGTATACTGCTGCGTCTCGGTATACCGCGAGCTACAGCTCGCGGTATACTGAGCCTAGGGTGACGGGAGGACGCTAGTTTGTATCCTCCCGTTGCCCTAAGGAGAACTATTGGTTAAAGTCTTAACCCCATAGTTCTCCTTTAATGTTTGTATAAGTGCATACTTTTTTTTTTAAATAGTGGTGCTGCCTGTCAGTTTTACAAAATACTTTTTTTTTTCACAGTAATGTTAATAGAGTTTTGACTTACGAATTTCCACATTGAAAATGGCTAACACCATGTTATATTTACAGAAAAATCAGACAGCGTAAAAGATCTATTTGCTCATTAATTCCTACTGTTTTCATTCATTTCAGCCAGACCTTGTGGAAGGATGTCGATTACCTGTCCTTCGCAAGAATCAAGACAATGAAGTGGAGTGGCGTATGTGCTTTTGATGTTTTTTTGTTTTATTGTTCATTATTTTATACAACCTGCATCTGAAAAAGTGACATGTAAAAAAATCAAAATCCAGCTGTCAGTTATGAGGGTATTGGAATATCCTACGGTATCTTAGGGCCAAATTTGCAACTCAAACCATTGTTGTTTTTCTTGTTTTTGTTTTGGATAGAGTGAGTTATGTATATTTTGGAACATTTTCACTACTAGGATTCTATAGATGAATGACAATGTATCTAGCTAGCTGTTAATGATGCTATTTCCCAATTTTCCTTTTTAGCACTGGCAGAAATTCTTAGCGTCAAAGACTTGTCAGCAAAGAAACTGTTCTATGTTCACTACATTGACTGTAAGTAAGCTGCCTATTAATAAGACAGTATTTTGGTGTGTTAGAAGAATATTTATGTTTTAAATGCCTTTAAAATCTACTTAATAATCGGCTAACTAATCGATTTTGAAAATAATCGTTAGCTGCAGCTCTAAATTACATGTTTTTATGTTTTACAGTTTTCACGCAGAGCCTATTTCACTATGTAGCAATATTAGATTTGTGGCCTTTGCAGGTTATTAGAAGCTGACTACTTTGTTTTTAAATGCGGTTAAACAGGATGTCGGCTGTATAAAGCACCGTTTCCTCAACATTTTTGTAATTTGTATATTGAACAGATAAATATACTTCATGCAACTTTTTCTTACTAAACATGCTGGGTAGCTGTGCTTTCAGCAGTTTGGAAAAAATGCTGCAGGTTGCATCTGTTTCTCTGCATGGTCTCATCTGTTAACTTGTATGTTTTCAAGTACCTCAACACAAAAGATGCATTGCAGTTTGTGAAAGACAGATTTTTATGAGTGTGCTGTGTTTTAGCTGTACTGCTCTCTCAGAAAATCACTAACAGTATCATATCAAATTGAATCATTCCTTACTACGACAGTGGTTGTAATATTTTATTTGTGCAATGCATAGAACCTAAACACATCAGTAACGCAATTGCAAACACTCTGTATGTGTATATTTGAAATAAATATACTTGGCACAGAGCTACGCTTCTATGGACAAACTCAAAACAGGTTAAGGATTTAGTGAATAAATTGTGTATTACATTACCCAACTAATACAACATATGTTGTAGCATATTGTAGAAGCATTTAGAGCTATGTAAACCAATAATGGTATTTGTTTCTTCTTGCAGTCAATAAGCGGCTAGATGAATGGGTTACTTATGACCGTTTAGACCTGAAAAAAATCCAGTTTCCAAAAAAAGAGGCCAAGACACCAACCAAGAATGGGCTTTCTGGGTCAAGGCCCAGCTCACCAGAGAGGGAAGTGGTGAGTAATTGGACAAGATGATAAAAAGCAATTTGTACCTCTGTGTTTGTGCCAAAAGTGCACTGTAGCTTGCATTGCCAAGGCAGTCCTTAAAAACTGGACACACTTGAAAGAAACATTTAGTTGACTAGATTCGGATCATTATTTGCTTTGCATTAATCGTAGCTATTTGTAATAAAAAAAACAAAACATTATCAGGCTAATATGTTCCACAATTGATATTTGGTTTGTAAGTGGTCACCAGCAGGCTGACTTGTATAAAGCTCTTGATAACTCTGTCAATGGCAAATATGTCACTCGCTTGCATTAGGACTCCCCAGTGGACCCAGTCTAAATTTAAGAGCATTCATGTGGAGGGCAGGATACCAAAATGGTAATTCTTGTAGAGAGATTTGGAGACATGAATGTCTGAGTCACCTGACCGCGCTGACCAATGAGATGGGCTTCTGACCAGTCAATGCATGCTCACCATTTGCAAGCGAAATTCAAAATCCAGAGCGCACAACAGGATATGGATCGTACACCCGCACTGGTAGAGGGGAAGGAGCGTTCCCCAAAAGGTATCTATAGTGGGAGGGAGAGGGGGCCAGATTAAAGGGGGTAATTTTTTTTCTCCAAATTTATTTGGGAAAGTGTAGTTACCCTTTAAACTAGAAGTATCAATTATTTTCTTGATGAGGCCTTATACACCCAAGTGTTAACAATGTTAGTTTATCAAGAAGGAATATCACATTCACAAACATGTATAAAACATTTTAAAAAACATGATGCACCCCGTTCTAGTTTGGGAGTGCTAAATACAGTTCTTATGGCTGTAGATTTAAATAATATTTATGGAAAATTGTTTTGTGTAGATCCACTGATCATTTTGACTTTTATTACCGGTAATCTCTGCTTATGGTGATAGGACAAGAGGGACAGAATGGAAAGTTTCAGGGTGACACGTTTTCCAAAAAAGAAATTGTCCAATTTAATCATTGTCTACTGGAGATTGCTGCTTGTTGAATGGAACTCATCTTTTTGGTTTAGAAAAATGTAACTGCAGTTTGGGAATTTTGCAGGTACCTGACCTGGTGCTGGCTTCTGAACTTATCTTTGTAAT
Organism: Nanorana parkeri; assembly: GCF_000935625.1. Lineage (NCBI taxonomy): Eukaryota > Metazoa > Chordata > Amphibia > Anura > Dicroglossidae > Nanorana > Nanorana parkeri. Next base: position 1,111,590 of record NW_017306367.1, on the reverse strand, counting down.
TTTATATAATTTATTGGAAAAGACTTAATGTCCATTTCCACCTTTGTAGGTGATTAGCAATTAGTGTAGTGATGTAGAGGTGCAGCGACAATGTACACTCATTGGCCACTTTATTAGGTACACCTTGCTAGTAGTGGTTTGGACCCCTTTTGTCTTCAGAACTGCTTTAATTATTTGTGGCATTCATTCAACAAGGTGATGGAAACATTCCTCAGAGTTTGGTCCATACTGACATGATAGCATCACAGAGTTGCTGCAGATTTGTCGGCTGCCCATCCATGATGCGAATCTCCACCAGCCGGAACCGTTGATGCAGGATGGATCCATGCTTTTATGTTGTTTACATCAAATTCTGACCCTACCATCCGAATGTCACAACAGAAATCGAGACTCATCAGACCGGGCAACATTTTTCCAAATCTTCTATTTTACAATTTTGGTGAACCCTTGCAAACTGTAGCCTTTGTTTCCTGTTCTTAGCTGACAGAAGTGGCACTCGGTGTGGTCTTCTGTAGCTTATCTGCCTCAATGTCTTGTGTGTTCAGAGATGCTCTCCTGCATAGGTCGGATGTAACGAGTGGTTATTTGAGTTACTGTTGCCTTTCTATCAGCTTGAACCAGTCTGGCCATGCTCTTCTAACCTCTGGCATCAACAAGGTATTCTTGCTGCCGCTCACTGGATATTTTCTGTTTTTCATACCATTCTCTGTACACCCGAGAGTTGGTTGTGTATGAAAATCCCAGTAGATCAGCAGTTGCTGAAATACTCAAACCAGTGCGTCTGGCACCAACAACCATGCCATGTTCAAAGTCACTTAAATCACCTTTCTTCCCCATTCTGATGCTCGGTTGGAACTTCAGCAGATCATCTTGACCATGTCTACATGCCTAAATGTACTAAGTTACTACCATGTTATTGGCGGATTAGATATTTGTGTTAACGAGCAGTTGGAGGTGTACCTAATAAAGCAGCCAGTGAGTGTATATGTGTGCACATTTTCATGACTCGCATTGCAGGCTTCCTTCATTTTATTTACAAATGTTTCATTAGCCTGAAGCTCACAGAGAGCTCAGTTGTAATTTACACAGAGCACAGAGGCAGCCATTTCCGTGAGGATATGAAGAGGAAAGCTAACAAAAAATGCAAGTTTCTGTGTTCATATATAGTTATTGTATATGCCTGCTTCATGTAAACTCTGTGTACATTGCTGGCATATGTTTTTTTCAAAATACTTCCGTAGGGGTGGAAATGCACTTTAAATCTGATCTGCTTATGGGGACTTTAGTAGTTTTACCTCCTGTAAAGCACCTAAAGCTTGGCAATCAAGCTTGAGTTTTTCATTTGTGTCTGGTTTTAAATAGCTGCTTTGCCACATGCAAGTAGTGACTGTGTAAGAGTGTAAGTCTTATAATCTCTCTGTGTCATTATGTTTGTATCTGAACCTCTGTCCCAGACACAGTGACATACATTGAGAAGAGCTATTTTTGTCTCTTCGCACAGCAATAATAAATAAAGTAAATCCGTAAGTGTGACCTCCCACTGTATTAGGGAGAGGTGATAAGCCTGTGTCATTCCTTTTCCACAGAGGAAGATTCCTGAACTCATTCTACCTCCAGTTGCAGCCCCTGCGGGAGGAGGAAAATCTCTCCCTGTTCCAGTAAGATTTTGTCTCCCGTACTTCCATTCATGTCTGTTTCTCTGATTTCAGTATTCTTCATAAGATCAACTTTCCTTTTCATGTTTTTATTTGCTTTAATGAATTACTAGTTACTTTGCTCTTCCATCAGAAACGGAAAGTGGAAATAGTATCACCAGCCACTCCAGTTCCACCCGTGGTAGAAAACACTCAGGCCTCAGTCTTTCCACAGGTAAGACAACAAGCTGCTTTAGTTATATTTTTCATTCTCGTCACCATTGCTACTTTTTTTTGCATAATGTCTTGTCTTTTTTATTTTTTTAGTGTAAATCTTAAAAATGCTTTCAAGTACCGTAACTATTAACAAAAATGTAACTTAATTGTACATCACTCGGCTGTAGACAGGGCCGCCATCAAGGGGGGGTACAACCAATACCAATGTAAGGGGCCCAGGCAGCCTGGGGAGCCCATCCGGGACACTTACATGAGTATGGGCCGACGGTGACAGGCGAGGAGGCGGTGCCGGAGGAGAGCTGGCCCTAGCAGCCCTGGGCCCCAGCATTGCTGACCCAGCGGCATCGGAGCAGGCTGGGGCCCCATCGGCGCCGCTGCTCTTCTGATCTCGGGCCGGTCACTCTCAGATATGTGTGAGGTCTCAGGTGGTTCCTGCGTCCAACGGGTCACTCAGCCCTGGGGGGGGAGCTGAGTGACCCAAGGGGGGTGGGACATCTTTTAACCATTTAATCTACATACAAAAGATGCATATAAATAAAATCTTCTAGATCACATTGCAATATGCAAATACAAAAAGAAAAACAATTTTGTAGATATTTAAAGAGACATCAGTTCCAGATATTACATAGTAAATCCACTTATGCAAATTATAAAGCGAATAGGAACTTCCTATATAATGTTCCTGCATCGTTTAGCAATATAACACCACAACATGTGCATAGGATAGAAGAAACAGTCCTAAAAGTACATAGAAAAATATCAATCCCAGGTATAATATCCACCTGACCTTTAATTCTAATCTTGAGAGTGGGGAGACAGTACTATAGCAGCATCAATAAAGACTTGTTTATTGAGGCCCCATTCACACTCATATAGTGTGAATGGGGCCGATATCGCGGGTATTTACTGCGCGATATCGCTCTCCAATGCATGGCAATGGGGCTCTGTCCGTCGCTGTCGCGGGTCGTGCTTCGCTACAGCGGGACCCTTTTTGGAGCGGATTTTGCCGCGATTCTAGTTTGCTCAATGCAACCATTTGCGCAAAATGCAAATCGCGCGATTTGCGAATCGCTCAGTGTGAATGGGGCCTAAAAGGATATAAGCTAGCATTCCAGCATTAGTTTTATCTTCATCTAGTCAGGAGAAATCCTAGTATTCAATATGACTATATATCATGTTCCCAGTTCAAATAGCCTTCAATATGGATCCCCTCCTCTATCCTTCTTAAAGAAGTCCGAGCCCAAATGCCTATAAAAAGCTGACAAACTCAGATATTACCGAGTAAAAGTGCTAGCACAAAATAGGGAACAATTAAAGTTACCCATCACAGCCTATACATAGGATTGGGAGTTAAAAAGAAATATTGTCCTAAAAAACATGTATGAGGAGGGATCGATCCAAGATATTCAACAGTACAAACCACAGTTCCTATGATGTTCCCCTAGTTTGACTTCTAATATAAGCAGTAGGTATGCTACAAAAGGGTAGGTTCATGATCTAGGGTATATCCCAATATTCCAGATCTATTCGCTACATCTGGGCAATAATGTAGACCCCCTCCTCTGTTTTCCTTTCTGAAATTCATCCTCAGGCCTTTGCAGGAATATCAATCCCAGACATTACCCAGAATGAGGACCTGGTAAAGTTCTCCATATATCCCTACCAATGTACAGAAGGTCACCCTACAGAGGTTCTCCTTGACGGGACTTAGCTAATGCATCCTTTTTGCCAAACGCATACATTTTAAAAACCAATTGGGCTGTGTACGGCGTATGTTTTGTTAGGGGTCTGCTATAGGACAGAGCCTTTTTCTAGGCTATACCATGAAAATCACGAGCTTTGTCCTATACCCACCTCAAGCATGGCTTCAGGTGGTCGACTTCATACTGTTACGTTCTGATCAATTCCACACATAAGAGTTGTCCTTATATCAGGGAGGATATGATGGTTGTATTCAGCCTGGGTGTGAATGGCTTAGGAATACTGAATGCTCCCTGCATTCAGAAAGCATTTTGCATACTCGGTCACATGTGAGTGTTATGCGGTGGAAAATAAATGTTGTAGGGTTTTATACCCGATTTATGTTATCTGGACACACACCGGAATGCAGCTGATGTGGACAAGCCCTAATAAACAAGATCACTGCAGAGACAAGCTACATACTTCATGATCCACGCTTAAGCATGGAGCTATGTACTATATACATCGTTTAGCCATAATAGTCTATTGGGTACAACTTCATGGTAAAGTGTTTTTACACCGATAGGTTTAATATGCTATAGTAAACTGTTTTTTTTTTGTTTTTTTTTTACACACATCAGCTTCACTGCTTGTAGTATTGGAGGAGTGTCAGGCCTTAGGATGATAGGCCAGCCATATGATATTTGTTTTATATCATAGTTGCCTCTTAATGCTGAAGGGCGCTTTCTAGTATAGGTCGGGTATCCAGTAATGGCTACAACGCTGCCGCTCAGTTTTCTCTGTTAGGGAAGACAGAATGCTGAGAGTGCATGTAACGAAGGGTTAAAGGCCCCGTTACATTTTATCTGCTTATTTAACAAATTCCTATGCTTAACTCTTCAGATTTGTGAGGGCATACAATGGCTCAAACAAATCACAAATAGGGGAATCATAAAATACATTTTATTAAACTTGTGTCCTATGTAAGGGTATACAGATGGCTGACAGGATAAATATACCTTACACACCCAGGGAGTCCTTGGCTTCTGAAAAGATAAGTCCTGACATTCTTTGAACAAGGGCCTTAGGTACATTCAGCAAGATGTCCAAGCGAGGCTCAAACACACTTTACACATACCTCTTCGTGTATGTGTGTGTGCATATACACTGAGTGGCCAGATTATTATGACCACCCCATCAGTACTTCGTTGGGCCACGAGATGACTTCGTATGGCCACCTCGTGACTCCATGAGATGTTGAAAGGTGATGCGAGGAATCTGACACTGCACTGTTGCCCTTCTGTTGTCTTGTACCAGTCTTGCCACTCTCCGGTCTGCCCTAACATTGACTAGTCGCTGATGGCCACAATTCGCACGTTCAGACCCAGATTTTCATCTAACAGTCCAGTCTTTAAACACTTTAACAATGAGCCCCTCTTGAACATTTAACGAACTCTGCTGTTTTACTGATACTCGCTCCATGGCTCGCGCCAACAATCATCCCACGTTCAAAGGCTGTTAAATCGCGTTGTTTACCCATATCTTCAGAAAAAAAATCACTTCTACTGTAGTGGTAAACAACCTGCTTCCCTATTTATAATGGTCTGGCCCTCTAGCAACTTCAGCGCGAAATTATAGCTAATTATAGCTAATTTACCTACAAATGTCAGGTGGTCATAATAAACTGGCCACTCAGTGTATATGTACCTATGTATACCTTCCTTACTGAGAGGCCATTATCCATGACAACTTAAGTTTATGTTTCACGGGTGACGGTGTATGTACAGATCAATGCTTTTTATATCCATAGTATCTACTACCAAGTTATGTGTGCATGGATACCATTTAAAAAAGGCCACTTATTCTACCTCCAGATAACGTTGGGAGCAGTAGATTTTATATACACTCTAGAGTCTGCTTGCAGGTAGTTCTGGTATGCCGGACCCTGGACAGTTAACAGCTTGAGGACCTAGGAGGACAGAGATAGGATAAAAAGAGGGATGCTAAACCTCCTGGATTCTATCATCTATTGTATAGAAGCTCTCTTCTAAATCTAACTAGGCTTTAGAAGATTCTCTGGTACTACTTGGGAAATCAGTCACTCTTGGAGGAGATCCAAGAATATTTTTGACCTGTTTCAGGCTGCAAAACATCAGGCTGCAAAACATCAGGCTGCAAAACATCAGGCTGCAAAACACCATAACACTAATGCCTGGTGGCTTCAGATATTCATCACCCTGTCGTCCTCTAGAATTTCTTATGAGAAGCTTCAATATGGCCTTAGACTCATCTTGGGCAAAGAAAGCTAGGTTTTCACCAGAGAAAATCTGTAAGGAAGCCACTGAGCTAAGTTCCAATCTCTGGTGTAGCACTGCAGAGTTACCCTTTTCACCTATTGTGATTAGACTCTTGGCAGTAAGGTACTCTCGGCAGTGTGTGTGTGCATCCCCTGAAAAAGTATGCAAATTCCTCGCTTATCCTCTTTGATGCCCTGGAAGATGACTTGGGAAAACATAAGTTAGGTACCTGGTAACTTTTGTTTCCAGGAATCTTCCAGGGCAACAGGGAGGAGTGTGGTTCAAAATAAATGTCATTGTTATTGTCTAGTAGCCCTTTCTGTCCTTTGGTTCTATTGTAATAAATAGGTGGTTAGGAAGGGCCGTCCCTTTTCTAATTGTGGATGATGTGTTTCCTGTTTCAGGTGGGTGGATCCCTTCTCTCAGGAGCTGCCCTGGAAGATTCCTGGAAGCAGAGTTACCAGGTACCTAACTTATGTTTTTTATGCAAGAAATCCTTCGATTTATTTAGCTGAACATAGCATATTTTACTTGGTGCACATTACCGTCACACTTCATGCAAATCGCCTGTTTTCTAGAAGGGCATACAACTGTTAACTAGTCTACAGTCACAACTGGTATCACAGTGATTAGACGGTGTAAAAGGGTTATATACTTTGTCTTAGTGGTTTATATCTCCGAATTCCTTGCACCTTGGAGTGTCAGAACACTCATCCACACAATATTAGTATTGTATGAAAAGAACAGAAAATTCCTGCAATAGTTTTCCCTTCTATGCTTGGAAAATCACGTAAATGAGTAGTCCTTCAGGATTTAACGTACCTTGGTCTTAAAGGGATTAAATACCATGCTTACTATCTTGTCTTGAATTGTATTGTAATTGTAATGTCTTCCTTATATTGTAAAGCACTGCGCAAACTATTGGCGCTATATCAATCCTGTATAATAATAATTCTTAAAGAATAAGTAGGCTCCTTAAATCTCTCCTAAACACCCCATCCTCATGACTAGTAATCCAACTATCACCCCAGCACCACACATGTATTTTGTTTAGGTTTCTTTTATGGAAGTACCATTTAGTTTTTAAATGTTTTTGGGTTTATCTACTAATTTCGGAAGTTAATACACTTCTTAAAAATGGTATCATGTTTTAAAGTTGTTGTTTTTTCTTAGATTTGATGTATATTAGAGCTGAAACCTAACCCCCTAGTTAAGGAAACAACTGTATTTAAGTTCCCAGGACATAGTATTTAAAGGAGAATTATGGGGTGAGTGGAAAACACTCATCCCCATAATTGAAGCCGACCTGTGATGCTAAAGCTGTCACAGGTCGGCTCTATTAATTGGGAAGTCAGCGAACACATACCACTGATCGCTAACTTCCCAATCCTCTCCCTGTACAGAGCGGTGACTGTTAGTCACTGCTCCCAGCATGTATTCTAGAGAGACAGGGGTAGCTGTCAATCAGCCAGCGGGGTGGAGCTCGACAGTATTGTCGGGATACGTCCTGGCTGCACTGTGGCTCTGCTCTCCCAGCATGTAGCGGGCAATAGCCCGCTATATACTGAGTTTTGGGTCACTGGAGGACATCAGTATATGTCCTCCTGTGACCCTAAAGAGAACTATGGCCAAAAAAGGTTAGGCCATAGTTCTCTTTTAACCACTTGAAGACCGCGGTGTTTCACCCCCTTCCTGGCCAGGCCATTTTTCAGTGTTCAGCGCTGCGGTACTTTGGCTGACGTTTATTCCGTCATGCAACGCTGTACTGAAATTAATTGTATACCATTTTTTGGGGACAGATAGAGCTTTCTTTTGGTGGTATTTAATCACCGCTGGGGTTTTTATTTTTTACTATATAACAAAAAAAGTACCCTAAATTTTTAAAAAAAAACATGTTTCCCTATAAAATGTTATGAAACATTTATTTTCACCCCCATTTTTTGGTATACTATAAAAGACGGGGTCACGTCGGGTAAATAGACACTAAATATGTCAACCTTTAAAATTGCGCGCACCCGCGAAATCGCAGAAAACGACTGCAGCCAAAATTGGCCATAGGCAACACTTTAAACGTTTTTACCGCTCATCAGTTTAGTGTTATCAGTGATTGATGGCCCTAAAATTATTGCTCTCACTCCGACGTTCGCGGCGATATGTAACATGTGCTGCATAATAGGCGCAATCGTCGTTTTCGTACGTAGGCGCACCCGACGCATGTTTGCATGTGGGGGGGCGGGGGACTTTAAAACATTTTTTATGTAATTTTTTAAAATTATTTTTTGTGAACATTTTTTTAACTTCTTTATTGTTTTTAATGCTGTCTTTTTTTTTTTTACTTTTTTTAGACAACTTTATTGCTATAACATAGGGGATTAAGAAATCCCCTATGTAATAGCCAGTTCACCAAACAGGTCCCCTTTATGGAGACATCAGGGGTCTCCAAGACCTCTGATGTCACCTAGGGACCCCCACAGAAGCTGATGAAGCAGAGATCTGCTTCATCAGCTTCTCTCCGGTGTTCTGCACCGGAGAGTGACACTGAATGCAGGAAGTGATGTAATATACATCACTTCCTGCATTCGGGGACAGGAAGAGAGATCAAAGGGAAATCGAGTAATGATCTCCCTTTGATCTGCTGTTAGAGCGTCGCCGTGCCGGTCCCAGCCGCACCGGCCACATCGGATCACGGACCGGCAGCGGCGACGAGGAGACGGCGGGACAGAGGTACGGGGGGGTGGGGAGGCCGCACACCCGCAGCTCCTGCAAGCGATCGGGCGTCTCTAGAGACGCCTGATCGCTTGTATGTAAACAGCCATCGCTGGCTGTTTACATGCTCACAGTTTCCCCTCTCGTGTGCGCGCTGAGTGCCGCACACGAGAGGGGGGAGGGGCAGGACGTCTTAAGACGCCCTCCCGCTCCTAGCAGACGTCCGTCCGGCCGTTCACAAACGGCCATGGACGGTAGGTGGTTAAAGTATTAATAAAGGCTAGGCATTTTTTACCTTTTTAATACATTCTCTGCATTAAGGTAAAAAACACCCAGTACCTCTCTGTAACCCCCATCCCCCCACACTTACCTGTGGTCAGTCGTCTCCTCCGCCAGGACCACGAAGATACTCGGCTTCCACCAAACTTCCTGGTCCTGGGGGAGGACAGAGGAGCCATAGGCTTCTTCTGCCGTCAGTCAAGTGTGACTGTGGGTGCGGGCCGGGATGCGATCCAGTGCGTTCCAGCACCAGATCAGGCCGGAACGAACTGTTTGTGGTGTGAACTAACCCTAAAACGTTTAAAAAAAGAAACAAAAGGCATTTAAGAGTTCAAGAGTTTCTAAGGCAAGTAATATTTTTCTAACCAGCTTAATTGTTTCTGTATTGGTTTAATGATTTAAAGTCTAACTCGAGCCTTTTTGTATGATAGAAATTTTAATTCTAAATTACTCTATTTGGTTGTTTTTTTTACGAGGGATGATGTCACCAGGACAGGAAGGCATGGAAAGCAATTCAAAACATTGTCAGAAGTTCTGATGCTTGTCCACACTGCTAAAACTGTGCAGTTATCTGTGTTGAAAGAATTTCCATTACATCCTGTCCTGGTGGGAAGTGAGCGGAAATATCCCTAATATGGAAACTAATTGAAAAAAAAAAACCTGACAAAACGAAATAAAAAAAGTTTAATCTGGAGTTTGGCTTTAAGTCAATGTTTGACAGCTATACTGTTGCATGTCTTAGTAAACACTGTCAACACTTCATTGGTTCAATTTATTCTTAAGTCAATATATTTGTAAATCACAGAAAGTTTAGAAAGTGGCTGCTGACTCTTCTGGTTCTTTCTTGTAGAATGGGGCAGCACGAAGACCAAGTGCCCCAGTTGTACCTCCTGTACGAAAAAGGAAATCAAATTGTCTGAGTGCCGATGAAGTAATGATCGATGAGGTAATTGATTTTTTATTTTATTTTTACTATTTTATTTTTCTACTATTCGGGCCATCTGGAAATACTGTGATTTTTACCTTTTGAGATGGTTATTAAACAAAAAGGATTTATAGTTTGACTTTTTCAATACTATTAGCACAAGAGGAAGGCTATTGATACCCTTCAAAGATATATATTTAAAAGTTTTATGATATTTTAGATTGTCTGATCTATTTTTTTTTTGCATTCATTTTAGCCATCTTACTGAGAATTTTGTAAACGCTCCTTTTTGGATATTTTAAAGTCCGCTTTAAATGAATGATCTAAATTAGCAATTCAATAAAACTTACATTTGTAAATGTCTTACTATTATGTAAGATAGAAGAAATAGGTCACCAGCACTCAGGATAATTCAAATAAATAAGTCCTTTTTATTGGACAAACGTGTCACAATAGTCAAACAGCCAACGTTTCGGGGCCACGCAGAGTCCCTTCCTCAGGGCAAAAGATGTGACAATGCAATGGTGTGCACACACCACATATATACCCCATAATGTGAACTAATTATCAATAGACACACCCCCAGTGATGTCAGAACAGCGGGAAAAGCGCCATATTTAAAATACATAATCTTGTTTTAAAAACACAGATATAAACTAAGTTACTTACTGCCTGTTGTCTCCAGTCTGAGGTTTAGAATAAAGGCTGTGGCGGTGTAATGTCTGTCATCACAGCGATCTGCTCATAATATCACAGAATGTGTGAGATGCAAAACGATATTGTAATCCGATGTCCTTCCGTGGTATATACAGCGTCGCCTTCTATCCTAGTTAGTCGCATACGATGGGCGTCATTGGTAACCAGGGTGATAGGAAGATACAATTCTTCACGATCCTAGTGCGCATGTGCCGGCCTGTATGTCGGCTGAGTGTGGAAAAGGCAAGCGCACCGATGTTATCATTACACAGGCACACCACCAAACCTCAGAGTGGGGAAACAATATAATCACATATAATATTTGAACCAGAATCTGTATAAGGAGACTACTATTGACAATATACATAAACCAGTAAGGAACAGAGACAAATAAAGATACACTAATAGAAAAAAATGAAAACATTTGAACGAATGAAATAAAAATGAAAGAAAACATTACCCACACATATATACAGACAGTACAACATATGAGGCAACCGGACATATCAACATAGAACATGAGAGCCCACAATCAACTCGAGAGCCATATAGTTGATCAGATGTATAGCTAAAGAAGTTATTTGAATAATATAAAACTATATCATAGCATATTTTTAACTATATACACAAAGAATCTGTAATGTGTATCAGTATAGATCTATAATTAAATATACACAGTAGTGGAGAGTTGAGGATGGAAAATTAGTTCATTATTAGAATATTTAAGTATAAATAGTCATATGGACATCACGAAAATAAGTATTGTCAACTACTCAACCAGGTAACAGGATAAGGATAAAGAGGAGTTAAGGCCTCTTGGTTTCACTGTATTTAAGGTGTGTATCCAGTAAGCCTCCCTGCGCAATAATATGTTCTCTATTGCCACCTCTGTGCGGTCTAGGTATGTGTTCAATAACCATTGCTTTAAGTTCATATATTTGATGGTTTGATTGCGCGAAGTGCATATATATCCATAGTTAATAATATCCAGCCAGAATGCATGTTGTCGATATTTCTCAATTTACTAATAATAACAAGATTATGTATTTTAAATATGGCGCTTTTCCCGCTGTTCTGACATCACTGGGAGTGTGTCTATTGATAATTAGTTCACATTATGGGGTATATATGTGGTGTGTGCACACCATTGCATTGTCACATCTTTTGCCCTGAGTAAGGGACTCTGCGTGGCCCCGAAACGTTGGCTGTTTGACTATTGTGACACGTTTGTCCAATAAAAAGGACTTATTTATTTGAATTATCCTGAGTGCTGGTGACCTATTTCTTCTATCTTGTGTTTTGCACGGTGCCATCCGTGGGAGGTACTACAAGCACCTTTTATCTACTGGCCGGGACTGCTGAAAGGTGTGCGGAGAGCACCCTCACCAATTGCAACCTTACTATTATGTAAGATATTTGAGCTGCAGTTCCAGCATAAAATCATACGCTCCAGACAGCAGATTTCAGAGAAGGACTGATACTCTGGAAGGAGCTTTATCTCTGCAGCGATCTGATACACCTCACTGTCTAGTCAGAGTTAGAGCTCTGCAGTTGGTAGCACTCGTGCTCCTCCCTACTTTGGGAGAATAAGCATTGCCGATTGTAGAACTCTATAATGGTGTGCACACACCACATATATACCCCATAATGTGAACTAATTATCAATAGACACACCCCCAGTGATGTCAGAACAGCGGGAAAAGCGCCATATTTAAAATACATAATCTTGTTTTAAAAACACAGATATAAACTAAGTTACTTACTGCCTGTTGTCTCCAGTCTGAGGTTTAGAATAAAGGCTGTGGCGGTGTAATGTCTGTCATCACAGCGATCTGCTCATAATATCACAGAATGTGTGAGATGCAAAACGATATTGTAATCCGATGTCCTTCCGTGGTATATACAGCGTCGCCTTCTATCCTAGTTAGTCGCATACGATGGGCGTCATTGGTAACCAGGGTGATAGGAAGATACAATTCTTCACGATCCTAGTGCGCATGTGCCGGCCTGTATGTCGGCTGAGTGTGGAAAAGGCAAGCGCACCGATGTTATCATTACACAGGCACACCACCAAACCTCAGAGTGGGGAAACAATATAATCACATATAATATTTGAACCAGAATCTGTATAAGGAGACTACTATTGACAATATACATAAACCAGTAAGGAACAGAGACAAATAAAGATACACTAATAGAAAAAAATGAAAACATTTGAACGAATGAAATAAAAATGAAAGAAAACATTACCCACACATATATACAGACAGTACAACATATGAGGCAACCGGACATATCAACATAGAACATGAGAGCCCACAATCAACTCGAGAGCCATATAGTTGATCAGATGTATAGCTAAAGAAGTTATTTGAATAATATAAAACTATATCATAGCATATTTTTAACTATATACACAAAGAATCTGTAATGTGTATCAGTATAGATCTATAATTAAATATACACAGTAGTGGAGAGTTGAGGATGGAAAATTAGTTCATTATTAGAATATTTAAGTATAAATAGTCATATGGACATCACGAAAATAAGTATTGTCAACTACTCAACCAGGTAACAGGATAAGGATAAAGAGGAGTTAAGGCCTCTTGGTTTCACTGTATTTAAGGTGTGTATCCAGTAAGCCTCCCTGCGCAATAATATGTTCTCTATTGCCACCTCTGTGCGGTCTAGGTATGTGTTCAATAACCATTGCTTTAAGTTCATATATTTGATGGTTTGATTGCGCGAAGTGCATATATATCCATAGTTAATAATATCCAGCCAGAATGCATGTTGTCGATATTTCTCAATTTACTAATAATAACAAGATTATGTATTTTAAATATGGCGCTTTTCCCGCTGTTCTGACATCACTGGGAGTGTGTCTATTGATAATTAGTTCACATTATGGGGTATATATGTGGTGTGTGCACACCATTGCATTGTCACATCTTTTGCCCTGAGTAAGGGACTCTGCGTGGCCCCGAAACGTTGGCTGTTTGACTATTGTGACACGTTTGTCCAATAAAAAGGACTTATTTATTTGAATTATCCTGAGTGCTGGTGACCTATTTCTTCTATCTTGTGTTTTGCACGGTGCCATCCGTGGGAGGTACTACAAGCACCTTTTATCTACTGGCCGGGACTGCTGAAAGGTGTGCGGAGAGCACCCTCACCAATTGCAACCTTACTATTATGTAAGATATTTGAGCTGCAGTTCCAGCATAAAATCATACGCTCCAGACAGCAGATTTCAGAGAAGGACTGATACTCTGGAAGGAGCTTTATCTCTGCAGCGATCTGATACACCTCACTGTCTAGTCAGAGTTAGAGCTCTGCAGTTGGTAGCACTCGTGCTCCTCCCTACTTTGGGAGAATAAGCATTGCCGATTGTAGAACTCTAGGTAGGGAGTTGCATTAAACTACTACCGCCACACAGAAAGCAGAGGTCTTTGCTCAAGATTTTATGCTGGCACAGCTAGGCTTTAGAGTGATATTATCGTGTGTGTTTGTGTGTTTATTTTGTTTCACAACCTTTAGAGGCAATCATTGCAAACAAGTGATTTTTGTAGCTCTCAATGAGACTTCACCTAGTTTGGTCCACTCTTCTTGCACAAACTGCTCCAACTGTCCCAGGTTTGAAGAGTGCCTTCTCCATGCATGCCTCTTTGCATAGATTTTACGATAGTATTTAGATCAAGGCTCATAGATGGCCACTTAAGAATAGTCCAGTTCTTGCTCTTAGTCATGCATTTTAGTCTGTTGCTTTTAGCTGTGTTTTTTAGGGTCATTATCCTGTTGGGAGGGCCTATGAACTGTGATTGAGACAGAGCATTCTAAAAATGGGCAGTATGTTTTGCTCCAGAATTCTTTGACATTCCTTGACATTCCTTTATTTTGCCCTGCACAGATTGAAGGCACTCTGTGCCAAACGCAGCAAAGCAGACCTAAAAAAATAACCAAGCCTGCTCAATGTTTTACAGTAGGTAATGGAGTTCTTTTTTTTTTTTTTTTTTGAAAGCTTAATTTTTTTGCCAGTGAACATAGAGCTAATGCAACTTACCAGAAGGTTCTAGATGTGCCTCATCTGTCCAAAAGACATTCTCCCAAGAAGCCTTTTGGCCTGTCAATATGCATTTTAGCAAATTCCAGTCCTATTTGTAAATGTTTTTCTTTCAACATTATTGTGCTCTTCTTTCTTTTGAACCCACTGTTGCTCATAAATCAACAGATGGTGCAGACAGACTTTGGACATTTTCTTTGACTCTTTGTCTAGCATTTGCAGTAACCTTTTGTTTAATCTGGGTTCAGTTTTCCTTTTGCGGCCACATCCAGGGAGCTTGGCTACACTCCTATGGACCTTAAACCTCTTCATAATATTTGCAAAAAGTGGTCACAGGAACATCAAGTTGCTTGGAAATGGTCTTTTACGTTTGACATGCTGCAATCCAATTATTCATAATCTTTTCTACGGGTGCCCACAAATATGTCCTGGCCATTTTACAATATTTTTGTAGCCTAAGCAATAGTTTTCACACTTTCTTTGCTTTACTCTATGACATACTAAAGGCATGCAGGTATACATGAGACAATTAGTTGTAATTTACATTTTCAGCATTGTTTAAGTGAGCTGTATGGGTACCAACAAATTTTGACGTGTGTATTTATTTATTGCTTACTATTTTTTAGCCTTTTACAAAAAATGGTATTATTATCTAACCTTTAGTTATCTTTTGGTGGCAATAATTTCATACTTTCGTCAATGGTTTTATGTAATGTCTTCAAGTCTCCTTTCATTTTTGGTCTGTTCTATTCCATTAAAAAAAAGAGGAGACAGTTTCAGTAGTGGTGTTCCATATTTGAAAAATGACAGTACTTTTTAATAAGAAATAAATGATCACATGGTTTAGTCAGCCTGTGTGCTGCCAACCTGTGTGAAAGCAGCTTTTACATCCTCGGATAGAAGAGAAGATTCTTCAGTTGTCAAGTAGTGTCCCTTACAGATCTATTCACTGTGAAGAGTTTGGAGAAGGCAGGAGAAGTGAACAATCTAGGCTAAAATAGCTGATTTGGAAACATTTTCCAATTCAGCTCACTTTCCAGTTCAGCTAAGTTGTCCTATATTCACTTCTCCAGCCTTCTCCAAACTCTTCACCCTTTAACTCTTCATCAGAGTACAAATTAATGAAACTCAAAGCATCCTAGAAGGTTACTTCAAAAACCTTCTATGCGGGCATTGTTCTTTGGGTAGGAAATATTAATGATAAATGTGTCGGGCCAATATGTTTTTATAGATATAGTATTATAAGCAAGTTGGTTTGTTTTTGAGGGCTATGTTAACATTCTATCTACTATACTTTAGGATTCCCAGGACAGTTCAGATGGAATCCCTTCTGCACCACGAATGACAGGAAGTTTGGTTTCTGACCGTAGCCATGATGACATCATTACCCGCATGAAGAACATTGAATGTATTGAGCTGGGACGCCACCGCCTCAAGCCTTGGTACTTCTCACCCTATCCCCAAGAGTTGACTGTGCTACCGGTCCTTTACTTATGTGAATTCTGCCTCAAATATGTTAAGAGTCTTAAGTGTCTGCAGAGACACCTGGTAAGTTAAAATAAACATTGATTATAAAATTATTTTCACTAGCAATTGTGAACAAAATGTTTCCTACTGTAAGCAACCAGTTACTCTTTTTAAGGTATATTGTGATTTTGTACATATGTTCCTTTTTATTTATTACGGAGAGGACTAAAATACTTATGGCCAGCAGGTGAAGCAGGATACTCATTTCACATGTTTTCCAAGCTCTCCTTATCTGTTTTGATAAAGAAGCCCGTTATTTACAGCACTCTATAATGAGAATAACTTACACATGGAGTAGAATCATCATAACACTGACTCATCTCCTGGCATCCCGGCTTCTGTATGAACTTTCAATCAGAGAGAGAGCCTGAAGGCAGACTTCTTCTGTGGTCTCTTTAAAATACCCTTTAGACTGAATTCACACCTATGCATTTTTCCTTGATGCATTTTCTATTGAAATCCATACACCTAAATGAGCATTAACACACACCAGTGTGCGTAATAGCATGTGATGACATTCAGTATTGCATTGCAGCACGTTAAAAATGTGCAGTGATGCATGTTAACACACACATGCATTTCAATGCATATATATCGATATCAGTAGAAAACCTATAGGTGTGTATAGGCCCCTAAGTTTCCTGGGAATCCTGTGTCATGGATGCAGCCTGTATTAAATGTTTTATTTGTAAAACAGAGTCTTAATGTAAATAGTAAAATATCAGATCAAGTAACGATTGAAAGTGTTTGTAAAGCAAATGTTCCAGTGAAAACTGTCTAAGATGGGAATTTCCCTAACTTCCCTAACTCCTATTTCCCCGATCTCTAGATCAGGAAGTGAAATCTTCCCAGTGGGACATAACAAAAAAACGTGAAGAGGTTTTAACCCTTCCCTACTCTATCCAAAACTAAAAAATGGCTATACATATACTTTAAAAACCCATAAAAAGGAAAATACCAAAAACCATAGTAGTAGATTTTTAACTAAAAACTAACAGTACATTATTAGTTTCTGTGCGCGCGTGTGTGTGATATATACACAGGTGAAACTCGAAAAATTAGAATATCGTGCAAAAGTTCATTTATTTCACTAATGCAACTTAAAAGGTGAAACTAATATATGAGATAGACTCATTAGATGCAAAGCAAGATAGTTCAAGCCGTGATTTGTGATGATTATGGCGCACAGCTCATGAAAACCCAGATCCACAATCTCAGAAAATGTTTGGCAGTGTGGGCAGGTGCCAAGTCCTGCTGGAAAATGAAGTCAGCATCCCCATAGAGCTCGTCTGCGGAAGAAAGCATGAAGTGCTCCAAAACCTCCTGGTAGACGGCTAAGTTGCATTAGTGAAATAAATGAACTTTTGCACGATATTCTAATTTTT
>NW_017306367.1:1064107-1091454 GCF_000935625.1 Nanorana parkeri | reverse complement strand
AAGATTGTTTCCGTTATAAAAAACCCATTGTCCTTCATGCAGTAATACTTATATTTTCTTTTATCCTTCTTCAAAGACTAAATGTAATCTGAGACATCCCCCAGGGAATGAAATTTACAGGAAAGGGACCATCTCCTTCTTTGAAATAGATGGACGTAAAAACAAGGTAAGTGCATTCTTCTTATGTAAACCTAAGAAAGTATTTGCAACTGTCTGGCTATTTAGCCTAATGGCACACTGCAAGGGTTTTTTTTTAGCAATCTCACTTGACAGTAACATCAGATAGCTTTTCCTCCTCAAGGCAGTGATACTTACCGAGCCATGTCCTCACTAACAAAACGTGGTCTGTCGGTGAGGGAGCACGGGACCTCCCCCCATGTGACAGTGTTTGGGCCTAAGAGGACAATCGGGGGGCCTGAACAATGTCACATTGGGAAGCCCATGATGTCTTTTCTGTGTTTGAGTTTGAGTTGCTGCAGCGGAAAAGCTGTGAAGTAGCGTGGCTGGGTAAGTATAAAAGCCAGGGGGGTGATGTAAACAGCTTTCTGCGCTCCCTGTCATTTTGTTCTGTTGGGCACAGTGACAGAAGTAAACCACTATTGAAACGTTCGGTTTTTGCTCCAATGTGCACAACATACTTGCACATTAGGGCACACTTACCTTTTCCCTGTCAGATTGATCTTCAGTCCTCAGTTCTGTCCCCCGCCACCGTCAACACTTCTGGGTTCCTGTTTGGCCATTGAGTGGCCACTGATGGTATAACGGATGGCACAGGAGTTACATCCTCCCCGACACCCAGCCCATTCACTGCATCTTCAAGATACTGTAAATGGACTAAGCGTGTACACTGCGTGGTGGCTGCGCCATAGAGTGTACACAAAAAAATAGAAAATTGCCGGGGGAGAAAGGAAGAATTGTATTTATTTTTTTGGCAGAAGACTTTGCATGTCTCTTCTGGCAAAAATCCCCACCTCCAAGCAATTTTTTATTTTCCTGACTTTACTTCCACTTTAAGGAGTGCTGTCATGAAGAATGTGTAGTAAGTGCCGTTTTTAATTATTATTTTTTAAAAGATTTTGACAGTTTAAAGGAGAACTATGAGGCAAGTGAAACTGTCACACGTCGGCTCAATAGATCGGGAAGTGAGCGAACACATACCGCCACTCGCTCACAGCTCCCTGCAGGGATTACCCCCGGCTGCGGCGGCGGTATACTGAGCTTTGGGTGACGGGAGGATGCTAGTTTATGTCCTCCTGAGAGTTTGCAGGAAATGAAATGCTAAGTAAATCAGTGAATTGATTTTGAGTCTTGTCACTTTTCTCCATCTCTAATGTACTATTCACTCTTTTTCTTTGATTACAGAGTTATTCACAGAATTTGTGCCTTTTGGCAAAATGCTTTTTGGACCACAAAACCTTATACTATGACACAGATCCCTTCCTCTTTTATATCATGACTGAATACGACTCGAAAGGCTTCCATATTGTTGGCTACTTCTCTAAGGTTTGTCTCATTTTAAGCTATGAAGCTATGTGGACGGCTACCTTTGTAATGTCTATGGCTACCTTTAGCTGATAGAGATACATATTTACCATATGTTTTAACTGAAGGTTTTTGTGCATTTTCTCATTTCCGTAGGAGAATAAACATTGAGGACAGAGTAGTACAGGATTTCCTAAAGGGATTCACTAACTGTTAGAAAAAAAGAGAGATCAACACGTGAAATAGCATCATAACACACCCCAGTGCAAAGAAAAAAGCTTTTTTTAATAGTAGAGACTGAAGCACTTCATGGCAGCCAATCAGATTTCACCTTTTTCCTAATGCGATTACAGGAAAGTGAAATTGTATTTAGCAAGTGATCATTATCCAATGAAATGTGGATTTAACTACATTTCAACTCCACAATGTCTGTAAACTGCAGCCATACTGTATCTCACCATGATGCTGAGCAAGTCTGAAGCAGAAAAAAACAGTAATGCAAATTCAGTTTTTCTTTTTTCTGCTTGGTTAAAGCTGTGCTATCAGTCAGCACTGTCATGCATTGTGGTACACGGTGTTACAAGAAATAGTGCATGAGCTTTTTTGTGCTTTAGTTAGCCCATTCAGATAAATGGGACAGAAAGCGGAAGAGTGCAGAACAAAGCAGATATCAGAGTCCATAAATAAGTTCAATATTTGTATTGATCAAACAGCCAACGCATTTCGTGTGCAGACACAACCCCTTCCTCAGGGCTTGGAAACTATGCAGATTAGGGAATAGATATGCCCTTACTCTGCAAAGTCTTTCTTCTTTTTTTTCTTTTCTGAAGTGATTTTGTCTGTCATTGGCAGGAAGCACATTTTGCTCCATCCTTTGGGTGATGTGGGACTTGTAAAGCTCAGTAAGCTTACTAGTATTAAAGCAGTTGAAGACTCAGTTGCCTCAGAAGCCACTTACAACAATGAATGTTTTTTTACACCCCACAACTCTTCTTGTTTACATGCTGGGGGAAGCACAGTTCCAACTGTTTGTCCGCCCCGCTAGCATGTGAGCGTTGCAGGCCTCATAGAAGGAAGTACAGCATGAGCTTTACTCCCTCTGCACAGAAAACAAGAAGATTTGCGGTATGTGGAAAAGGGCGTTCATTACAAGAGGAGGCTTTTGAGGCAACAACAGGGGTCTTCAACTGCTGTTACACCAGTAAGATGACTGTGCCTGGAGTTGGGTTTTAAGTGTAACCCTTATAATTGCAGAGAACTAATGATGATAATTGTATTTTTCATGAATTCCCATAATCGTTTTCTCAAGGCCACCTAAAGTGTCAGGTGATGCCGAACATTTACCACTCTCTACTTTGCTTCCAGGAGAAGGAGTCTACAGAGGATTATAATGTGGCTTGTATCCTTACCTTGCCACCTTACCAAAGAAGAGGATATGGAAAACTGCTTATAGAA
This sequence comes from Nanorana parkeri, assembly GCF_000935625.1. Taxonomy (NCBI): domain Eukaryota; kingdom Metazoa; phylum Chordata; class Amphibia; order Anura; family Dicroglossidae; genus Nanorana; species Nanorana parkeri. The sequence continues at coordinate 1,088,517 of NW_017306367.1, read as the reverse complement.
TTCAGTAAGTAGCCCACAACATTTTATGTTTTACTCCATTGCTTTTTGACTTAATCTGAAATGTACTTTTCCATTCCTTACCTCTGGCAGGTTATGAATTGTCTAAGGTAGAGGGAAAGACGGGCACTCCAGAGAAGCCACTCTCAGATTTGGGTCTTCTATCGTACCGTAGCTACTGGTCTCAGACAATCTTGGAAATTCTCATGGAACTGAAGACTGAGACGGGAGAGAGGCCGCAGATCACTATTAAGTAAGATGTAATGATTAACATTACCGTACCCAAGTGATAAGCCATAGAGCAACCTGCACAGGTACCAAAATCACCTTCATGAGAAATAATTGTGTAAATGTACTAAGACAGACTTCTCTATTTCTAGTGAAATTAGTGAGATAACCAGCATAAAGAAGGAAGATGTAATATCTACACTGCAGTACCTAAATCTCATCAATTATTACAAGGTAAATATCCACAGATTTTATGTATCTAATGTACCTTCATTGCTAAATCTATTTCAGTAGTCTGGTAGCCCTGTAAAACCCAGATGTCCAATGTACAGCCCTCAGGGCTCCTGCAGACAGTAGTCTGTGTTTTGGTGCCTGCTTAAGCCAGTGAAGGACAGATATTATTTAGACTGGCTTCTAGTTCCTTTTTTCTGCGCTGGCCGGTCCTTTTCTTTTCCTCTGATCTGTAATAATGGGTATTGCTGAGACTGCAGACATGCATTCTACAGGAGATGGTCATTTTTAAGGGTGTTGTAGGGAACACAGATGTGGAATCATTTATTTGTAGAGGCTGTAGTAGCAGTGATGTGTAGCGGTTACACGTAAGCTGTCCCCAGTCCATAATTGTCTTCTGCAGCATGTCCCTAGTCTCCCAACAACTCATATAGCACGTTTGCACTCTCTGACCATCTCTTGTTGCATGTCTGCAGTCTCTGACAGCTTTCTTTAGCACTAGATTTACTGAATATTTGTGCGCGGCCCTTTCGTGATGTCAGGGCTGCACTTGAGGCCCCCTATATCATGTAAGTTGACCACCGTTGATGTAAAATATAATGTGGTGCTTAGCCTTAGTTTGGCCTTTCCAAGTGATGCAAGTGCAAGCACTTGATGGCACCTTAGGAATGCCCAATGACTTTTACATTGAACATTTGTGTACCCATACTGGTTATAATGGAGGCTGTATTGTAACACATTTCTTAGTTTGGCAGTATTTCTCAGTGACTAGAGTTGTTGTCTCTTCCAGGGTCAGTACATCCTCACACTCTCAGAAGACATTGTGGAAGGTCACGAAAGAGCTATGCTAAAAAGGGTTCTCAGGATAGACTCCAAATGTCTGCACTTTACTCCTAAGGACTGGAGCAAAAGAGGGAAATGGTAGGGAGATACAAGAACTTGAAAATTGGAAGAACCGGAAATGTTAACCTGTTGTATGACGCGTAAGACTTTCAAGCCTGAATGCCAAGAACTTTTGACCAAGTGTATTTTTCCACTTCAATCAAACAGAGCTGACAAGCAGCTGTCTTTTCATGGAGGTCATATGGCTGAATACTGTCTTTTGGATTATTGGCTGATAAACGCGTGCCACTGATTTCAAGGTGTGAGTGGTCCCTTGAGCTGGAACTACATATACAAGAGGTGCTTGAGATGCAGAGTAAAAGTAAAAAGCAACTACTTGGACAACTATGGAATAAGCCGATCTCCCTTACAACAGATCTTTATAGACTTCTTAGCTGTAGGCTTTATTTAAATGACCATCAATACACACTAAAATGGCCAGCTCCATCAGCGTGGCATTTGCTGGATATCTGTTACAACTGAAAAAGAAATTGCTTTACTCACACATTTTTTATACAGATTGCCACTGAAGGTGCCTGCAGACATGGAGAGCTCTTAGATGTTCAAGCATGATTCAGCCACCCTCAGGCAAAACTGCTTTCAGACTGCTGTGTTTGTGGATGGGAGAGGAAAGAGGTGCAAAGCAACATATAGCAGCAGATAACCTTCAGCAGCTTTTCAAATCTATGTGATTGATAGTATCCTTCACAACATGGTCACCCAGAGCTGTCTGGACACACAATGGGATGGCTGGCCATATTCGCTGAAAGCAGTGAAATGGGAAGATACTCGTGTCTATTGACAGCTTCCCCCTCATGTGATTGAGGTAAAAATGGGTTTATATATTGAAAGTGCAAAGTGCATTAATTTCAGACTTCAGTAAACTGAAAGCTGCTTGTTATTGCTTAATGGTCTTTGCGCTGCTTAATCGAATAAGCTCAAAAGTGCTTTGTAGAACAAAAACTATTAAAAACATTTATTGTGAATGTTTTTCACAAGGGAAATGCTGCAACTGTACGAGGGGCCAGTGTCACTTGCAGATCTAAATGGACTTTTTGCTTTTGTAAATACAAGGGTTGTTTCTTTTGTGTCTAAAGAAACTTTTAAAAACAATGTGGACTTCTTTGTATGGTTAATTTATAAAACAGTAACAACAGATAAAAAGTATCTTCTGCAGTAAAAGTCCATATTTATTTTACTCTGAATCCTATGAATTATTGAAGAAGCATCATGAGCTGTACACAAAGTTGTCACCCCGGTTTACATGATTGTTTAAGAAAGAAATGTTTATTAACTGGGTGCTAGTCAAGATTCTAGGACTTCAATTCAGCTGCTGCTAAAACTGGAAATATACAGAGGTTTTATTAATGGCTGGGTGCCCCTTTATTACAATTCAGAATTTGGGGATAGAGATTTGCCACCATGATCAACCTCAAACCAGATAACGTCACTGGAACCCTACAAAGTGCTCACTTATTTATTACCATGTCATAGTTCACCTCATTTTCTGTGTTAAATGGGTAAAACCATCACTGTGTGCTCCACAAGAGCATCAATAGAGAACGGCATATTTAATGTGCATTATTTATCAGATAACAGAATAAAACAGTAAAATGACAATGTCACAGCTGAAGGTGCTGGATGACTAAAAGTGCACCTAAACCTTGTCTGCAGTAATCTAAGCATTGGGTTCTCTTGACAGCAGACACCGCTAGGAGTGAATTATTACCTTCCTGTACTCCCGTGTCACAATTCATCAAAACCCTGCTGATTCTGGGTATTGGGGACATGCAGCTTACCCGTCTCGCCACAATACCATGCCCAGTGCCTAAGCTGTTAATTGCTAGGGAAGCTTACAAAAGTTTCAGATTGTTGAAACCTGCATAGGAATTTTTAGGAGCTGCAGCTTGAGGAGTTCAGGAGAAGGTATTACCTCCTTTGGAGCAAATCTGTTACTTTAACCTTTCTGGCAAATTACAGGTTAACTTTAAAATTGTACACAATTTTGTATTTCAGGTCTCGTGTTTATTCAAATTATTGCTGCAACTTTCAGTGCAATAGAAATGCATATCGCACTCAAATAATGTTTGCAGTCTATAGGTCACCTTTTTGATGCATCAGCCATCGTGCAGGGAAGGGGTGTGGAATGAACAATACATCAGTACAACATTAACAAAAGTACACCAGAAAATCAGGATTACAAGTACATCAGTGACTTTCTTGCAGATATGTAAATAGATATGGGATTATTCTAAAATATACAATATTGTAATATTTCATGGGGAGGAGTGTTTAATTAGATTACATTGAAATATCCATTAATGGATAATATTGTCACTAGACCTGACTACACTGAGTGAGACCAACCTGTTGTACCTGACATGACACGGCTATTAGTATAAAAGTCATTATGCCACTTTAGTCTCTTAAACTGACACATGCAGCTATAATGGAGGCCTTCACCAGTAATCCAACGTATGTAAGGCTGCACTCACCAGCCAGGACGTCGATGTAAAAAAAGTTTACTCCCAGGAAAGGTAAATTGCATAATCCCCATCCCATGGTTTAAGCCATAGAGCACGTCTAGAAGAATTAATAAGTGTGCAGAAAGCTTCATGGGAAAGGACTCTAAGATCTGGTCTCTCGGTGTACCTGCCATAAGGTTACATAGTTACACCTTTGAGCCAACCAAAAATCAAGATTTCTAGCGACACGTGGTTGCCAAAGCGGGGTTAAGGCTACATAAGGTTGAACCCCAGACTCTCCTGAGGAGTGTCTCCATTTTTCTATCCATGGCATCTTTTAGGGTACCCATGTCTTCAAATGTGAGAACAGATTTCTTTGCTATAGGGGCGTCCAACTTAGGAACCTTGTTCCATACTTGCTGACGGGTTATCATTAAAACGGAACCTTCTTTTAAGTGAACTAGAGAAAAAGGTTTTCCTTTCTGGATCTGCCCACTCCTTTAACAGTCTCAGACAGTGTCTTATGGACTGGAAAAAGTCTTGTTTTTCTTCAAACCTTGGTACATGAGATCATGTCTAGACAAAGAGACTTTTTCCTCCTGTATGTCTAAGGTCATAAATTGCCTGTAGACAGTCATCCTCATCCTCCAGGGATAATTTATATTTAGAGCCCCCAGAAACCTCAGCCTGGCTCTCCTCCTCCTGGGAAGATAATGGGTTTGAGGAGCTTCACTGAGCTCTTCAGGTTCGGAAGTTTTACTAGACATAACCTCCTTGGATAGGGGTAAACAGCTGGAAGACATAGGCACAGAGGGAGTACGGGAGTGCTCATGTTTTCCCATAATGACTGAAATGTAGAAGAAAGCTCTAAACAGTAGAAAGGAGGCTGATAGTAATTTAGCAGATTCTTATTTTAGAAGACCATCTATGCAGGCTTAGCATAAAGGTTTTGGGTATAAAGCTCCTAATCTTGAACCACAAACATTTTTTTTGTTGGGCAGAATTTTGCTCTTATCTCTATTTTTCATTTGTTGATCCATTTTATTGGATTTTAGCATAAAGACAATCAGAAGGCAGGAAAAAAACATAAGAGCCCAATCTGTAGACCAGGGGTAGGCAACCTCGGCACCCCTGCTGTGGTGAAACTACAAATCCCATGCTGCATCTGGGAGTCATGTCTGTGGCTGTCAGTCTTGCAATGACTCATGGGACTTGTAGTTCCACAACAGCTGGAGTGCCGAGGTTGCCTACCCCTGCTGTAGACTAAAAGATTTACAAAAAAATCCACTGTGCCTAACTCACAACAGACACTCAACACCACAGGGGCCTCTGGTGAGAAATATGCAGACTACATAGACCACTGGCTAAGTATCAACATAAAAAGATGTACTGTTACCTGGGCAGAAATGGTGCTGCGTGTGCATGGATCCATCCTCACCGACTGACTCCAGAACGGCATCTTCACAGCCCCTGCTGAGGAAAGTTGCACCCATATTCACCATTTTGGCTTCTCCCCTGCGTCGCGTCACTGCACCTGATCAAGTGGACGGAATCCACCTCCGACTCTGCAGCCACCAGACAGTCTACAGCACAAGCGGCTCTCCGCAAATGCAGGTAAGATTTCAGCAGGGAAACACTGATAGCTGCGGGAAGAGGGGAGCATGATCCAAACACAAAGGGGAAAACGTACCTCCAGTATTGGCCTTCACTAGGCACTGAAGGGGAGGGGGGTAAAACCGAGGTGATATGCCTCCTCCGCCTGAGGAAACACAAAAAACTGAAGACTAAAGAAGGCAGCCGTTTATTTGAATTGGGTGATGTGTTTCTTGTTCGATGGGAGGAGCATATACAGTATCTCAGAGGCTGTTCTGAAACACGTCTGGAGAAATTATTATTTTTATTTTTTTTTACAAAACTACCTTTTAACTGTTTCTTTGGGGAAGGCCTTTGTGCAGATTTCAGGCTATTCGGAGCAGTTTAAACATAACCCTTTGTTTAGAGAGACAATGTCCAGATCTAGTTTACAACTGATAATGAAATCTGCCAGTACAGTACAGAAAGGGTTAATTAGAGTAAACATAACTTCCCACAGCCGCCACCTTAACATTGCATAGAGGAGAAGGTAGGAATTGTAAGCAAGTAAAAGGCAAAATTGTTTAAAGTTCTGCAATATGAATGGAAAATGGAACAAATATAAAATTGTTGTTTTCTCAGTTTGGCTGAAAAAGTAGAAATGTACTTTAACCGCTTGCCATCCGCCCATTGTCACAACACAGGCGGACTTCGGATGCTTCCCGGCAGGTGGACGTGCCTGTACATAATTTTGTTTGTGCTTGCGCCCGCTAGAATCCTGACGGGCATGTAAACAGCCGTTAGAAAATGTTGAATTTTTAGGCTTCAGGCCTAATAAAACCTTCATACAAAAATGAAGAAAGCCTGCGTTGCGAGTCACAAAAATATGCACACCATGTATACATGATCGCTGCACCTCTTTACACCCCCTTCCTGGCCCGGCCATTTTTCAGTGTTCAGCGCTGCGGTACTTTGACTGACATTTATTCCGTCATGCAACAGTGTACTGAAATTAATTGTATAACATTTTTTTGGGGACACATAGAGCTTTCTTTTGGTGGTATTTAATCACCACTGCAGGTTTTTTGTTTTACTGTATAATAAAAAAAGTACCGAAAATTTTGAAAAAAAACCTGTTCTCCCTACATTGTTATAAAACATTTATTATTACCCAATTTTTGGGTAAAATATAAAAGATGGGGTCACGTCGGGGTAAATAGGCACCAAACATGTCAAGCTTTAAAATTGCGCCCACCCGTTAAATCGCAAAAAACTACCATACTCAAAATTGACCACAGCCGACGCTTTAAAAGCTTTTACCGCTCATCAGTTGTAACATGTGCGGCGCAATGGATGTAATCAGCGTTTTCGCACGTAGGCGGGCTTGACGCATGTTTGTGGGGCGGGGGACTTTCATTTTTTTTTTAATTGCTTTGATATGTGATTTTTAATTTTTTTGTAACAAATTTTTTTAAACCTTTTTTTTTTTCCACTGAACTTTATTGCTATCACATAGGGAGCCCGCAAGCTCCCTATGTGATAGCCAATTTGCAGTGACAGGTCCTCTTTATGGAGACATCAGGGGTCTTAAGACCCCTAATGTCACCTAGGGACCCCCAGAGAAGCTGATGAAGCAAACTCCTGCTTCAACAGCTTTTCTCCGGTTTCTGTAGCTACAGAGGACAATATGACAGGGGACACTGATGGACATTATGTATTCTGAGCCCAGTCTGTGTAATAACATTAATTGTTATTTCATTAACATACATTAGGGGACAGTGATGGATATACATGATGGATATTATGTGGGCTTGGAATACATAATATCCATCAGCGTCCCCTGTCCTGCCACAGTGCACATCTCCCTATCTGCCTGCCTACCTTTCTCTGATTCCAGCCGACTGAACTATCTGGACTGGAGAGTACAGTAGATACAGCGGCGGATTGATATCTGCTGTACTCTCCCGTGCCGACCGGAACTATTACTTAATTGTCGGGCGCCGCGGCCCGATATTAATGCGCCGGCCCGAAAGTGAGGAAATAGTCCCCTCTCTCCCCGGGCCATACCACTTTATCGGAGAGCCCGGGGGAGGCCGGGAGAGAGGGGACAGTTTGACATTATGAGGTTCCCGCAGGCTGAGCCACAAATTCCCCCTCGTTCTCTCTAATGCAGATGGGCCGGTCTATGCAGACATGACACCGCGACCCACTGCAGAGGGTAAAGCAAAACAAACGACAAACGCACTCAACAATTTGTTACCAGTTATACAGTAAGGTGCACACGAAATGGGCTTTGAACAGTAGAAAGGCATCATGGCACACTCACAAACCAGCATGTAAAACAACTTGTCTCACCACTAAGGACAATGACAGAGGTTGTCGCGACCCACTTTTGGGTCGCGACCCACGAGTTGAGAACCACTGGTCTAAAGACACCCACCCGCCCTCAAGAAGCCACTGTCCGGCCGTTTAATTACAACGGCCGGACAGCAGGTAGAAGGCAACATTTTGATCCATACCAAAAACTCGTGTGTGCGGCCAGCTGTACTGCCAAGAGCAGAACAACCCTAAAGTCCATTTCCACTTTTGCAGCCAAATTGGAATAACACGTACTAAAAATGGCTGCTTACCTTACTTGCTCTTTTCTGAAATCTTTAAAACTGAAGTTTTCCCCTCTCTATGGTATGTTGAGGAGGCTGGGGAGTTAATGTTTACCATAATTGACAGATCTATCAGTTGTAAACTAGATTTGAACACACACTGACCTAACAAAGTGTTAACGATCTCAGGGTTTGGCCTCTACATTGTTTGTCCCTCATTGTTCATCTCTAGTTGCACTTTGAGATGGTACCTTGTAGTCCCATATATAAATCTGCTCCAAAGAAACAATTAGAAAAGAAACGTGTCTAAAAAAAATAGTGTGGTTTCTTAAATTTGACTGCAAACGTGGCAGTGGCTTCTTGTTTTTTCATGCTGCTTGTAGTGGTACTGTTCAATGTGTTAGCTTGCAAAAACAACACGTGAAGATTTAAATTCCCCCGGTACTCATTGCTTCTCATACTTAGCAAGGCCTAAACTACACAGGACATTTTATTACTGAGACATGTTACATGTAGGGCTGCAACTAACAATTATATTCAGAATCGATTAGTTGGCCAATTATTTTTTCCATTCTGATAAAGTATTCAAAGTTTTTATATTATTAATGAATATTACTTATTGAATATTAGTTATTTAATGGACATATCTCATATTCCTTCTTTCTGCATCCCATCCCTGGCACGTCACAGAAAGAACTTGTGCAGGAAGGAAAGCATTACTAAGCGGACTTCTCTCCTGGACTCCTCACCAGACACTTTGATAAGGGGGAATTAGATTGGCTGCACGCTTGAATCTGCGTCCTGACGCGCGGATTCATGTGTTTTCCATCTCGCCACTCTCAGCTCTCTTCTAGCTGAGTGCAGGAGAGGATATTGGCAGACACACTGCACTTAGAACTCCCCACTGCCACTTTCCTTTGCTGCGCGCGACTCTGCGTGCAGTATGTCGCAGGTTTTAGGGCCGGTTTACATTATCTCCAGTCCCGGAACGCACTGGAGATGGTGTGAACCGGTCGTAAATGTGTTCGCTGCTCCCCCCCATCTTTGTACCTGGGGCAACTGCAACGTCTCCCCCCTTGGTTGTTATGCCTAATTACAGAGGCACTCTCTGATTAAGCCAGATCGGTGAAATGCGTGAGGTTGTACACATGGGAAGTCGTTCCACAGCACGTATTCATTGCTTTATTCATGGTGATTCACGGAAGTGCGACTTCTTTTCTGAGAAATATTGTACAGTAAACTTTGTTATCCGGTATTCAACTAACCAGAAAAAAAAACATTCCCTGTGTACTCACTGTCCTGCGGCATGTATTATCCTGGAAAGTGTCTATTTGTCTTAATTTGCTTTTGATTACTGTATTTTAATATTAATAATGAAGTCAATACAGAGTTTATATTATGGTATAGTATGGGGTATGGCATTAGTTAGACCTATTTTTAATAGTAACTCTCAAGCAACCAGAAATTAAATTTATCCGGAAATCTACCAATCCCTGTGGATGCCGGATAATGAGGAGTTTACTGTACACTCTACTTACACATCTCTATTCAGCCTGTCCACAGTCCACCATGAGCAGCCCGGAGAGGAAGAAGAGGCTGACACATGGAGGAGGTCACAAACGGAAGCAGTCAGTCTGTGCTCACTGGGACTCTGGGTGACACCGGGAGGAGGAGGCTGAGGCATGGGGGAGGCCACCGGTGCTCGGGCAGGGCCCGAACAGTCAGTCCGCCCGCCCCTGGTTCAGGTATAACTGCGATATATTGCCTATTATACTGGCTTCACCGGTGTTGACAAGCATGCGACTGAGTAGGGGAGGGAGTGAGGGTGCAAGGGTTCATTATAGATTCGTTGTTTCTGGTCTAGATACATATCAGGTTAAAGCCATGTAATTGTTTGCAGAAGGCTAACTCCTATGGAAATTACTGATTGCATTTCATGCTCCTTGTGACAGAACCACGGAATATTCAATTCAGTAATATAGCTCAGCATGAGAAATGTAGTGTTAAAGGCCAATGTTATGTTGTAATAACTAAAGTAGCGTGACCCAGACCTATGGATGACAGTCCAGTTGTTTTTCATCATAAGATAGCCAATGCGTTTCAGGGACCTTTCCAATCCCCCTTGATCAGGGCTATAGATACCATATAAAACATTCATCAGAATTGTATGCACCGTTAAGTCAATACATGATGTAAATGTGGAACAGTATAAAACAAACGTGGAATTTCCCCAACAGATTTTAAAGAGCAGCCTCTGAACTAGTAGATGAACAGATCTAAATACCTACCAATATCCCGATCAAGTGCTCCACCAACATATCTTCCTTTAACACAGTGTAATTACCCCCCACAATGCTTCAGAACATAAATAAATGGGAAAAATGCTGCTGCCAGACACTTGCACCTTCGCATTAGCCTTATGATAGGTGGGCACAAACAGTTTAGTGTATCTAAACCCAACAACAAAAAATGAATATACTGCAATCTTTGAACCCCATTTCCACCTTTGCTGAGGTATTAAAAAAAAACCATATGCCAGCAATGTACACCGAGTGTACATGAAGCAGGCATCTGCTATTGCTGTATATGAACACAAAAACTTACATTTTGTGTTAGCTTTCCTCTTCATCTCCACATGGAAAGCGCTGCAATTGTGCTTTACAAGTAATGTGTATAGTACAAGTGAGCCCCCCACCCCCTATTCATTAGTATTCATAGTGGCAACCCCCCCTCCCTGGACAGTGTATTGTGTGAAAAGGCAGAGCTGCTGTTTACGGATTGTGTTACACTGAATAACAGGGAGGGGAGAGTCCACTTTACATCCAACCCTGGTGTCAGATTGAGTTTCCTGTGGAGAAAATGTTGAATTTCTAGACTTCAGGCCCAATAAAAACATAATTGCACACACATACATCATCACTGCACCTCTACATTACCACAATAAATGCTAATCACTTACAAGGTAGAAATGGACTTTAAAAAGGAGTATTATGGGGAGAGTAAAATACACTCATCCCCATAATTAGAGCCAGCGTGTGACACTAAAGCTTTCACAGGTCGGCTCTAATGATCGAGGGATCACATACCACCGATTGCCTGGTGATCTGTCAGTCACCACTCCCCCCAGGGATTCCCCCTCCCTCCAGTGACTGGGGGGATGGATGAGGTGGGGGTGGGCACATCTGTCAATCAGGTAGCGGAGTGGATTCCAACTGCAGCACGGCTCTGCGTTGTCAGCATATAGCAGGCAATAGTCCGCTATATGCTGAGTTTTGGGTCACAGGAGGACATTAGTACATGTCTTCCCGTGACCCTAAAGAGAATTGTCAGAAAAATGTTGAGCCATAGTTCTCTTTTAAATGTTGTGGCTGCATTAGTTTGCTTAATCTAGGACCTTTTCCTTTATTTTCACCTCTAGATCTGGTCAATAAAACACTTCCTGTCTTAGGGTGGCTCCACTCTATAGAGGAGCAATAGAGTCACTTTGGAAGTACGGTAGTATTGTCAGCCTGTGGACAGGGCTGTATTAGATGGAATTTTCCAACAAAATAAAGCTGAACTAACATTTTTAAGCAGTTAGAGAAAACAGTTTTTTTTTTGGGTAGAAGTTTTACGAAAATACATAAAAGCGAACTATCATGTGCCCCTATCAGCGCTAAATGTTTTGTCAACCCTCTAACTGCTACTTTTGCTGTAATCTTGGTCTGGTAAAGGAAGTAAAAAAATAACAAACTAGCCCAGAGCAGGTGTCAGGGCTGTACCATCACCCATTTTCTTCATCCTAGCCTTAGAACCTTTGGCTGAGTACCTATAAACCCATCCGGCCATTAACCCCTTCGTGACGGGAGACGTACACTGTACGTCCAGCCACAAAGGGACCAAATGACTCGTGACATACACTGTACGTGACGAGTTATTTGCTGCACTAGAAGTTGCTAACCTTCTCAGCGGTTACCATTTAGTAATGGATGTCTAACTATCTAGAGATCCATTACTGAAAGGGTTAACCTTTTTCAGACAACCGATACCTTAATATCGGGTGTCTGAGAGTCACAGCAGAGCGGACACACATGCCGGCTTTTGCCGGCATTCTGACAGCTCGTATAGATCGAGAGAGATATCTCTCTCAAGCTATACTGGCTTTTTTTTTTTTTTATCTTTTGACTTTCAAGAATAGATACAAAATGTTATGTATTAGACACATAATGTATCTATTCTTGAAAGTCAAAAGATAAAAAAAAAAAAAAGCCAGTATAGCTTGAGAGAGATATCTCTCTCAAGCTATACTGGCTTTTTTTTTTTTTTATCTTTTGACTTTCAAGAATAGATACATTATGTGTCTAATACATAACATTTTGTATCTATTCTTTAAAGTCAAAAAAAAAAAAAAAAATTTGTAAGTTTAAAAAAAAGTGAAAAGCGAAAAAAATAAATGTCAAAAGTGTGTCAGTCATTTACGAACAGAAACCAAAAACAAGCTCAGTCATGAAGGGGTTAAAGGAATTGAAATAGGTGGTACCGACCATAAGCTTTCCCTATTTGCTGATGATGTGCTCTTATCTTTCACATGGCCCCAGTTATCTCTCCCTAATCTTTTGAAAGCCCTAGCCGATTTTGCCTGCGTGACAGTCCATTCAATATGTGGACATGTGTCTACTACTCACCACTGAAATGATAAAATATCTGTGAGGTTCTCACTTCTATATTTATATATCACAGGTTACAATAACAGCTGGTTCATGGTTTGTGATGAAGATGTATTCAATACACAAGTTATTTTTGAGAAATTCATGAAGAAACACATTTTTACATTTTATTATTAAAAAAATGGTTACACCGAGTACACTTTTTGGTGCACAAGTACAGCTGCAGTATAGTATTTACCACTAATTATGGCTAATGAAATTAACTTTGAGCTCTATTTACAGATACAAAATATTTACTAGAGAAATACACCTCGGCTGGCCTTCATACCAAACAGAATGGTGAACTTCTAATCAACGGGTGCATGGACCTGAAAATAAAAGAGAATGACATAAACGTACGGATAGTATGCTGTGCTTCATATATCACTGACCTACTAAGAGGTCTATTCACGAAGCAGCCGAAGGATCTAGCCGTAGCTTTGACCGATCCTTCGGCTAGCTTCGGCCCCAGGACCCCTTCGGTTCAGTAGAACCGAAGGGCTGCTGTACGGGCTATTCAGTATAGCCCGTACAGCTCCCGAACTTAGCTGAGCGGCTCAGTTGAGCCGAACGCATATGCCTCGGCTCGGCTGAGCCGCGCTGAAAGCCGAAGCCGGCCAAAAGCCTGCTTCAGACAGCTGGGCGGAGCCAGCCGTCATCTCACAGCTAGCTCCGGCCACTTGCATAGAGATCAGCGTCCCTGGTAATCAGGGACGCTGTCATTACACACTGAGAACCCGGCAGGGCCGCTATGATATTACAGCAGCCTCTCCGTGTTCTCAGTCTGTAATGTCAGATTGCGTTCCTGGTTACCTTGTAACCAGGAATGCATCGGCCACACCGGACGCTATGGGAGCCTCTCACAGAAAGGTTCACTCTGCTCCATCGAGCCGAGTAAACCTTTCCCTGCTCGTTTTTTTCTTATTTTCTTCTGACGGCAGCCGTTGGCCGTCAGAAGAAAATAAGATGTTGGATCGGCTGAGTCTAACTCCTTCTGCACTTCGGGTCGGCCGAACATGCTGAGCTTGAAGCCCCCCGATGTACGGCTGAAATCAGTCGTACAAACCTGAAGTGAATAGCCAAACAGCCTTCGGCTCACTTCACTTGGGGTCGGTTGTTTACTCGGCTGCCTATGGCAGCTTAGTGAATAGACCCCTAAGTGTTTGATTCTAAGAAAGCTCTGACTGCAACAGCCATAGGTACTCGAGTGCATTTTTAGATTTGAACACACAGGGACCATGATCAACAAAAGTAGCCAGCCTCCAGAAGGAAGGACAATTCGGAGATGATTTGAGGATACACAAATAAGATACATTTTTGTTAAGAGTGAAGGTACTTGAATGCAATTTTAGGCTGGGTTCACACCTGGGCGTTTTTCCGCGCTTTCGTACTCGCGGAAAAACGCTCAAACAGGGAAATGCCATTATTTTCAATGTGCATGGTTCCCATCTGGGCGGTTTTCCGTGAGTACGAACGCGTGGGAAACCGCCCTATGCCCAAAGAAGTACATGTACTTCTTTGAGGCGTTTTGGTCGGGCGTTTCCATTGGGGTACAGCCAAGTAGCCCTCGGAAACACGTGTTTTTTGCGCGGTTTTTTTACCGCGGATCGCTGTAAAAAAAACGCGTGAAAAACGTGCATATTCAATACGCCTAGGTGTGAACCCAGCCTTAACTCCTGAGTTTAGTGACACACCAGCCTATAAAATGGTAACTGAACTGAAAGAAAGCCATAGACAAGCATCTGCCAACCACCTTCTGAAATTCTAGTTACATGGCTACTTCTCAGCCACTGACATGGATTATGCATGGAACAGCTATAAACCCTTTGTATCCCCCCCCCAATTATATATTTCTTTAAAGCAGAGACCATGGAGAATAAAATGGTGGAGATTTATGCCACATAATGTTAGCACAACTGTTAATAAAACCCAAATTCCAGGAAACAATGCATTTAAAGTAAAGTAATCAAGCAATTAAATAGTGTGGTCTGGATGTGTTACCGCAGCAGCGATCTTCGGCCATGCTAGTGACATCACTAAGACATCGTCTGCAGATGGTGGTGTTTCCAGGTTCCATTGTGTAAAGGACTGGAAAGTGTTTCTGACTGTCAGTGAACGATCCTGGAATAGAGAAGGACAAAGCAATGTGATCCCTACACTAAAGGAATCTTAAATCCAAACAACCTGGTTAGAGGATTGCTGAAGGCAGATGTATAATTATAACCATCTCTTGAAATCTGCTCATCCAAACATCCCACATCAAGCACTTCCTCCTGCAACCTAGAGAAGTGAACAAGTCATGTGTGTCAGAAAGTTCATCTTAAGAATCAGATTGTCAAATCCCAATGCAAGCTATTTTACATGTACCAATTACAAAGAGTGAGGCCATATCTAAATCATTCAATTTATATCCAGTCAGGCTCTCTCTGTAGAGTTGTCGATAAATATAAAAGGAGACTGCACAAGCAGACTAATGCGTGTGACCAGCATTTGCAGGAAAAAAGATATGGATGTGCTTAAAGGGCACCTGTCATTCCAGAATTATGCTGCCACTGCTGACTTGTACATTGCTGTGATCACAACGCTTACAACTCTACTAGTAAAACTAACGTAATCTATGTGACACCTACAAACGGAAAATATGGCAATTGGGTGATGGAATCGGAGTGTCATGTGAGCAGTTTTACCTCTTCCTCAGAGAACGGTTTATTATCCTCCTTCAGAACGAGCCCCATATAGCCTTCAGGTACAGTAACCTCCTGCCCTCGGAATATTCTGCCTCTGAACGAGACCTCTTTACCTGTACAAAATAAAGGGTATTGCTAAAAATAAATGAACAATTTTCAAATATTCAGGAGTACCAAGTAACTTTAAAATATCCAAGAATACTGAGCAACTGTACAGATATAGCCTATCAGCATTTCACATCTGTCATCACATGCCTAGCCAGCGTAAACACTGCTTTGTTTATTCAGTTTGTCTGCAATTGCAGACAAAGAGTAAGAACATAAAGGCTTCTGCTTAACATATCTGTTTGATTCAGTATCTTTACCAACAGCTAATTATGCCACTTGAATAGATTAACCTCCTGCCGTCCGCCCGTAGGATTGCTAACATGTGGGGTGAGCTTAAAACAGACCAAGCTTCGAACAAAAGAGGCAAATAGAGGGCTGAAACAAAACATTTAATGCCGACGGGTGTTTACAATGGTCAGCTTTTAGGTCCCGTTCACACCAAGGTGACAGCGTTTCAGTGCAGATTACGCTTTTTTTTCTGCGCATATACTAAGTCGCACATTTTTGTAAGCAGATCTGTGACATTCTGATGTATATGGAAAACACGCAAAATAATTGTGTTGCACGTTTCCTATTGAGTCTATGGGGACAAATCGTGCTGATCTTCCCAGAAAAAGGCTCCTGCACTTTTGTGACAACAGGTGTTTTTCTGTGCGCAGATGCAGCCCGTCCACATGCTGCCCGTCCACATGCTGCCTGCGCGGATGCCGCCCGTCCACATGCTGCCTGCGCAGATGCTGCCCGTCCACGCAGACTAAGCAGGCACCTCACTAGGGGGAAAGGCCACCAAAAAGCATACTGTCGCTGCACTGTTCGGGGGACGGTGGGACTTATAGTCCAGTCACATATAGCACCCTGCAGTCCTATCCTCCCTCTCCGTCCATAGGCACACCACTCACCTCCTGAGGCATTCCTAATGGCCGGGGTGAAGAACGCATTGACTCGGGCTGCTCCATGCCGCTGTATAACGCAGGGAAGGAGGTGGAGGGGCTCCTGGTCTGCCGAGGTCAAGGTGCCGAGCTCCAGACGGGCACAGGAGGCAGGGCGGCTCTCGGTCATCTCTGAGGAAGGTACAGATGTATATGAATGGATGTATACAGCCGCATATAACGGGACTACCTCACACCAACAGTCCCAATACTTACCTACCACAAACTCCCGCCACAACAGATGCGGCCAGGAAGTGACGGCACACATGGAGCTAGGCATGTTGGTAAATGTAGTCAAATGAATGGGTAATGCGCCCTGTGACCTACAAAAAGGAAACTTATGATCTGTTCTTAAGAAACTGTTGATTCCATGTTGTATTTGTAACGCTAAATTTATGTTGGAGAATTAAAGGGAAAAAACTTGTCAGAAGTGGGATTCGAACCCACGCCTCCAGAGGAGACTGCGACCTGAACGCAGCGCCTTAGACCGCTCGGCCATCCTGACAACCGACGGTGGAGTACGTGTTTTAGATGTTGTCTCTGTACCTTGCCCTCGACAGACCACCTCGTTCCCTGCATTATACAGCAGCATTGAGTAGCCCGAGTCAAAGCGTTCTTCATCCCGGCCATTAAGAACGCCTCAGGAGGTGATAGGACTGCAGGGTGCTATATGTGACTGAACTACAAGTCCCACCGTCCTCCGAAGAGTGCAGTGAGAGTATGCTTTTTGCAGTATGCCTTTGTAACACCTCCTTACTAAATTCAGCATGTTAAGGCCGTGACACACTGCACGCGAAGCAGCGCGGAGCGGGGGCGCGCTGCCTTTGCGAGCAGTGTGTCATGTCATTTTCTTCTGGGCACCTCAGCTGGCGAGAGCTCGCGGAGCTGAGCGTGCCGAGATGAACAATTTCAACTTCAGCCAATCGGCTCGCGCGTATAAACCAGCGCGTCGCGATGCGACAGCTGGCAGGTTGTTACGGACGAGCCGATTGGCTGAAGGTGCTGTCAATCATCTGACTGCACTCAGCTCACACACTGCACGCAAAGCTCCGTGCCGGATAGCTTTGCTTCGCTCTGCATGGCTTCGCGTGCAGTGTGTCACGGCCTTTATGATCCGCCTCCCGGCTTTTCTGATTGGCTAGGAAGCCACGCTGCCCAACAACAAGTGAATCCTGGCTTCTTAGCCAATCAAGATGGTGGGAGGTGGGTCATGACTCGCCACCTGGCTTCCTGATTGGTCAGGAAGCCAGGTAGCCTCGGCAAGTGAAGCCGGTGTTCTTTCGCTAGAACACCGGCTTCACAGGCAATCAAGAAGCCGGGCCACGGCACTGTTACACGGTATTGGCGAGTACCGGAAAAAAAATATTAGTACTCATACTCGATACTAAAAAAACGATATCGGTGTATCCGTAGTGGATACTTTTGCTCGGCATGTTGCCTATGTATGTTTATGGACCCATTCACACTGGATCCGTGCGTTACAATCTGTTGCTTTGCAATATGTTTTACAATGGGTGTTAACAGAAGGGCACTGAAAAATATAAGGGTGTGAATGGGACTAGTTCACAGCATTCCATTCCGTTGCGCTGAAAAAAAAGTAGAACCTGCACTACTCGTTTTTCAGTGCAACGTAATGCAAAAGATCTGGTGTGACCGAGCCCAATTCACACATTCATTTTTTAGTGCCCTTCCGTTAACATCAATTAGAAAACGTAACACGTAAAACATAACAACACAACACAACGGAAGGGAAGGAAATCGGAAACATCATAAAAAAGATCCCCAGCAGACTCCGCCCAGTCGCCGCGCAGTCTGCTAGGGTTCTTCTTTATGAAGGTTCATCCCTGTTTGGACTGCCGAGTTTCACCTGGAATTTGTGGGCGATTTTTATGCAGATGTGTCCGATTGGAAATATAAGTGCACTCGTTTTTCAATGATTTGTTTAATAAATGGATTTTCACTACGATGTCTTTTACTGTCCTGTTTAAGAGAAAATATTGCAAGAGTCACCATTTCAACACTGGGCTAGGTTCCCACCTAGGCAATTTATCGTGCGTATTTAGCCGCGCGGTATCACACCAAACAGAGATTTGCATTCAAGTCTATGGAGGCTGTTCACACCTTTGCGATTTGTCACGCGCTAGAAATCGCCTGTTGCACAAAAAAGTTCAGGAGCGATTTTCGTATGGATTTCGCGCGATTTGGGTCCCATAGACATCTCTATGCATTGAAAACCGCACGACAACCACGCGGTTTTCAAAGCAAAATCGTGCGAACAGGAACGCGTAACAACTGCACTAAAACAGCTCAGTCGCTTAGGCGCTGAACCTAGCCTTATGCCATTCATCAAGTCTGTGTGGTGAGAAGCCGTCGGAGAGATAACATCAACGTGGGCTGCTTGTTATGACCAAAGTATATTTATACTAGGTCACATTGATTCTGGTGAATGCCATATCCGAAGGCAGACATCCCAACTCTGTTCCTGTAGTCCGAGATGTTCCGGGAGTCTCCCGCTATTAGATAGCAGCTCCATGACGCCCGGGAGAGATTCATTTTATCCCAGAAATGTCTACTCTACTCTATCTGGGATACCTAGTGGCACTTGTGGAACTACCAGAGTTGCAGCAGTCACAAGTGCCACCTGGCATTCCGCCACTTGGGGGTGCTTGGAAATGCAGAAGAGGTGCCTGCGCCAATGCGCCAGCGATGTTTTGCCATAATATGCGGCTCAGATTACTGTGAGATGGGAGTAGGGTGTGGGCGTGGCGTTCCTGTGTTGTGGAGTGAGTGAGCTGCACGTTGTACTGGGCAGGGTTTTCTGAGATTGTGGGCGTGACCTAGGCTGCAATCATTAGTAGGACCCACTTTGTTAGAGCGGCCATGTCTGCTGGCTGAGGCGGATGAAGCAACAGTTGAATTACCATCATGGAGCGGAGGAGGATTCTTCTACGGTTCTTCTATGGCAGGGGTGCCCATTAGATCGATCGCGATCTACCAGTCGATCGCAAAGCAAATGCTGGTAGATTGCAATCGCAAGTTAGCTGTCCCGAGCTCCCTCCCATGGTGCTAGTGCGGCTGAATGTATTGGATGCTGCAGACGGGGAGGGGTGTACCATCCCATGGCATAGGTGTGGCCAGAACACACCCGGCCTGGGGATCTACGTGTTGCTGCTCTGCTCTGCAGCAGGACTGAATGCTCCCTAAAGGGGCTGAGTGGACAGAGTTCGGTATGAGGGAAACCCTGAGTTCGGGGAGGAGGTAACAACACAGTCATGAAGAGCCCACGAAATGGGCAAAGTGATGGTGGCCACGCCGCGCTAAGCTCTGCACCTACAGTGGATGCCATAGACAACAGTCAGTAATGTTCTACGAATCTATGTGTGCACCATCCCTGACAGCACTGCACGGTCACAACCACCCACACATCCTTTCCACTGCCACTTACTGCAGCACAGGCAATGCAGGGCATCATGGCTTCTCACGGCAGTAACTAATGGCAACCACTTGATGATGACGATATAGTGCATAATACTCTCTGCCCTTGATCAGTTGTATTTGCTCAGTCAGTGCGCCTTTTCTGTACACACAACCTGCACGGGCTGTTTCACGTCTACATGCACAGAACTGACCACCTGTATACACCCCCTGTGTCCAGAAAATATTTCACTCCTCTAATATTTTGTATGGTCTACATTAGGAAGTGCCATGATATCAGCACCTACTATATACAGCAGGGGTGCCCTGAACAAGGAGAGACAGCCAGAGGAGAGCAAAGAGAGACAGCCAGGAGAGAGCCAGAAGAGACAGCCAGGGGAGAGCGAGGGGAGGCAGCCAGGAGAGAGCCAGAAAAGACAGCCAGGGGAAAGAGAGGAGAGACAGCAAGAAGAGACAGCCAAGGGACTAAGAGGAGAGAAAGCCAGGAGAGAGAGGAGAGACAGCCAGGAGAGAGAGAGGAGAGACACCCAGGCGAGAGAGGAGAGACAGCCAGGGGAGAGAGTAAGGAGAAGAGAGCCAGAAGAGACAGCCAAGGGACTAAGAGGAGAGACAGCCAGGAGAGAGAGGAGAGACAGCCAGGATAGAGAGGAGAGACAGCCAGGAGAGAGAGGAGAGACACCCAGGCGAGAGAGGAGAGACAGCCAGGAGAGAGAGGAGAGACAGCCAGGAGAGAGAGGAGAGACACCCAGGCGAGAGAGGAGAGACAGCCAGGGGAGAGAGCAAGGAGAGACAGCCAGAAAAGACAGCAAGAAGAGACAGCCAGGGGAAAAAGAGGAGAGACAGCTAGGAGAGAGACAGGAGAGACAGCCAGGAGAGTGAGAAGAGTGACAGCCAGGAGAGAGAGCAGGGAGAGCTAGCCAGGAGAGCGAGAAGAGACGGCCAGGAGAGAGAAGTGACACCCAGGCGACAGAGGAGAGACACCCAGGCGAGAGAGGAGAGACAGCCAGGGGAGAGAGCAAGGAGAGACAGCCAAGAGAAAGCCAGAAAAGACAGCAAGAAGAGACAGCCAGGGGAAAAAGAGGAGAGACAGCTAGGAGAGAGACAGGAGAGACAGCCAGGAGAGAGAGCCAGGGGAGTGAGAAGAGAGACAGCCAGGAGAGAGAGCAGGGAGAGCTAGCCAAGAGAGAGAGGAGTGACAGCCAGGAGAGAGAGGAGAGACTGGCAAGGTAGAGCAAGGAGAGAAAGCCATGAGAGGGTGTCTTTCAAGACTTATCTGCACCCTGTGTTTTTGACACATCCCTGCTCCCTGGGTTCCAGTGTCTCTCCGTGCCCATAAGCGTTAAGATGGCTAATTAAATCTATTGTGCTGTAGGCATTGGAAAGCCTATTGATAAAATTGAACTTCTATATTCAAATAATTAGGTTTTTCCAATAGGAAGATGCATGCAGTAGTCCCAGTAAGTATTTTAATATGTTTGGTTTCAAGATAAAGGGTTTTTATTTGTTGGTAGATCTCATTTTCTTTTTGAAAAACTCTTTTTATTAAAGATTTTTACAGGTAATATGGTTTACAACATTCGCACTCACAGCCGTGAGAGCACACATATAGTGCAACAAGTCAACCCCGTACAATCCATCCCCAACCATGGGATATCTTCTTATAGAACAAGCATGGCAATTTTGGGGGTATTGCCACGCTTGCCGGACCTAGAGAGCATATCCCCCTGCACCGGACATCCACCGGAGCTCGGGTGAGTAATTCAGGAGCCGAATCTTCAGGAGTAATACAGGAGAAAGGTCAGTGTAGCGGTGGAGTTCCCTCAGTCACGTCCGCGCTGCTTCACATCCCGGCCACGCCCCCTGGTAGATCTCATTGAGCTCATCATTTGAAAAATAGATCTTAACACAAAACATTGTGGGCACCCCTGATCTATGGTATGCTCAGTTTTGGGGGTCAGGGAGAAGATTGGGGGAGCGGTTGATGTACTGAAGAAGGACAGGACTTTCCAGTTTCAAACACATCATCACACATGGTGAAGTTTCCTTATACTCCAAATCTGTCCGGCTTCTTGATTGGTCGGAAGCTGGCCAATCAGGAAGCCATGCACCCGACTTTCTGATTGGCTGGGAAGCCGGCTTCATGCTCCCTCCACACCTCATGACGAGGAAGCATGGAGCCGGCTTCCCGGCCAATCAGGAGATTGGGTGCAGCGTTATTACACAGCGCCAAGCTTTCTGATTGGCCAGAAAGCGGGCTCCATGCTAGGGTTGCCACCTGTCCAGGATTCACCTGGACAGTTCGGGTTTTGAATGCTGTGTCCGGGTTTCATTGCACCAGGAACCTGGACACAAGATGTCAGGCAGACAGGGGGCAACCAAAATTAAGATAGGGGCTACTGGCTCCCCACTGAAAATAGTCTGGACTGTGGTATTTACATATTAATGGGTGGCTCCTTTTACATATGAATAAGCCACAACTCATTCTCCCCCAAAAATATGTCCGCATGTCGCTAGAGTGTTCAGGTTTCGCTTGAAGAAAAGGTGGCAACCCTGCTCCATGCTTTCTCGTCACCTACAGATAGCCATCTGTAGTGATATGTCTACACTCTCTGACTATCTCTAGTGATATGTCCAAACTCTCTGACATACTCCCTGGCACCCCTGCTCTCTAGCTGCCCAAATGCTTATATGTAAAGGCTGTCACTGGCTGTTGAAAATGTTTACAGGAGAGGGCGCCCACAACTTACAGCAATCAAGCTGGGAAAATGTTCATGACCTCACTATCACACAACACGGAAAAACGGCCTCTATGTCTCTTCACACAGGCAACTTTTCACTGCAATTTTTTCATGTTGTACCTGCCATTTAGTTTGTGCATTTTGGAACCTTTTGATAGAGCTGAAGCATCAATGGAAGACATTAGTGTAGTAGCCAAACTTCCCATGTTTTGTACCTTTGCTAAAAACTATACATTTCTGTATCCAAGAAGCCACAAAATATCGTTTGAAGGGAAAGCTCGACAGACCATAGCGTTTAGCCAATCATTAATGTACAACACATGCAGAACTTCAGCGTATATTTTTAGAATCTAACTGACGGCTATGATCGCGAGAGGTTCCATGGTGTAATGGTTAGCACTCTGGACTTTGAATCCAGCGATCCGAGTTCGAATCTCGGTGGGACCTTTTTATAATTTGCGTTTTCATTTTTCATCCTCCAACTCTGACTAAACTCACTAATTGGTGAGTTCCACGTTATTGCTATAAATTCAATTTCATGATTTAAAATGTTGAGAAAGTGATATTTTTAAAAGCAAATTCTGTTTAAATAATGTATTTGAAAGACTGCAGCATGAACCTTATTGTTTATACAAATGATTATTACATGAAGTGCAACAGCATAACTTGCAATCGATGATGCAAAAATAGATATACTGTATTTAAAGAATAATTGGATTAATAAAATATGACATTTCTGGCTAATTCGTGAGTTTTCTAGTGTTATATACTGATGTACACAGCACAGGCTTGGAACACAAAGTACAGGCTGCTGCGACAAGGCAAGTCCTCGTTAGTATAGTGGTAAGTATCCCCGCCTGTCACGCGGGAGACCGGGGTTCGATTCCCCGACGGGGAGGCCATGTTTTCTTCACTTTTGAAACATGTACCTTTTTCCCTAGTTATTGGCACTTTCTTCTACCTCCATACATAATGTCAGGATGGCCGAGCGGTCTAAGGCGCTGCGTTCAGGTCGCAGTCTCCTCTGGAGGCGTGGGTTCGAATCCCACTTCTGACAGTCAGTATTTTTCCATTTCATGTTTCTTTTGACAAATTAGATTTCCTTTCACAAACTTTAACATAAATGAATAACGATAATGTGAAAAAGCTGCAATATTTTATTTCTCAGCAGCAACCTTATTTGCACTGACTAAAATCCATATATGTAACAAAAGTCACATGCTCTACATTGCAAAACAGTCATTTATTTAGATACATAACACACTAACTCATTTGAAATCATACTTAAATATAGCAAATTGTATTCCTAATTAAAACATAAAAGTTAAATGTTTAATGAAAACGATATGTCAGAAGTGGGATTTGAACCCACGCCTCCATTCGGAGACCAGAACACCCAGCTGGTGAAGACTTGTCGTCTTGAGTCTGGCGCCTTAGACCGCTCGGCCATCCTGACACTTGATGATCTGCATAGCGAAAAATATTTATCAGTCTGCATTTTACACGATACAGTTCTCTTGAATTGGCTTTTTCTGTTACATTTTGCAGTCACTGCAGCTCACACTCATCAATTCGTCACCAGCTTTACAGCAAGGTGCACATGGAATGGGCTTTAAACAGTAAAAAGGTTTCATGGCACACTCACAAGCTAGCATGTAAAAAAACTTGTTTCACCACTAAGGTTAACAACAGAGGTTTGGATACACAAATGTGAAAGCATGGGGGGTTTCAGCTGCCATTGGGATGTGCGGGATCCCTTGTGCGTTCCTGAACCTTTAAGGGTGGTTGGGCTTCCTCCTGACAAACCTGCACCCAATTTTCCAATTTTATCTTATACAACACCACTCACATTT
>NW_017306367.1:1056752-1063759 GCF_000935625.1 Nanorana parkeri | reverse complement strand
CCCCTTCAAAATTACAATTAATCCATGCTAAACATTTTTAAGTTGAATATTTTGCCCAGGGTACTTTTCTTATGTCAGATGCTCCCATTTGACGTTCCACCCACTTACTTTCAGATATTACAGTCACTGGTTGCTAAATACGTGTGGAAACGCTGAAAACTGAGGGTTTTCAGTTTTGGCTTGATACGTCCCAAGTCTAGTGTTGGCTTAGCTTTCCCAAACTTTAAGGCTTATTATCACGCTGCTATATTAACTCGAGTCATAGACTGACTTTATGCACTTCCGACTAAGCAATGGGTGTCTCTGGAATATACGCTGTGGTTTGGATTCCAAGACAATTCCGGAACCTCTCCATATCCACTTCATTTGTGTACGTGTCAACTCTGGCTGTTTGGGATAGAATCTTACTGAAATTTGGCTGCCAATTTAATTCCCCTCTTCTACCGCTGCTTGGTCATTCATATTTTACACCTGGTAAATGGGATGCCTCTTTCCAATCCTGGCACTCGGAATCACCCATCCGCTCACATCATGTGATGATAGGAGCTGAGTTTAAACCTCTGCGGGAGATTAAGGAACCATCTACATTAACTGCAATGAATCGTTGGATATACACTCAACTTCGGCACTTTATTGCCTCCTTACCTATTTATTTATTACAGGTGTTTATATAGCGCCAACAATTTACGCAGCACTTTACATAGTTGCACATTCACATCAGTGCCTACCCTCAACGAGCTTACAATCTAAGGTCCCCATCTCACATGCATACATAGAGGGCCAATTTAGAGAGGAGCTAATTAACCTACCAGCATGTCTTTGGAGTCCACCTCGCTCCTTAAAAAGGTTGTCCCTTGGAAGCTATATTCCTGTCAAAGAGTGCTCCTACTAAATGCATCTCGGTGCTCCAAAAGGTGTTGTCTGTAGAAAGGGGAAAAGCATTCCTGGCTATCTAAATGGTAAACTGAATTGTGTTGTCCTTTCACTGATGATCAAAGAACAATGGTCCTTACTCTAGCCCAAGTGTCTTCCACGGAGTGTACTGTGGAGGAATTGAAGTATAAATTACTTTCATGGTGGTATCTGTCTCTGTCTAGATTACATGCCATTTGTAGTAACCATTCTCCACTGTGTTGGAGGGGTTGTGGCCACTGAGGCACGTTAGCACACACCTGGTGGTTTTGCCCACTTATCCAGGCCTATTGGTGAAAAACTGCTACTTATAGTGACAAGATAATGGGCTCTACTATAAAGTTTGAGCCCTGGTACAAGTTGTTTCATTGCACTGATGAGTCAATGGGCCGATACAAGAGGTCCCTTACTCCCCACTTACTCAACACGGCCAAAGCGTTAATTCCTCTATACTGAAGACAGATAACCACTCCTCCTTTGTATTTATGATTTCTGAAAATTGCTGAGGTATGCTTTATGGAGGAGTTGATTGCTACATCTAAGGACCGGTATGACAAATTTTATGTCACATGGGCCTGTGCCTACTGGTTGGAATTTCAAACTACTGATGATTACCTTACGGTGTTGTCAATGTCTCCCCCATGATATTTATGATATTCATGCTATTGATGATATTCATTGATTTCTTTTCTCTCTGATATTGTGCTATTATGTGTTTTTGTTTGTTTGGAATTTGTAATCTTGTCCAATTCAACTTGTTTTTTAATTTTGTATTTTTATACTCTTCCTTATGTTTGTTCTTTTTAAAATCTTAATAAAAACGTAATGCACAAAAAAAAAGAGATGCATACACACTTTAGGTGCAAGGTACAACAACTGGACCCGCTTGATAAAAATAGGTCCTAGATCGAACGCCTCCAACACAGACAAAAGGGAAGGCCACTCGACACTGTCAAAGGCTTTGGCTGTGTCCAGTGATAGATTAATCCTATTACCCGGATTATCTACTGGGATCAGCGGCGGACTGACCATGAGGGCCCGCGGCCAAAAGGGGGCCCATCACCGACCCCCGTGCCCGCATGGAAGGGGACGTGGCTGTGTTACAGCGGCGACGGAAGTGTTGCCCACCTCTCGGGCCCACCAGACACTGCCATTGCCGCTGTAACAGAGCCGCATCTCCTACAGTGGCACGACCGAGAAGAGCTCTGAGATAGTGGGCCTGTCATGGAGGGCGGACCTACCGCCGGCTGCATGAGAGCCTGAGGATGGGGGGGAGGCACTAAGATCCGCTTGAGTGCCGGCGATCGCACTGCGGGCAGGGGGCGTGGCTGCGGTGCTATTGACTTCAATGCAGGAGGATCAATCTTGGCCTGCGTAGAGGAAGAAGAAACGGCTGAACAAATCGGAGCTGTAATTTACAGGACCCCACCCCCTTGCTGAGAAGTCTGTCCGCAGTGCGGGGCCCCAAGGACCCTGCACTGCCCCATATTCCACCAAGGGGGGTGCCCAGGACCAGGCCTCACTGCCCCCCAGCCTCAGACCCTGGTGCAGCCGCACCGGCAGTAGCTCCGCCCCTGTCTGTGCACAGAACAAGACCCTGTGCAACATGCTTTATCTCTTTCCTATAGGCTTCTGATCCAACCTGAGGAAGCTTTTAAGCCACCCTATCTGTTAAAATGGGAGCAGGATCCTTTACTTAGCATGACATTCTTCAACTTTTCTAGTTTCATTCAGTGACCAATTACTATAGTTCAGCCAGTCCTAATACAGGGTAGAAAGTCTATGAGGTCTTCTTTAAAAAACAAAAAGAGTTACACGTAGTCGGCAGGATTCGAACCTGCGCGGGGAAACCCCAATGGATTTCAAGTCCATCGCCTTAACCACTCGGCCACGACTACACACTACGGGAGAGTTACACACATTCATGTATTTGACCAGTCTTTTTTAAATCAAACACTTTCCATACAATGTCAATTTTTCTATGGACTGTAACATATAATATTCGTTGTAGCTCTCCTACAATGCTCATTCGGGCTTATGCCTTTGTACAGCATGAAGATACAAACTACTGGCTCAGCATAATATATGCTAATTTCAGGACTGTCACAAATCATTGTTTTCTGTATACGATAAAACACCCTTTTTCCTAAGACATTTTTATTCCATGTAACCTAAGATTTTGCATCGTCACTGCCGTATATATATGTAGCTCCGAAGCTAATGTCTATTGATATTAAATTGGGTAGATTTTAGTTGCGTTAAATAGCAGGATTAAACACTATCAGGGATCAATAGGATTACAGAAAGACAGTTCTCAGCGCAAAACGATGGATAATTGCGTATAACATTGCAAATGCTACACTTAAACCACAAACAACGCACGCACATGCCACGTAACAAGACAGTCATTACAACGTTCCAGGATATGACTGCCACCTAGCGGCCGTGTCTTGTTTGATCCTCCATACCCGTTTCTTGGCTTGTCTCATTGTAGTCCGAAGCGTTTTGCGGAAAACACTAAATTCTACGATTAGGACATTTTAAGAATGTGTTGTCTCCGCCCCTTTTACAATGCAACATAAGACATTTTCAGCAAGAAAGACATCCGAATATTTTGTTAAGAGGAAAGTCTTTGATCAATAATTGACATATAAAGCATATTGATATATACTTATGACTTAACTGACAGAAAACTGAAATTGAATCATGTCAGGATGGCCGAGTGGTCTAAGGTGCCAGACTCAAGATTAATATCTTCCAAATGGTTTGAAAATGTTCCGACAAGCACATGAGGTTCCATGGTGTAATGGTTAGCACTCTGGACTCTGAATCCAGCGATCCGAGTTCAAATCTCGGTGGGACCTGAATTTTTTATTTTTTTCTTCCATTTGATTCACCATGCATCTAAATTATCACATAATTTAAAAAAAATGCTAAATATCTTTGGAGAATTAAACAAAGCTGCAATTTTGTAAAACAATTCACTGATGGCTACTTCAATTATAATGCAGAACACCGTTTTATGATACTGAATTGCCTGTAAGGTCTACTACTGAGAGGGGAATTCAAATAATATAAAATAAACTGTGGTGTTATCAAAGTGATATTGAGAGAGATAATGTTTTTACAGATGTAAAGTGAACATAAAAATATTACCTCCCCGTCGGGGAATCGAACCCCGGTCTCCCGCGTGACAGGCGGGGATACTTACCACTATACTAACGAGGATTGGCTTATAAGGCTTTCGCTTTTCTAGCTGAAAGACGGAAAAGCAGGTGTATACTATTTAGGGCTGAATAATTAAGCTGTGTGCTTCAAGGTAATAGAGTTCCTGTCAAATTAGTTCCCTAATGATGTTATTTTTGTATCTCCTACAGAGGTGCATGAATAAAAAAACTCAAAGATAGATGGAGCCTTAGTAATACTTTATTTTTGCTCCATACTGACCCTCTTGATTGACTGGAAATACACTGAAGAGCTTGAGCGTATGTGGTATGCCAAAAAAAAATAAAAAAATTAAACTACATCTCCTGGGTAAATCATATATGTCCTGGGCTCCCTCATCCCCCCCCCCTTGGGTAACAATTAATCAAAACTGCAACCAATCAGCTTCTATCTTTTATTTTCAAATCTTACATGAGCAAACTGAAGAGTGAAGCTGATTGGTTGCCATGGGCAACTGCTCCAGATTCTGTTTGCTCCAGTTTTTATAAATTCCCCTCATTGTGTTTTTAATTGTTCTTTGACATGCTTCCTCTGCAGGTAGTGCCAACATCATGAAGGGTATAAGAGAAAAACAAATTATTTTTTTAAAATATCAGTTTTTTTTTTTTTTATGGTGTTCAACCAAAACAAAAAAATGAGCGGGCTGGCAAAGCGCCTCAATGGCCCAGGAAAGAAACTTCCACCTTCATTGACAGTGCACTGCAATGCAACACACCTTCATTGTTAATGTTCGTTGGCGGGCCGTTCACATTGAAAGTAGCATGCGGGGGGCGTGGCTCCCCCCCACCCTTGAGTCACCGTTCCGCTGGGTTCACACCTATTGTTGTACGCTGCCCGTTACACGGGCATTCTGTTGCTCCCCCACCAGAATGTTTCTGATGTTTATTTAAGTTTCTTGTATCACAAAAACTAATAAAACATATTGAAGAGAAAGTAGCATGGGGTGCTGTGCATCACTGTAGCTCACACGAGCCTGCTCACGTTCCCACAACGCTATAATGTGAACTGGGCCTTTGGGTTTACAGTTGTGCTGAAACGTTTGCATACCCTGGCAGAAATCATGAAATTTTGGCATTGGTATTGAAAATATGACTGATCATGCCAAAAAAGTGTATTTTATTTAACCTCCCTGGTGGTCTGATTATGTTCTAATTTACTATCGCTGTTTTCTACCTGGTCTAAAGCCGCTTTTAGTGATAGTGATCATGTGAAGCCATTTATTATCACATAGTTGTTTGGCTCCTTTTTAATTTAAAATGATAACAGAAATCACCCAAATGGCCAAGATCAAAAGTTTACATACCCTGGAATGTTTCGCCTCATTACAGACACACAAGGTGACACACACAGGTTAAAATGGCAATTAAAGGTTAATTTCCCACATCTGTGGCTTTTTAAATTGCAATTATAAATAGAAACAAAGCGTTCAGACCGCCAGTACCAGTGGTACTCAAACCCACAAAAGTCTCGCCACACACATGTAGAAAAAAATGTTGTATTGTATAATGAAAGCAAAATATGACAAACGTGACATCAACCCCCTTCCTAAAAACATTTTAAAATGTTTTCATTGTTTTTTAGAGGGAAACGCGTCAAGGCAAGTGGCCATTACAGCCTGTAGAGCCATTTTGGTTGCCTGTGGAATGGACTATCTTTACCGCCAATATGGAATACACGATCTATGAGCCATAAAATATATACAAGGACAGCTGCCTTCAGGAAATGTGGTTTCACCTCTGAATAATCCAGTGTCCGTTAAGAACCGGGATCTGGGTGAGAATCATACAATACACATGCTCTATATGTGGAACAGGGAGCTTCTATTAGGGATGCACCGATACCGATACTAGTATTGATATTGATGCCAATACCGAGTATTTGGGCGAGTACTCGCCCAGATGCTCCGATGCCTAGCATGAGTACTTCCTTTATATGTAATGATGCGCTGCCCGGTTTCCTGATTGGCAGGGAAGCGGCTCCATGCTCTCTCGTCACTTGTGATGAGAGAGCATGGAGCCGACTTCCCGGCCAATCAGGAAGCCGGGCAGTTTGTAATGACGCGCTGCCTGGCTTCCTGATTGGTCGGGAAGCTGGCCAATCAGAGAGCCGGGCGCCGTGTAATGACGCAGCGCCCGGCATTCTGATTGGCCGGGAAGCTGACTTCATGCTGCCTCGTCATCTCATGACGAGGGAGCATGGAGCCGGCCCCCTGGCCAATCAGAAAGCAGGGCGTCATTACACGGCGCCCAGCTTCCTGATTGGCCGGCCAGGCGGCTCCGGCTGGGTACCGGAGGAAGCCCGCGTTCTGGCTGGAGAGGCCACGGGGGTGACAGGCTGGACATACCAAGGTAAGAGGGGACTTTCTTGTTAATCGGGAAGCCGGGTGGGGAGTCTTTACACGCTGCCCGGCTAATCAGGAAGCCAGGTGACGAGTCATTACACGCCACCTGGATTCCGGAATGGGACTTCCGTTACCCTGTAATTGGTATCGGCGAGTACCAAAAAAAAAAATTACCGGTACTCGTACTTGGTACCAAAATACCGGTATCGGTGCATCCCTAGCTTCTATAGATGCATGTTGAATACAATGCAATACCAAAAGGGTTTCTTTTGTGAAGTGTGATATCATATAGCACCTTGATGTATTGGATGCACACCAGGGGGCAGGGAACTCCAGCCCCTCAGGATGTGGGACATACTGTAAATCACCCGTTTAAATATATATGACAAGGTGGTGTCATGACACAATAGGATTGGTCCAAAGCATCCCATCGCGAGATCCATGCATATGTGAATGTATAAAAAGGGACTGTGCCCTATTGATAACAATAATAAGGACTCACTGGAAGTGTATATATATATATATATAT
>NW_017306367.1:1042889-1056693 GCF_000935625.1 Nanorana parkeri | reverse complement strand
ATATATATATATATATATATATAATTCAAATACGAATATTGGTCTGCACACGTTGTTTACAACTGAATTCATACAGCACTGGACATTTCCTCCACAAATGTGGTGGAAACCATAGCAATGAAGGGCATTGCTATATGTTAAACAGAGTCTTCTAACGGAGCTATTTCTGAGACTCTATTCACACTGAGTGATTTGTAGCATGATTTCTGCTCAAAAATCGCTCAAATATGAAGCTCAATGAAGCTCTTCCAAAGCATTTCCATGGAGATGTTCACATCTTGACGCTCAATGTTGCCTGTAGCTTGTAGCTGAAGCTTTTCTCTCGAACATGAGCTATTTTTTGACGGATTTCGAGCAGTTTGGCCCCAATAGACTTTGATAGACTGCTAAAGGAAGCACTACGTAGCGCGACAAAATGCGCACTGTAGCTCAACGTCGCTCAAAGTTGATCAGCTCAAATCAGCTCTGAAAAAGCTTGTAGCTCAGTGTGAATGGGGTCTGAATCACATGCACACTATGCCCACAAGAGTTAATGTTTCCTGAATTTACAAACCTCCTGGTGCTGGTGAGACCCTACAGAGCCCGGGTTTAACCAGGGCAGTGTGGGATCTCACCAGGGCTCTGAGGGGTCTAACCAGGCTGGCGAGACCCCCACATAGCTCTGGTGAGACCCTACAGAGCCCTGGTTAAAGCACCCCACTGAACCCTACTTTAACCAGGGCTACGTCAGTGCTACAGTTTGAATTTAAAACGTATTTGTGTGAAGTGTGAAGTTAAGTCATGGATTGTGGAACCTAACTAGTGTTCGGTGATTGTATATAGTGTATACCACATTTACCACTGACTAATGCAGAGTTGCAATGCAAGCAGATCAGCTAAAAGTAGTTGGATCTGTATGTGCGTTATAATTAATCGAAATTAGTCGATTAAAAAAAAATTTGATTAATCGAACAGGAAAATTGTAATCATTACCAGCCCTACTTTTTAGTTCTACAATAAGCTCTACAATCCAAATTGGCATACACATCAGTTGTTTCACCTTTTCCAATAAGACGTCAAGTCTTTCCCTGTTTGCTAATAAATGATATTCCTAGAGATAGCATTTGCAGCACCGGGATATATAGTATCCTGGAACTATCAGTAATTATTGGATGGTACATAGTGGCTCCACAGGCATGCTGGGGATATTTCTAAATGTTTTTAGGAAGGGGAGTTTATGTCATGTTGGTCATATTTTGGTTTAATTATGAAGTACAATAAAATTGTGGCAATTTTTTATATACAGGCAGTCCCCGGGTTACATATAAGATAGGGACTTTAGGTTTGTACTTAAGTTGAATTTGTATGTAAGTCGGAACAGGTAAAATGTTTAAGTGTAACTCCAGCCAAGTTTTGGATAGCATAGGGAAGGGTCACGTTTGTTTTGCTGTCGGTTCCTGTTGTTCAGAAGATTCAAATATAATTAAAACAATGTTTTATTTAAAATGACACACCAACAAAAAGTTTTTTCTATTTTTAATGTTATTTTAGAAACGTTATTTTTTAAAATTTGTTTGCATGTTTAATTTTTATTAAATTTAACTTTTGTTTGTCTTTTTAATTTTTTTAAACTTTTTTTTATTTTAATGCTGGAAGCAATAGCCAGCCTGCTATTGGATATTTCAAATTGCAATAGCCAATATTGACACGGAGCCGTGTCAGAATACAAAAAAAATTAAAAATGCTTGCCCATTGGAATGCATTGCTAGATTCATATTGGCTATTAAGGATGGGCCGAGTGTTCAATTTGAACATGTGTTCGAATAGAACATTGGCAGTTTGAGCGCTCGCCGAGCGCCGAACTTTATGGGGTGTTCGCGGTCTGTTCGACCGCGTACATTCCATAATACAAAATGCCCACTGAAGAAGGCGGGTACAATAGCCAGCTTGCTATTGGCTTTTGCATTTTACAATATCCAATAGCAGGCTGGGTATGGCTCCCAACCTGCAGATGAGGCAGGGCGGCGGGGCAGAGGTGCAGCGGCGGGACGGGGGAACGGAGAAGCCGACGGACCAGGGGAAGACAGCAGCGGAGGTACGGGGGCAGCGGAGCAGTGCAGAGGTCTGTGTCCCCGCTGCCTCCGCCAACACAGCGGGGATTTGACGGGACGCAGGCCGCTGCAGCCACAGTTCTCCTAAATGTACCGGCGACTGCCCCGTTCGTAAGTACGGATTTTCTGTAAGTCGGACGTTCGTAACCCGTGGACTGCCTGTATGTGTGGCGAGACTTTTGTGTGTTTGAGTACCACTGGTACTGGAGGTCTGAACGTGTTGTTTCTATTTATATTTGCCAAACAGTGGACCATTCCCAGATTTCTCGAATCATTATATCTATGAGTGGTATTTACATTTTAGACTCATAGGAGTGTATATATTTGGACAATACTAATAACACCCAGTAGTGTGAGGGTATTTGGTAGGAGACACAGTTGAGACATCCTTGCCTATTTACATTAAATTGCAATTAGCGTCTGTGTAGAAATAGTCAATGAGGGGAATTTATCAAAACCGGAGCAGACAAAATCTGGAGCAGCTGTGCATGGCAACCAATCAGCTTCTCTCTTTCATTTTCAAACCTTAACTAAACAAACTGAAGAGAGAAGCTGATTGATTACCATGCACAGCTGCTCCAGATTTTGTCTGCTCCAGTTTTGATAAATCCCCCCCAATGTGTTTGTTAGCTCTTACGTGGATGCACTGAGCAGGCTAGATCCTGAGCCATGGGGAGCAGAAAATAACTGTCAAAAGACCTGTGTAACAAGGTAACGGAACTTTATAAAGATGGAAAAGGATATAAAAAGATATCCAAAGTCCTGAAAATGCCAGTCAGTAGTGTCCAATCACTTAAGTGGAAAATTTGGGGATCTCTTGATACCAAGCCAAGGTCAGGTAGACCAAGAAAGATTGCAGCCAACTCTGCCAGAAGAATTGTTCGGGATGCAAAGAAAAACCTACAGATAACCTCAGGAGAAATACAGGCTGCTCTGGAAAAAGACGGTGTGGTTGTTTCAAGGAGCACAATATGATGATACTTAAACAAAAATTAGCTGCAAAGTCGAGTTGCCAGAAAGAAGCCTTTACTGCGCCACTGTCCCAAAAAAGCCCGGTTACAATATGTCAGACAGCACACTGACAGGCCTTACAGCTTCCAGCACACTAATATGGAGTGACGAGACTTGAATGCAGCATGTTATCAGAAAATACTGGCAGGCAATTTGCATTCTTCTGCAGGAAAGCTGCACATTCGATGCTCTTGGACTTTCCAGCATGACAATGACCCTAAGCACAAGGCCAAGTTGACCCTCCGGTGGTTACAGCAGAAAAAGGTGAAGGTTCTGGAGTGGCCATCACAGTCTCCTGGCCTGAAGATCATCAAGCCACTCTGAGGAGATTTCAAACACGCGATACAACCAAAGACTTTGCATGACCTAGAGGCATTTTGCAAAGACGCATGGGCAGCTATACCACCTGCAAGAATTTGCAGCCTCATAGACAACTGTTACAAAAGACTGCACGCTGTCATTGATGCTAAAGGGGGCAATACACAGTATTAAGAACTAAGGGAATGCAGATTTTTGAACAGGGGTCATTTCATTTTTTTATTTGCCGCCATGTTTTGTTTTATGATTGTGCCATTCTGTTACGACCCACAGTTGAATATGAATCCCATATAAAAAAATAAAAGTTATGTGTTTTGCCTGCTCACTCATGTTTTCTTTAAAATGGTACGTATATTACCAATTCTCCAAGGTTATGCAACTTTTTAGCACAACTGTACATCTATGTTAACCTTCTTGGCGGTATTCCCGAGTGTGGCTCGGGGTTAATTTTCAGTACCAAAAGCGGTAACCCCCGAGCCACACTCGGGATTACACAGCGCCCACTTACCTTGTCGACGATCCCCGCTGTGTCCATCCAGGGAGAGTGTTTTCTAACCGCATGTAATCATGTCACATATCATTACATGCAGTGTGTTGGCGGTTACATGCAGCGGCTGTCACCTGATCATTAACTTTAATAGGTAACAGCTGCCATTTGTAAAACACCATATTAAGGATTCCTGCTGCAGGAAAATGCAAGTTCCTGACGCAGAAATCCCTAATCGCACCTAAAGATACAGGTGTGAATGCAGCCTTATTGTGTGTATACTAGTGTTCGTAGTACCATACCGGATATAGTTACATTTTATTTTAAAGTATGAAATTTGGCAATTTTTCTCCCATGGGAGAAAATAATTATTGTCGAGTTGCCCCCTGAGTGAATTGAGTTGGAGACCCCTGCTGTAAAGGCTTTTAAAATGTTGCCTATAAACAATTGTTAGTCCTGTAGTTTTTCGCAGCTTTACGGGTACGCACAATCTTGATGCTTGACATTTACTGTGACCTCATCTTTCATATTTTGCACAAAAAAAAGGGTATTATATTTTGTACATGTGCACCAAAATTATTTGAGTGTATTTTTCACTCAAAATATATATTTGATAAACATAGCACATACAATGTGTCAGCTCTCCATTTTGTTCTCACGTTTTGGGGGTTTTAAGTCATCTTCAGGCCTAAAAATGTGCATTTTATCGTGTGCAAAAAAAAAAGTTGGAGCTGAAATTCTTTTTTTTTTGTACACACTGATTCATTAACCCCTTCGTGACGGGAGACGTACACTGTACGTCCAGCCACAAAGGGACCAAATGACTTGTCACGTACACTGTACGTGACGAGTTATTTGCTGCTTTAGAGGGCTGTTAACTCTGAGAATCAGCTTTTAACATTCATTAATGGATGCCCTTACTACAGAGGCATTCATTAATGAAAGGGTTAACCTTTTTCAGACACCCGATACCTTAATATCGGGTGTCTGAGAGTCACAGCAGAGGGACACAGATGCCGGCTTTTGCCAGCATTCTGACAGCTTGTATAGATCGAGAGAGATATCTCTCTCAAGCTATACTGGCTTTTTTTTTTCTTTTTCTCTTATGAATAGATACATAATGTGTCTATTCCTACAATGTATCTATTCCTGAAAGAACAATGTTTGTTTGCTGATCGTTGTTGCAACAATCAGAAAACCTTTAGTGACAGCTGAATCCTGAACTGCTGCAGGATCAGTGTCACTAACTTATTATCGGCTGTTCTGAAGTTTGAAGCAGCCTGATAATAACCAAAAATGTATTAATTTATCAAGCAGTAACAGTGAGATTAATTCACAATGACTGCTTGATATAATTAAATAAATAAAATAACATTTTTAAGTTTAAAAAAAAGTGAAAAGTGTAAAAAAAAAATAAATGTGTAAAAAATTAATTAAAATAAGGGACAAATAAATTAATGTATTTATTGCATTTTTTTTTAGCTGTGCTGGTTTTCTAAAAAAAATACTACAAATCAAAACTGGGAAAAAAGTTTTTTTTTAAACGTTTTTTTTCCTCTTTTTTTATATTTTATTTGTCCTAAGTGAGGCGTTAGACACACATATGTGATATAAATATGTAGCCCTATCTGTCCTCTAAAAAACAATATATAATATGTGTGGGTGCACTTTGTAAGAAAGTATATTACTGACGTGGAAGAATCACACAGCAAAAATGTCAAAAGTGTGTCAGTCATTTACGAACAGTACATTACAAAAATCTTACAAGAATTTAGTACATTAGAATGTGCGTGTGTGTGTGAACGTCAGAGTTTAGTGAAATGTTATTCATATACCAGCATCGGTGGATCTAATGAATTAACCATAAACTGAGGGAACTCACAGACTCATTCCTAAACTTTCCTTCTAAAAATTCTAGTTTGCCTGGTTCTCATGCTGATCCAATGGCTGCAGTACATTTTGCCTTACTGCCCTGTAGCACATATGCAAAGTTCAGACTTCACTCGCCGCAAGCTTGGCCAGATCATTGCTTGAAAGTATTGAAGCCAGTGATAGCCAAGTAACCAGAATTTTCAGTAGGACAGCTATAGCTGCCAAAAAAGTTTCTCACTGTTTAGGTTTATTTTGAGGAGCACTATTTATCTATTTAAAGTATTGTACCCGTCTCATTCACACAGCCATTCTCCTGTAAGCAGATTTAATTATATATTTAATAATAACTTCAATATCTGAATAACAAATACAGTATGCTGTTGGCCATGCAATGACTGCTATGCACTGTGACCACAGAATAACACGTCTTTATGGTCAATGGGAAGTCAAAGGTACATTTTTACTTGTGTTTCAGATATTGTACTTCAGTGCATATGCGAAGGGGCTGATTTAGAAGTCTTCCACCCAGCCATAAATTGTCAAATGCTGTTCACGTGGCATTCCTGCCAAAAGCTGGAGCCAAGGAACTTCCTAGTGGCAGGATTGCCATGCAAATGGTATTTGCCCAGCATACGGCTAGGTGAAATTTTATGAATTTGCCTCTTACAGGGTTATTCAGTAAAGGGTGAAGAGTTTGGGGAAGGCAGAATAAGTGAACAATCTAGAACAACATAGCTGAACTGGAAAGTGCGCTAAATTGTATAATTTTTCCAAATCAGCTATTTTGGCCTAGATTGTTCACTTCTCCTGACTTCTCCAAACTCTTCACCCCTTTGTGAAAAACCCTGTTAGTGTTTTACTTTATTTGAGATATAGATCCTTAATTCTGAACAGTTGGTAGCTGAAAGTTTGAAGAGTGTGGGAAAATCTGGTCTTTACTACTTTCTAGTGATAATACCTATAATATGTGAGCATATGCCCAGGTTAGAATTGACAGCTCAGTCACATGATCAAACCACTGTACAATGAAAACAAAACAAACATAAGCATAGAAACCATTGATTAGTGGGGTTTTATGGAATTTTAAATAGAGAAAATATGACTTTGTAACAATATCATATGATTGACAAATGTTGATAAATAAATGATAAATATACACCCCTGCTTATGTTTGACCCAATAGTAATATGATGAAGGATTCCCGCACACAGGTCTGCGACAAACCATTCACACACAAAAGAAAAAAACAAGATGTTTATGTGTTGCAGCTGTCAATGCACAGAAAGCAGATGTTTCTGGGATGTTTCTTTGCGATCGCGGTGCGTTCCAGCAGCTACCGTTCTGGAACGCACACGCTTTCGGTGTGAACAAGCCCTTAAGGTAGCTGCAAAAATACACTGAAATCTTATGAGGTAACCAATTTTCTAATTTTGTAAAGCACTGTGCAAACTGTTGGCACTATATAAATCCTGTATTATAATAGTAATAATGCTTGCAAAATAAATCCCCATCCTTAAAAACAGAAATGTCAGAACATATAATGAGATCATGATCCTAAACCCTATTATACAGATCCTTTTAAGCTAGTGGTCATTTTGTCATGTGTTTTGCAGCCTTCTTCCAGGCAACTAGACTTTTGAACTTCTGATCAGGCAGCCACCAGACCTTCACTGACTGGCATACTGATATGTGCAGTGATCAGTGGTGTGCTTTTCCCTTCTTTCAAGACAAAAACCTATAAAAAGAGAATAAATAGACTGTTCAATCTGAAATAAAGGTGACGGTGATACAGAAACACAGCCTCATCCCTCCTTGCACGTCATAGCCTTCTCCTCTTCTGAGAGTGTCAAATAACTATTTCTGCTGGCAGCTCATCCACCCCTCTCTTCACCTCCCTACATACTTTTTGTTGTAGCTGTTGGGGAGGAGTGAAGAAAAAAATTCTATAAAGTCTCACCTGAGTCTGCTGACATCACTACCAAGATAGCAGCGCCCAGCAGAGGTCTCAGGGTTTTTGGATGTCTACACAAGGGAGACTTTACAGGTAAATAACATAAATGAAATCTTTTAAATGCACATATAATCTTATGGGAAGATGTTTGTTAAAATGCATGATCTGGTGACAGAGTCTCTCTAATACCTGCAAATCCAAAGAATAATTACTTAACAGAAGTTACATATATTCTGTACACATACTGTACAATTAACTAAACATGTTCCACTGTAGCTGACCTCTAAGTTATTTGCCCAATAAATATTAGTGCTACTTTATGTCTGAAGATTTTTGAAAAGTCTGGAGTGACTCATAAGATGTAATAAATATGCAAAATTACCTTAATGATATCAGAAATGCCTTTATCGGAGCAGCACTCAATGAATGTCTCAATCGGATAGTTTAAGCCAGGTACCAGTAGTGGAACCTAAGGAGGAAGTGTTGGACCATAGACAGGAAGTTACAAAATTGTTCTCACATGTACAATATAAATAGTAACATTACTCTGATTTCTAATGAAGGTGAATACCTACGAATAATGGTGATTTTATGAAGAGTAAATAACTTAGTAGTCTACAAATGTTAATGTAAGGATCATGGACAGATGTCTTATGGAGAATGACCAGACAATGAGACACCTTCCTTGCAGGCATAGGTGTCTGCTGCAATCTGCAGTAATTGATTGGTGAAATATTCATTGCATTATCTCCACAGAAAGTTCAATTACTACATCTGCACATGCCAAAAGCTCTGTTTGACATAATATGTATTCTGACATTTGGAAAGGCTAATATTTACCACCCTAGAGAAGCCCTATGCTAGCCCAACTGTAACTAACAATACCTGAATATTGTGCAAAGATCTCAGCATTACTAGCAAGCCACCTGACCCAAGCTTTGGGTGGATGGGTCTACAATGGATTTGTCTAACACATCTATGGGTGAATTGAATATCTAAGGAGATATATAGGAAAAATCAGGCAGGATGTACTGCAAAATAAATACAATCTGCCCAATAATCATCCCAAGTATATGAGTATCTTTAGCATGAAGGAAGATCATTTGCTAACCAGCTTAGATCAGACAACAGCAAGGTTGAAATGTAAAGTATAACAAGGATGAGAACACAGATCTTTAGTAAAAAAATGTCCCTCCTCTCTTCAGCTACTTTTTAATAACCAAGGTTGGTTTACCATGAATGCAACACAAACAAACAGGTGCATTAATGTCCCTAACAGTCAAGCAAGCTAAACTGCAAAATAAACCTGGCCATGGCACTTCTACAGAACATGGTCCCTAATGGATTTCCCACTTTGGCATACATAAAGCAATAAATAAATTGAGGGTAAGCTTCTGCTAAACTTGTTCTCCACTTATTTTATATTGCATACTTATCATTTTGTCTAGAAGATTTCTTTGGCATACCTTAAAGAATGCTGGCTTAAGCTGGTATAGTCGTTCATTATACAGGAAACTAATTAGAAGCTGCATAGATGGCCGATTCTGTGATGTGTTCTGTAAGTTAAGTATCAGTTTGAAACGAGGACCAATACCCTGTACCTGGAGAAAGAGAGGATTTTCTTAATGTTTTTTAAAGCTGACAAAGACAAGACAAACCTTTCACTAAAACGAACCGATATATGGCACAAAATGAAAATGTCTAAACTACTACTGTGATCACACAGCAGAAAGCTCATACATCAGCTCAGGAGGTCAGCTCAGCTTAGCTATTGAGGGTCTGTGTCCAAATTCCAGAGATGTTCAGGAGATACTGAACAACCTTATAGGTCAGGAACCTGAACCTGCCCTCCAATCCAAGGGCATCATAGAGATTAAGGACACCCAGGTACCCAGGTTAACATAACCCCAGCTGAGCAGACATATGCAGTTTGGAAACTCTGATGTTACTTCAGGCTCACTAGATAGAATACAATAAAAAGGTTCCTCCAAAATGTATAAAGCAATAACACACACACACCTCAGAAAAACAAATACATAAAACAATGTATACTTACAATAGCATTGAGTGTAAGTGGCTCTTGCATTGTTGAAGATACTGGTGTGAGGCTAGCATCCAGGGCCTTAACATATGCTCGAGCAGCATTAAGACGTAGACGATATAGATCCATTTGAAATACACGGTGCATGGCTGGTAGGAAGAAGAAATACTGCTTACATGCTTTCATTTAATAGTTACTTTTAGTCCGAGGTATGTTTAACATATACATCAACATTAAACTGCCTAAAATACCCTTGGGGACTGGAGTCAGTGAACCTGATCTTTCACAGATTTGGCCATATACAGTATGTTGGCAGATCTGACAGTACAGGAGGTTAGAGGCTTCCAGAATGTATGTAAGACTTGTCATATGTATACATACATGGCAGGACTCTTGGTTGACATGTAAGCAAAGACTGATATGATGGGAATGTCTCATGCAAGCTATAGGCCTATCATATACAGAGAGGTTAACCATTGGATGCTGATTTTGGGGGATGATTGGCTCAATAATAGCTACCTTAACTCGATATATTCATCAACCTGGGGATATTAGAAGCACAATCAATAAACATACACTAGAGCAGGGGTGCCCATTAGGTAGATCTACCAGTAGCTCTCAAAGCTGATGCTGGTAGATCACAAAGGGTGTTAATGGTGGCCCCTTTATTCCATTTTGGTATATTTATTTAGCTGTGAACACATGATTACCTATTAGCCTGAGTCTGCTGAGCCAAGCTCCCCGACACCTTTCTGGTGGTTGAAGTGCTATGTATTACATCAAAGAATATTAGTTTACACAGCCTGTTGCACTACACTGTTTGCAAAATACAGCAAGGCGAGCCAGGAGAGAGAGCCGGGAGAGACAGCCAGGGGAGAGAGCAAGGAGAGACAGCCAAGAGAGCGAAGAGACAGCCAGGAGAGAAAACAAGGAATGGCAGCCAGGAGAGTGAGAGCGAGGAAAGACAGCCCGAAGACAGAGGAGTGACAGCCAGGGGATTGAGCAAGGGAGTTTTTTTTTCGTTGGTAGATCTCATGTAGCTCGCCATTTGAAAAGTAGATCTTAACATAAAAATTGTGGGCACCCCTGCACTATAGGAACTGTTTTGTTTAAAGGTTATTGTTCAAGTACACTATCAAAAACATGACTTATCTTTTTGTCCATCCACTTCTACAATGTTGAAACATTCCTCCAGCATTTAAGTGCTATTGGCACCTGCAGTAAATAGGGTATTCGCAGCCCATATTTTATGACGTTTCTCTTAACAACATTGTACTCTGTGAAACATTGTCTAAGGCCAAAACACGGCTAACCATACCTTACTGTCCAGACAGAGATGGTGGAATTTGTAAAGGCAACAATTCACCTACCCACAGCATTCTCTCTCTCCCGAAGGGTCTGGTCTACATAGAGTTTGGTTTTCTTGGGGACATTTAGTTTGATACTCTGTCCAATAGGAGGACCAGAAGATGTGTCCTTTTCCTCAAACTGAGCTGTCCTCTTTAAGATCTTAATAACGAGTCCTCCTCCTGGAGAAAAAAAAAAGAAAACCAATTATTGGAATAAACAGTTAGCCATAAACATTTGAGTATCCCATGTACTTTAAACCTGGGGAAATCCCAGAAAGTGATGAAACAAAATGGCTCCTTAGAATATTTTTAACCCATCACAATCCTGAGCAATTCAAACAACTAATTTAAACAAATTAAACATGCATAAAGAGGTTTTCAGAGAAAACTGCACATTAAAACGATTAGTAAATCCAGCGATATAGGCAGCTAATGTTCTATGCAAATTTCTACTTTTCCTCTTAACCCTTTTGCTGCCAGGCCCTGAATTCTACTTTTAACATCAGCCAGCCAAGACCATTTTGCAATTTTTTAACTGCAGCTTTTAGAGTTTGCAAAAGGCCTCCCCTCCCCCAAACCATACATTTTCTGAAAGTACAGGACATGTATAATAAAAAACTACTACTAATGTTGTAGGTCCTGTGACCGTTGCGCAAATGTTTATCAAATTATATTTTCCATAAAAGATGCACTAAAATCATTATCAGCACACACACAAAAAAACATAGGTTTACAAAATTCCTATTAAATCTAAAGAATAAAACGTTATTGAGTTAATAAATAACAAATATTTGTAAATTTAAAATGTGTCTTTTTGCAAAATGGTAAAAAAAATAAAGGAACGCAAAACTATACAGTAAATAAGCAACTTAAATCTGCTGGTTGCCCTCAGACGTATTTGTTGTGGTAATGTCTGATCTGCAGTGTCTTTTGTGCATTGCACTGGTGTGTGTTGCGATAAAATGATGCAGGCATACATTTAATCTGATTTGGCTCTGTGTCCCCTCTGATCCCTGTTGTCTCTGCCCGTACAGGCAGAGGAGAGCAGTGGGGAACGGAAGGGACACAGGAGGACATTCAGGGAGCAGATTGGCGGCGCTCAGTGGGAAGGTTTGAGTGGCTGCAGAGTGGTTGATTCTGAATGAATAGTAATAATAATTAATTTACACAGAAGAGTCAGGGGGACCCAAAATTTAAAGTCCTGAGCTACTAGCCAGGCCTTAAGAGTTACTCACCACTACGGCTGAAACAACTAATCAAATAAATCGATAATAATCGAATATGAGAGTAGTTGGCAACTATTCTCATTATCAGTTAGTTGGCTAGGGGAGAGGAGGAGGAGAATTTGTTTTAATGCAACCAATCGATTAGTTGGAAAAATAAATCGGGCAACTAACAGATTATGAAAATAATAGTTAGCTGCACAGGGCAGGCCTTAGGCCTTTAGGCGCCCTGTGCGAGAAACCTTTACAGCGCCCCTCAGTGACCACATCCTTTAGTGGCCACCCCCCCGTAACCACACCCATTTCCCCCAATATCCACACCATTTAAAGACTCCTATTTTGTTAAGCCGCAAGGAAACATTAAAAAGTATGATAAAAATAAAACTTTTATTCAAAAGGTATTAAACTTGTAGGCACAATATAAGTATTCTTATCAAATAAAAACAACCGAAGGCAAACAATAAATGTCAAACTAAAATAGAGTCTATCAAAATAAAGGTTGTCAGGTTGTCATGCCGATCCCTTTTTTCAAGTGCATCTAGAAAAGTAAAAATAGAAAACCTAACACAAAACCCAGACTACATATAAAATTAATGAATTACTATATGCCCGAATATACGAAAAATATATTCAGGAGCATAATAATTTGTTTGAGAATGTGCGGAGGCCATGTTGGCCAACGGCATGTTCTGTGAATGCGTGCCACCATCTTAGAGGCGGGGAGTATGACGTTATATGACGGCATGCATGCGTGGCGTCAGGTGACATCACACGCTGATATTGGCCCCACCAAGATGGCTGCGCCATACTATGGGTCCCCAGTTATTTACAAACACTGGAGTGATCAGACGATCGCTCCAGTGTTTGTCCTTCTCACACGGAGGATCGGTAAATATCAAACCATCTACTGTCTACTGAAACTGACATGATGACAGCAGCTCCGATCTCCTACCCGCTCGGCCATCCTGACAGCTGCTTACAGCTCGTCCTGGAGGCGGCTTCTCTCCCCCTCACCGCTGGCCATCCGA
Organism: Nanorana parkeri; assembly: GCF_000935625.1. Taxonomy (NCBI): domain Eukaryota; kingdom Metazoa; phylum Chordata; class Amphibia; order Anura; family Dicroglossidae; genus Nanorana; species Nanorana parkeri. Next base: position 1,043,323 of record NW_017306367.1, on the reverse strand, counting down.
TATGACAGCGCTCCCTCGTCCGCTGCCCCCCACCCCCCCAGCAGGAGGGAGCGCTGCCTGCTGTCAGGATGTGGGAGCGGTGAGGGGGAGAGAAGCCCCCCTCAGGACGTGCTGTGTTGGCCGCACGGCGCCCTTGTTGCCATGGCGCCCTGTGCGGCCACACAGCTCGCACACCCCTAAGGCCGGCCCTGTAGCTGCAGCCCTACTCACCACCAGTTGCCCCACCTAATCCCTACACTGCCCTGGCCTTAATTCCGCCCTCTTAAATTATCTGATGATAGTTGCCACTTGTAAATGGCAGATTAGGGATTCCTGCTGCAGGAAAATGCAAGTTCCTGACACAGGAATCCCTAATCGCACCTAAAATATAGGTGTGAATGAGGCCTAATATACACATACACTAATACACAACAATACACTCCCCAATGTTACCC
>NW_017306367.1:1020402-1042834 GCF_000935625.1 Nanorana parkeri | reverse complement strand
CAGTTTTAAGCCCCCCCACATATAAAATACATTCCCTGTTTTAAGCCCCACCCACACATAAAATAATACACCCCCGTGAGAGCCCCCTCACCTGCTTACATCTTTGCAAGGAGGAGACACAATCCCTGGTGACCCAGTGGTGATTAGTAAGGTCTGGTGCACACCTTACTAATCCATCCTTTCGCCAGAACTTAGAACTGTGAGAACGCCGGCCGAAAGGATCTGAATGTCAGCAATGACAGGAGCAGCTCTGTGGTCTGCATCCAACAGAGATGCAGACCGTGTAGCTGCTCCTGCATGTCAGGTATGCGGTCCGTGACCGTGTGCCTAACTTGTCAGTTGGCTGCGGGACACATAGTACTGGTTCGCGGGCCGGTACTTTAAGACCCCAATTTCCACTCACCCTCACTTTATTTCAACTTGCCGAATGCGAGCAGGCAAGTGGAAAGTTTGAGCCCTGGGCTGCAGTGTGGTGTAATCGTGTATGGGGTTAGCGCTTGCAGTGCAAAGGTGTGAACTATGGGGGCAGGGAGAGGTGACAAAGTAGTGTGGGTAAGTTAATTTTCTCAAATTTTGTGGGAAAGTGGATTTACCCTGTAAGTTTGTGCTTGGCCTGCCCACATCTCTCAAGTGTCCCTGTTGACCTTTGGCCTCACTTACCAATAGGGTGGAAACTCAGTAGGTGAGACACTGTACAGCCAAGCTCAGCTTGAACATGAAAAGTAAAAATTTGCATATAACATAGGTACATTTAATTATTCATTTACTTTTTGTTATACTTAGTGATCTGTATGCTACCTTTTGTAGTCATGATTAAAGTGTCATCTTCCCTTCCATATCTTCCAAAGCATAGACTGGTCACTATATCCTGAGAGAAATCAGAGCTTAATGAATGCTATTACTGCATGTTACCCTACAAGGGTAAGTGGTTATATACACTTCTTATACAGAGAGCAGGCAATATCAGGTGCACACATTGCAAAGTGCTATTAGTACAATGTAAACATCTAAACAAGAACTCTTAACTCTCTGAAGAATCAATACAAACTAGTTTAAGCAAACATTAGGCATGAGAGCAGCCAATCATGCAGCCACAGTCTAACTGCTTGGAATCGCCTCACAGCTAGTGGTCCAATATTGTATACTCTCTGGGTTTCACATTTACATCTTTAGAGGAACAGGTTTTGTGTTTTAAAAAGGAACCTATAGTGAATTTTCAGTGAGTACGAATTCTGAGTTACTATTATAAAGTTTACTCAAAGTATTTTTGCTTCGACAGGCTATAATGGTTTGCTTGCCCTGAGAAGGCCGTGTAGGCAAGAAGTGGGATAAGCCACAAAGTGAGATCTGTAGTTATATTTATGTGATTGTTGGTAAACATATTCTTTAGCATATTTTTGAACAAGGACATCTACCTTTTTCTCAGATACAAACTAATAAGGACAAACAAACCCTATTCATCTTCCTGTATTTTCATGGCAGATCTATTGTTGCTGTTAGCTCTGCCATATCCTCTAAGATATAGCTTCTGCCTTTGACAGTGTGCTATATAGGAAACCTCGGAGAAGCAGCAAGCAGGGTGCTCGGCTACCCCTCATCCTACAGCCTCTCCAAAAAGAAACTAAAAGTACTTCCCAAAGGGAATCTTTCATAGCACAGAGTGTTATTTCCATTTACCTCAACCAGCTGGACCCCCGTGGTCTGCTTGCGAGTGGACAATGGGGATTGGAAACAACAATGACAAGTATATACATGGGGTCTATTATACTAATTTGGTTCTTGTTCTTGTCCCTTCTGATTAAATCTCTCAGGTGTGTGGTACTGAAGTTAACATGGACATTTTTTTAAAACCCTGAAAATGTAAATTCTCTTAAACTATGTCCAGCCTAACTATTTCTCCTTAGTTTTTAAAGGGGTATGGTTAGAATCCCTGTCAAACTTAACTGATATTTAGAACTTTGTTAGAGAAACATGTGATGACATGGCACCTGATAGGAAATAATATAAGTATCAAAGCAGTACAAAGGTTAGTCAAGCGGAGTCAAAAACAGATGCTCTCGAAGGATCTCCCCCACCAGCTCTAAAGGTTTTTAACTGGAACAGTACCACAATAAGGAAAAATAAACACCGTTTCCCTGGATGGACCCATTGTTCTGAAAGCTTTAATTTTAGCAAGCCAAAAGGAAGATCCTCTGTTGATTTATCAGTTAAAAAATAATCTGTATTTGGATTCATAGTCAATATGTGCTCGGTGACTAATACCCTAAAAGGTGTTTGGAAACCTTTAGACTGTTATAGACACATATTAAATTGGATGGTACATATAAATTTGTCATAAATTGTGGGAGAGTAGGTGAACCTCAATTGTTACAAACAAGAGAAAGCAGAATTGATACACAGCAAAAATAATTGTGATAAATTAGAGAAGAGGGAATAAAATACAGGCAGAGTATTTAGAAAAAGTACGGTTTTATTTAAAGTGACATTAAACCCTCAGATTTTGTTAACATAAAACAATACTGTAATGTATGCCTTACTGTAATCCATGGTTGTTTCCCTTCTCTTTGCTGCTCTTCCTTTTAAATCGTCATATCTTCTTATGCTTGGGGAGAACTTCCCTTTGCAGCTGAGTGCCTCTTCCTGTAGTGCTGGCTCAGGTTGTGAACCTACACACAGACACCATGTATCCATTTCAGAGACAAGGCAGTCTGCTGCAAAACAGAAGTTCTGCAGAGCATGAGAAGAGATAAGGATTTAAAAAGAAGAGCAGCAAAGAGTAGGGAAACAACCATGGATTACAGTAAGGCACACATTACAGTATTGGTTTATGTTAAAACATCTGAGGGTTTAATGTCACTTTAACAATATAGTGCTGTGAAAAACAGTGTGCTGTGGCCAGTAGCAACCAATTAGAAGTCAGCTTTCATTAAGCTATAAACTTTCACATAGAGTGACATTAGAATTAAAACTGGCAATCATAATTTAAATGGCTCACTTTCATTGTAGATTCAGCTGATCTACAGATGCTCTGTACAGGCTGTGAAAGGACAAAAGAAAAGGGGGAAATATCACAGACTGAATACACAGATTTAGCATTCTGTGATAAGCTTTAAGGACCCGTTCCACACTGAAGTTAATTTAGCTGTGTAGGCCTTATCATAACATACTGTATGCTTATATAATTTGCAACAACTGCCTATTTTGGCCGCCATTAGTCTAAACAAGGAAAGTATGCCTGTACCTTGATCAGTGAACATGGCCACTTTTCAGTAATATGTGAATTGCTGATGGTAGCTAGAATCAAATTGGTTTCTATATGCTGATCATTGCTTTTGGCTCATGGTTGCTAAAAAAAACCATAGCATTTCTAAATTTCATAAACAGAACAGCGCTGGTTGAGCACATATACATGTGAGTTACCAGAGAGCTCATCAGGGAGTATAAACTGTGTGAAAATAGTAAAATAAAAAGTTTCCATGAACTCACTGGGGTTGAAATAACACTCAACAGATTCTTATCTCTATACAGATGAACTTCCAGATTCTTCAGCCCCACCAACACAGCCTGAATACTGCGGGACTTCTGCTCCAACAAAGACATAGTCATGATAGATGCAGGGAGGGTAACTGTCCACAGCCTCTTTCCCTGTTATAGTAGGATAGAAATGTTACACGAGTGTTTAATGTTTTCACACTGCAGTGACACAATTATGGCAAATGTCATTCTGAACACATTCCTCTTGAGACATGCTTACTTTTTGTGAGTATCCATGCAAAGTCTCCTGAGATGTTCCAATAATGATATTTTTCTGGACACGGAGCAATCCTACCACCTGTGCAGTCAGCTCAATGCTGTATTTGGGACGCTTGGAGTCTCTATGAAAAGCCATCAAAACTGTGTATATTAGTTTCAGTAAATATTAATGTTTAGTTATTTATATTTGATACAGAATTGAAAGTGATCGATCTGGTGGTTTTATTTATGTCAGACAGCACAATCAATGTTCTTACTGAATGACTACAGTATTTTAAGGAACCTGCTATGAAGGAAATATGGAGACTGCTATTGGTGACCTCCCCTCTATAGAATGCCAGTTCTTCGACTGCAATGCTATTGCTTTGGCTTCAATGTTTTCCAAGTCACTGACCTCTAACAAGCATAAAGATATGACATTTGGACACTCGTTTACAACATGCTTGTTCTGGAACAGGGAGCGGAAAGAATTGTATTGTGCTTATTAATAAAAAAGAGGAGCCTGCATATCAAATAAAAAGGCAGTTCTCACACAAAAATACAATTTGTAAACTGTACAAATTTTTTAATCATCAACCCAGGTTCAAATTATTCACATTGATGTGATCACACATCACAGAAAGGTAACAGATTACTTTTGAAGAATGCATCATGGTCAAAGTAATACCCATAATAGAGAACATAAACCTGCTGGGCAACTAATACTGTCCTTTACTATTCCCTATAATGGGCTGTAAACAATTAGTTAGTGAAACATATTTAAAGGCTTACTTACCTGCGAAGAATGTAGACGTTGCCATTACGGCAAGCTACTGTGACACGATATTCAATGTCATACTGTCCATTCACATCCAAAATAGTGGGTACACTGGGAAGACTGACCTGTCAAGACAACAGCTATTAGTGACTCCTGTTACAATCTGCACGGTTATAAATCCATTTTTTTACAGCACCATAAACTTCTGCCTTATTGGCATTATTTTTACCTTCAGAATAATAGGTTTAGTAAAGCTGGCCGAGTACACACTAGCTTTAAAAGCAGAAACTTGCCACAAGTTTCTGACACCTACTGATCACTAGACATTCACATCACTTCTACATTCACAGCTTGTGGTCCCCGCGGTGCAAATTATATATAATGTAAATGCATTCAAATTGTACTCACTCGAGATAGAATAGTAAATGCCTCTGGATCCAGAATAAATATTTCTCCACTTTCTGTACCGATAACGAGACAGCACACAGCATCCTCATCAGCCATGTTCTTCTTCAGAGTTGCCATACATGTGATCACGGTCTACAACATACAGTCAAAAGTGCTTCCAAACAAGTATGTATTTCTTAATAAACAATAGTCTAGGAATATATATTTATGTCATGAATCTTTATTACAACACAGATATAAAAACAAATGGCTAATCCCCAACAAGTTACTAAGGAACTCCTGCATCAATAAGCTTATCTTTACTGCCTTCACTCTTTCCATAGCAGTAACAGATATGAAAATTACCATTTAAACAATCATTAAAAATCATTACATGTTTTGCTCCACACAACTAGCTTAAATACCCACATTTTCCTTCACATTTGCCTCTTGTAACAGCAGTTCTGTTGCACTGCAAACTTCTGCCAGTTTAAGACTGGGATATTGCAGACAGAGAGCAAAGTGATGTCCTTGTCAGCTTGCTGATGCTCCATTACTGACTAATCAAAGGCAGTGACTGTTCTCAAGCCAAACTGTATTGTTTCACTGCAACATATTCTTCAGAATGGTCTTGGGCAGTACAGGACCTGGCTAAGTTGCCTGACAACCAACAAGGGTCACAAGATGGTCGATCAGAATTACAAATATTTTAGCAGGTAAACAGTATACATGTATGCATTTAGCTGTCGGTTTGGGGTTTGGCTTTGGGATGTTATGCAGAAATAAATTCAGGAGTTGATGTTGCAAAAATAATACATAATTAAACAAAAGTAAACCTCCCAGAAATTACATGCCCAACACAATCTCATTAAAATTTTAGATACAAATGTTTGGTACATTTTAGATGCAACTTACAGGTAACATATTTCAGTAGCCAGCATAAGAATTTCTGATGAGAATAGAAGACATTTTAGAGACTGAAACTTTGACACAAGATTGCCGAGTGACAAATAAGACCTGATGAGGATGCTTGGGGGCCATTATAAGGAGATGCATGCGTATATGACAAAAGCTCCAACCTAGCACAGAAAAATAACTGCAGTACACTGTATTTTAGTAAAGGAACACACAAGAAAAGTAAGTTTGCTTTCATAAATGCTCTTCTCACACTGTGCAACTCTGAAAAATGGAGCTTCGGATATGTTCTTATAGTATACTGTAGTTTGAACATTTTTTTTAGTGTCATGTGACACGTTTTCTAAAACAATACAGACTAATGATTTTAGGACAGTGGTGCAGCACCAAGCCCGGTCCCAGCTGCAAATGCTAAGCCCCTGGCAGTTCTGCCACTGACTCCACGCTGTAGAGGGACTACAAATCTCAGCAATACATTTTACAGCGATCCAGAATACCACCAGCTACCGAGGACTACAAATCCCAGCAATACATTTGACAGCAATGCAGAATAATACCATCAGCTATCGAGGACTAAAAATCCCAGCGATACATTATGCAGCAATGTTGAATGGCAACCGTCTATAGAGGACTACAAATCCCAGCAATGCATTATACATCAATGCAGAATAATATGATGCTACATACTCTGTGATGCTCCAGGGTGCCAGCCTGATGTCTCCAGCAGAGGATCTCAGGTGGCTGTGTGGGGTCTCAGGGGGGCTGTATTGGGCCTCTGGAGGCTGTGCAGGCTCTCAGGAGACTGTGCGGGGTCTGCACTGGGCGAGAACTATGGTGGGCTGGACAGGGTCTATGGTGGACTGTGCAGGGTCTCACCAGGGGTCCTAGCCATTCTCACGGGCGGTGTGGGGTTCCACAGGAAGGACAAGGAGGAGATTTATGGCCAGCGCTGTAAACAGGCGCCGCAACTCACAGGAAGGCTGCTAGGACCTTGGCAGCCTTCCTGTGAACGGCGGCACCGGTTTACAGTGCCGGCTTCAGTTGAAGAATTTTAGGCGCCGGTATCAGCGCTTAGAAACGAGGCAAATGCACTTGTGAAAATGCCCGGTATCGGTGCATTCCTAGTAGAGGCTACAAATTTGTTTCTTTCAGTCTGAAACTGATAGCAGAAGACTACGACTTCTCAGAAGCAGATTTGTTGGTCAAGGACTGGAGAGACTCTCGGCAGGCAGATTCATAGCGACCAATGGCAGATCAAATAGAGAACCTGTGGGGGGAAGGCATGGTAGATTACTTGTAGCATCTGTGGTCAGAGTCAGCATCTGTGCTATTTAGCCCATATAAACCTGCATGACTGCAGTGAAATCCTCTCTGGACAGAGCAGAGGAGGTGGCGATGCCCTACGGAGCTAGAGCAAACTCAGAAGATGGTATAATTTCTAGCAGAGGGCAAATATTCAGGCTGTAAACACTGGTTGCATTATTTGACATCCTGAAAGCAGCACTGAAAATGTCAGTCATCCAATATAGCAGGACTGGCCACCCTGTGTCTAGAATGTTGCACCGCAGGGCGAAACAGCAATGTAGCTCAAGGTACAAGGCAAAGCCTCAGGTATTCATGAACCCAACCACACGAAGCAGGTATAGAATCAAGTGGCCGAAGGTGACCAAGTTACCGTAGATGTGAGGTAGAAATGGACTAAAGATCTGAGTTCTACGTGGCTCCTGCAACCAACAACGGGAAGATGCTTCCTTAACACTAAAAAGTAGGAAAGAGAGCACAGAGTGCAGGGCACTCTACCTAGAGGATGCCATCAGCATGGAAAATTTGAGGGTGCTCAGCAATGCCAATAATGAGGCAGCTTTTGGTGAGAGAGTCTTCATAGACAGGGCAAACGGTGAGGCAATTCCATGGCTCTAGACCCAGAAAGTGCTCTATGGCAAACTACAGGTGCCTGATGTCTGGAAAAGCTCCAGAAGCGGAACCCAGTGCCTGAAGATCACTTCCAGACAAGCCCTACAATGTTCAGTGGTGTGGGGTCCAGGTACGGCACTCCAAAGCTAGGCTGAGAAAAGGCTGATCAGGATAGCTGCCATGTATAGACCAGCTCAATCAGTGATGTAGCAGAAATAACGATTGAAAAAAAAAAAAATAGTAGGAAGAAAAAAAAAAAAGTTAATAAAAAAGGCTAGACTTTTCTCAGCAAAACAGCCTTTTTTTTCTCGCCATTCACACGTAGCAGAGCTCCCACAATCTCCTTTATAAGCACAAACACAAAATATACTTCTAAAATGGTATCCCTAGAAAACTAGAACTGCATTTCTTGGTAGACATTAGAATAAAAAAAAACTGAAAATCTACAATTTGTTTTTCTATAAAAATATTGTTTGGTCCTATTCACTAAAATGAAACACTGAACATGGGTAAACCAGGAAGGGGAAAACATTCCTTCCTCAAGGTCGTTGGGGTATCCAAAGATATTTCAGCCATTAGGTAACAATATTTTATTCTACTTGATACGCATGCAGAAATATATGGTCATCAGAGGTGAACAAAGGACGCACATGTCTGAAAACTACTTTAATCTGTTGGTAAGGTTTTAAAGTTACTTATTACAGTAAGACATTCATAATTCACATGTTGCCCTATAGTCAACTAAACCAGCTGAAACTGCAGGTTTCTGAAACTAGGATGTTAATGTCAGTGGGTTCATTGAAACAAACCCCCAAGCCTATGAATGTCATCAAAACTGCAAGATGGTTACCTGTCTTTTCAGAGGTAACTGCTTATAAGTGTTCACAAAGGCCTCCATTTCTTGTGGATCAAGCATCAGGTACCTGTGGAACAGCAGAGAGCCAGATGGTCATTGTGGGGTAAGTTGCTCAGACTACAGCTGACTGAATTATGAATATTAAAGCAGAAGTAGAGTGAAATAAATGAAAATGGTTGGGCGTTTGGGATATTCAGCAGAAGAGGCTTGCAAAGTCGCCTCTTCCCCAGCATGTTTTTTGTGTAACTGTATTGTGCATGTGTCGTGCAGCAGATATACTCAGGCGATTCACATCATTACTAACATGGTGTGAATGGACCGGGTGCCAGGGAGGGTGTAACTCCTGTGCGCACGCGCATGAGTTGCATCGTCATTGGCCACCCAATGGTCAAAGAGAACTTCCGAGAACCTGGAAGTGGCAGCTGCAGAGATTGCACCGGTGGGTGAGGACCGTAGATCGATCGGACAGTGCTGGAAAAGGCCACACTTGTAAGGTATGTGTGCCCTAATGTGCAAGTATAACAAAGCAAGGAGATGATGTTTTTTTAACGGACATCTGTGAATTATGCATACCGGAGTGATCTCACTGAAAGAGGAATCTCTGCTTTATCCCTGCAGAAAGATACAAAATCACACATTAAATCTTTTTTTCAAGTGCCAGAATTTTACATAGCACTATCCAAAAGGCAATATAAAAGGGGACAGCACGGTAAATGTATCAATATAACAACAATGTTTTAAAATGAAAAAATACGAAGTTTTGAACCCAGGTATTGCCTCCTATACAGAAAAAGAAATACAGTTAGAGAAAACAGAGATAGATTTGGGAACGCTGCCTAATAGTAAGCTAAGCAGGATTGTTAAGCAGCAGTGCCAAAACCTTGGGATGTATTAAAAGGAAGACAAAAAACACATGATGCTAAGAAAGTATTGCCCTACATTCTGTATATCAATTGTTGGGCACGTCTAGAATAAGCAGTACAGCTTTGGACACAATAATGTAAAAAGGATATGGAAGAGGTTCAAAAGGTAGACATCAAAATTAGTAAAAGGAATAGGAAAAGAAAACTGGGAATGTTTATCTGGGGACAAAATGGCTTCAAGAGGTCCGTAGTTAGCCAGTAAAAAGAAGATTTGGCAAGCATTTCTTCCCAAGAATTACATAAAAGGGCAAGGAGGCATTAGTTATAAACACATAAAAGATGATTTTACCACCAGTATAGGAAGAGGTTCTTCACAATAAAAAGTAGTTAAAGCCCAATTCCAGATTTTTTGGACCCCCTCTGACATTAGAAAAATTAAATAAAACTAAATAAATATTTATATCTATCTATCTATATATATAAAATCACATCCTGCAGCCTTGGCCATAGTCACAAGACGACATGGGTGTTCTCTTTTCTGGTGGTGGGCTGGGCCTAAATGTTGCAAAAAAGGGCACCACATAAAGAGCTTTGTGCCCTCTTTGGAGCATTCTTTAATATGTCTAGAATGGCTTGAGGACGCACCCTGAGGAAGCCCCCTGGCTCACAGGAAGTGGGTTAAATGACCCTCAGAAGAGGAGACAGGGTACATATTACAGCGAGAGCTGCTTTTTTTATTTTCACATGTGCCTAGCAATATTTATTAACCACTTCAAGACCAGGTGTTTAGACCCCCTTCCTGGCCAGGCCATTTTTCAGTATTCAGTGCTGCGATACTTGATCCGCCGGCTCTATAGGTTGTATGTTAACAGGCACCGCTGCCTGTAATCGCTAGTAATCGCAAATTCAATAATGGAATTGAATAAAAAGACGAGATGATTTTCCTAAATATAAATAACCACAATTGTGATTATTAAATGGTAATAAGGTAATACTGTATATTGGCAACTAATCAGTCAGCCCGTGTTGGGGTCAGGGAGGATTTTCTTTTCCTCTTTAAAAGGTAAAATAAACCAAAAATATTTTGTTCAGCCCTCAGAAACCAAACCCTAGACCAGAATAATTATGTTAAAGACTGAATATTCAGAACTTTATCGTAAGCACATTCACGGCCATGGTTCTCTTTAAAGGGCATCTCCCTGTTTAAAAATGTTCAAACAGTGTATGTGATGGCGATCAGTCCAAGTCTACACTTGTCAAAATAAAAAATAAATAAAAAAAACGCACAAAACACCACATGGTGCTGGTAGGTCCTGACAAAGGAGGTAAAAGCACTTGTTTTAATGCAGGAGAACCCTAAATTTACATTAAGCTACGCAGCTGGACTAGGAAATATTATTACCTCTTACTTTTCAGAGGAGTGTGGCAGGGTTATATGACTGACAAACTGTCTGGATAAAATGATTTTGCCAAGTAAAACAGTTCACGTTTACACAACTATATATGTAGCTGTTTGTTGGAGTTCTCCTTTAACCCTTTAACTAGTACATTAAAGTCTTCATGAACTTGGGTGACAGATTTCTTCGAATGAAATGGTATAGCACGCACACATATATTTTAGTTAAATGTTTAGTAGACAAGACAGACATAAATGCAGACAATAGGCTTCCACAGAACTGCTAGTCTAAGAATAGAGAATTAGGGGTATCAGAACCTAACTCATACCTGATTCCCTCCAGCATCTCTTTTAAAGTCAATGGATCTATTCTGTCCTATATTAGAGATGAAACAATAAAAAAAAGTGTCAAATAATTTGCAATATACCCCTCTATTTTCTGTGCAAATAATATTTAAATAAACAGCATGTTATGGCATCAGAAAGTGCTATCGATAGGTTGTATATCCTGTTTAATGGGCATATTTTCAAGCAGTAAATCTGACATTCAAACATTCAGTGCAGGTAAATCTTCCATGTGCATGTGTTTTATATTACAGTGATCGATTCACCATTAGTGAATGTTTGGTATAAGTCACATTCACTGTTTTATAAAGATGTCCCTAAGTGGTATCCGTTGTAGATCTATTATTACAATTCACATAAGTCATAAAAGCATTACAAGATCACATTATTATTTTGAGTAAAAAAAAGGTATTGGTTTCTTGCCATGAAACAAAAGCTTCTTCACCAGGTAACCAAGACCCAAATTAGCAATGGGTGTGTTTTACGTCACTATAAACTGTTTGGTGTTTTCAGTCAGGTATATCCTGTATGAGTAGGCATGTCATAAAATAATAGGGTCAGCAATGTACTATCTAGAAGCTGAGCTTTGTATGGTAAGATGACCATACACGGGTCATTTGTTCTCATTCAGCCCTGCTAGCTGAAAGAGAAAAAACATTTTATTTCCACATCCACGCAAACCACAGAGATGGGGATTCCCCTCTCTAACAATGGCGGGTATGCCACTGTCAGAATTCCTGAACAGTGAATGAAGCCAATTGGACCAGCTCCTTCAACAAAAGGGAAATGGGGGTCCCGGTTGGGCCACGCTGATCAAATTTTGAGTCAGCAGGACTTGGCTGAAATTCCACTAATGTATGGCCAGCTTTAGGAGCAAGCAAGGCTAACCGTTTATATATAACTTGACACGATACAAAGAAAGCAGTTTTTAATATTACAACATGCTGATAAATTCATATTAAATTGTCATTCTAACCACAAATTTTGCAGACAGAGTCTGGTATGCTGAGTCACGGATATCTCTTGGGGATTCCAGCAATGAGAACTCCTGCTATAGTACCTCTTCCTGTGCATTTCCCATCTTGAGGTTTTTGGTGTTTCCATTCACCTTTGAGTATTCTCATTCTTCCTCTTGCATTCTCTATCATATAGATAAAAAACAATTCCAAAAGGAAGAGTAGCACCCTCATAGCTATGACAGGTGTATAGCCTGGAGACTACAAGGTCTGAGACCACACCACTAGAGTTCCTGCAAGATATAGGACTCTACTTGGTGGTTTAGCTCTTCAGCCTCTATCATAAGGTTAAAGTGTATGGTAAACTACTAGTTAATGACTACTATTCCCTTTTAAATACTAAGTATCAATGTGAAAAAGCCACCAACAAAGGAGCAGAACTGGGAGCTGTTTGTTGGATTATCACCCCCTAGCACAGTTAAAGGTCAGTCAACCTGTGTGTATAATTTAAATATTTGACAAGGAACAATTCCCTGCAGTATGTTAAGAATATTAACATTTGCCATGACCAAGTTCCATGACCATAATGAATACATTCAGCCTGCTTCCTCTCGCATTCATACAATAAGGAACATACTTGATTAACAATAATAGTCTAGGAATGCCCACTAAGTGTTAAAACCTTACGCAGACTGATAGGTTTGATAGATGACACAAATTTAAATCACTTCTCTTATTACTTGACCTAAAACCTATTGTAACACCAACCAAATTTATCTCTGTTCCCCTGCTGTCCTGTTTGTCAGCTACCATACAACAATTAAATGTGAGCAACTCTAAGCTCCCTTCAGCTGGGGGACATATACAATAATTGGTGTCTTTCAGATCATCTGTGTTCTATCTTACCTCTTTAGCTTGATCCCAGACTTCCTTCTCTAGAGCATTGACTTCCAGTGCAGGCAGCGTAAACTTAAAGTAGGGTCTCAAATTCTTGTATACATATATGAAGGGTCCAGAAGCCACAGCCACAGCTGGTGTGCGTGGCTCATTCTGATCCATCAGGAAAGCCACAACACCAGTTGGCATGTCAAGCAGGGCATTTTCTGACAACAGACTTGTGCCTTTATATACTTTCAGCTTCATGTTATAAGGTCCGTTGCCCAAGTCACCCGCCACCATCTGCCACAGAAAGTCAATTTGGTTATTTATGTACTGTATTTGATAAAAAATATGTATGTAAGAGAGTATGCATTTATTATAAGCCTTACCTTATACTCGCCATCCCCATGTAAATCAGCAAGAGCTTCACGGAGAAAGAGAAAATATGTAAGGGATTTATTAAAGAAAAATCTCAGTTTGCCAACTTGCTGACGACGTACACTGTACGTCGTCAGTCACGAAGGGGTTAAAGAACACAAAGGCCTGCAACATGCCTAATCGAACCTAGAGCAAAATTATGTGAGGATGTCATTTTTATGGAGACACAATTTTAAGTACAGTTCCACTTCTGGTCTTTTTTAGGAGGTTATACGATCATAGGGCAGTGCCGACTGCATGTATTTACACCTCATATCCCAATAGCCATCATACAGATTCATCACTCTCTTGCACAATTTTAATAAAATGCAGTTATGAAGTTCAAGTAAGAAGTCTTAACTAGGGATGCACAGATATATCGGCCGCCGAAACATATCGGCCGACAATGGCACTTTTGACTAAATGCCGAGAAGAGCGGTACAAACACTCAGTGATCAGTGATCGCTGAGTGTTTGTAGATAATTGAGGACATGGTGTGTTTACTATATCCTCAATTATGAATGAATGGGAAGTGATCTACATCACCTCCTGTTCATTCATGATTGTGGTTATAGTAAATATACTCTGTCATCATGTTATGAATGAACAGGAACACTCATAGAAGATTCCTGTTCATTGATAAAATGTGCTGCAGAAAAAGAGATTGGAGGACTTTGTGTCCTCAATCTCCTTTTCTATTTTAAAAGGGAAATATCAGGGGTCTGTTTAGACTCCTAAATGTTTCCCCGAAGCCCCTAAAAGTAAAGTAAACAATATTTAATAAAAAATGAATAAAAATTAAAAAATAAGTTTATAAAAAATAAATAAAAAACATTTTCGGTTTCGACATGACAATTTTTTAAATTTCGGTTTTGAAATTTCCATTTCGGTGCACCTCTAGTCTTAGCAAGGGAAAGATTTTCACAGGCCTCATAAAAAGATAAAAATAATATATATTTTAGAGTCAATGGTAGGCCTTGAACCGAATTCTTATCAACTGGGTATTTAATGTACTATAAGTATATTGTCAATTTCCCTGCTCAGAGGCTGACTTGACCTTTGTATTAGACAACTTATTTTAATCCATTCCTCATAATCCCTTAAAATCCTCTTAAACCACATGGCATTGCCAAGAAACAATAGTACTCAACATGTGATCACCTCTCCAATGACTCCATATAACAACAAAACAAAACAAAGTCAGCATTTCTGATTCTGCAATTTGTCACTTTCTAGACCATTTGACACATCTGGAAAAAATATGCGTTATATCAGGCTACATAACGCAGGATAATTCTACAGGATGTGCAGCTGGTTCCTCTGAGAAATCAAGAAAAACACAAATCATATTAAAAAAAAAGGTAGAGATTATTAAAAAAAAAAAGGAACAATTACCAAAGAGAAAAACAATAACTTTACATCATCACACTCTTGCCTTCTGCTGAATGATTCTGTTAAAATATAGTGCCTATAAAAAGTATTTCTTTGGAAACGTTTGTGTTTTATCATAAAAGATTGAATCACAGTCGATATCTTTTTTTTTATCACTGATCAAGAAAAATGGACTCTGTCACATCAAAGTAAAATCAGATTTTTGCCTAGATTTAAATTAATCAAATGAAGTAGATGAAGGATTCACTATTGGATGGCTCTACAATATGTTTAAGGGCTGCTATTTTGTTCAGTAACCAAGCTGACCATACACTAATAGACCACTAATAGAGAATCTAACATGCATCTCCACCCCCACTAAATAACAGGGTTGGCCAAATCTCCCACTGCGTCTATTGAATTCTGACAGCTAGTGCCCGATGCTGTCAAAATACATGATCAGTGACTGCAACGGTTCGGTTGAAAATTTTTAGTCTGGCTCCTTTCTCACAACTCAATTGACTTCTGTTGAGCAAAACTTTGAACAGTGTATAACCAGCTTTAAACAGACAGGAGGCTTATTACTGAATTATGAAAGCTGTCTGGAGTTCTCCTTTAAAAGCACATTCACTACCAAGTCATGGCTTTGGCCCGTTTGCGTTGTTTGAAAACTTTTCCCAGGAATGTCAGTCTTCTCTGGCCACTTTTTAAGGTCAGCTATTTCAAATGATCGCTGACTGTAATCTGGCCTTAAATCAATATCTGTGTGAGGCTACCAAGAATCATTAATACAGTAATTTGAATGTCTATCTACTTTTCTTATAGTACTTCAATGATTGAGCAAAATGTGCCCACTAGGGCTGCAACAACTAATCGACTAAGTCGATTATAATCGATAATAGAAATTGTTGTCAATTATTTCCATCATCGATTAGTTGGTCATCCGATTAGTTGCCCTGCTCGAGGCTCCATACACGCTTTTTCTCCTCCCCGCCTCACCCAGCTCTCACTGTGACTGATCAAGCACAAAGGGGCAGCAGCGGCCGCTGCCAGACCTACCCACACCATCCACGATCGTCACAGTGAGATGTGTTAGACTGAAGCGAGCAGGGGGAGGACGGCAGCCGTCGCCGACAGACCTGCCCGAACCAGGAACCCTGACCGGGACACTGGTTGTGGTTACTGTATACTGTTTGTCACTATGTGCAGGGAGATAATCATTTGAGTTTGGACTGGAACGAACACAGGGAGGGGAGGGCAGCCTAGGACTGCAGAAAGGAAAGCACTGTCCTTTAGCTGGGGCTGCTGTGACTCCTGAAGTAAAACTGTGCTGTGTGTGCTCAAGTACATGTCCGTGGTGGAGAGGTTTCCCCTCCCCCCCACCAACCCCCACTGCCTGCACTTCCCCCTAACTGACAGCCGGACACTACTGCACATTGCAGTTCCCTCCTCTACAAAACACCAATGCCGAGCTTTTATAAAGTAAAAGTGAGTGACTCAAGTGATCAATTATAATGTGGAAATATAAATCCCAGGTGAACAAAAATGTCTTTACTAATGTAAATCCAGAAAGTAGTCCTCTATAGCGGATGGTACATTGCGCTGTATACTCTATTGCTGGGGTTTGTAGTTCTCTGTAGCTGGTGGTATTCTGCATTGATTGCTGTATAATTTTAAACTTTCCATTTCACACCACACTTTTGTTTAACTTCCAGGTGCAAAAAAAACACATAAAAATGTCAGAGGGTGCTGACAAGGTGACCGTTGAAAAAAGTGTGAGAACCAAGTCCTCAAAGGCAGACTGTCCTTCCTTCTGTGTGTTGTAAAGTAGCCACCGCTACAAACTCGCTCCTGTGATGGACAAAAATCTCAATACAAACTAGTAGTCCATCACTGGAGCGATTTTTTAAAAATCCAATGAATCGACCTTAATCTGCTAACTAATCGATTATGAAAATAATCATTAGCTGCAGCCCTAGTGTCCACTATATAATGATGTACTTACCAATGCAGGATGAGAGTGTATTCAGACCTGCAACAGGATCATAATGGGCGTCCAACCATTTTGAGGACTCACTGAGAAGAAAATAAATAAATAAAACCAGCACATCACAATGTCAAAGAATACCAGGGCACGTCTAATGGTTTACCGTATCATATACAAGATCATTAGATTCTAACGCACAATGTATCATGCGATCAAACATACTGAATCTAAATCTTAATTCATTCATATCCAGTTAGTCATTTGCCACACATATCACAGGAAGGCCCAGCTTGTCTAAATACAGTGTTATGTTATGTGACAAAACAATTGTGTCTGTTAACTGCAAAGTTTCTTGCACTCTAATTGGCAGCACTTTTATTTCTATTGTGAAGGTCTGACTATTTTCCAGAACTCTGAGAACTTGAAGTGGAACTTTAACTTTATTGTTGCAAATTTAAAAAAAAAGCTAGGTGATGTGTTTTCCCAAGTAATCTTCCAGGACAGCATCTGAGAGATAGTCTCTTCCCACCTGAAACAGGAAACACAATCACATACACCAAATAAAAGGGCGCTTACCCCCAGCATGCCTCAGTTATTTGTGTTTCCTCGGCCTAAACAGGAGCATGGGAAATGTTTGTTATTTTTAGGCCTGCATGCACGTGGCAGGGGCTTGCTGCTCGGGCATCTCCTTAACAGGGCCAGCGGCTTGGGGGCTGTCTGAGCAAGATTCCTAGGGCAGTCCCCATCCTGTCCTACCCTTATTGGGTGAAGGCCCTGAGGTTCCCCTCTTTTAAGAAGGCAACCATCCTCCGTTTGTGACGGTTCCAGCGGAGCTTTTCCCCAGCCAAACAGGCGTTGGCTGCCCTCGGTGGCCATGGTGTTTCAGAGAGAGGGACTCTGATGCTGGCCCTCCCGGTCAGTCAGTGTGGGGACCCCCCTCCTTCCTCTCCGCCGATCCCAGCAGCGTAGCTGGGTACTTACTGCGAAAATTCATCCGGCAGACGCCGGTGTGAGCCGGGCCTGTTCCGCTCTGCGTGGTGCTGCAAGCAGTTAGCCTCGCGCGGTCAGGCTCAGAGGAGACCGTCAGGCCGGCCGGAGCTTTTGCCGGCATGGCTGGCGCGGCTGTGCGGCTTTCACATTTTCTGCAGAAGACGTGTATCCAAACCTCTGTTATTGATCTTAGTGGTGAGACAAGTTGTTTTACATGCTGGTTTGTGAGTGTGCCATGATGCCTTTCTACTGTTTTGCTCAGTGTGGAACAAACCCGGATTCTGCCGGTGATTCCGGATCTGTTGTCCCAGGGTCCAGTGCAGCACCCTCATCCAGGAACGCTAAATCTAGCGGCGTGGTTTCTGAAAGGGAGATTCTACTAACCAAAGGACTCTCAGACAAGGTGGTAGCCACACTTCTTACTAGTAGGAAGCCAACGACTTCCGCGATTCACAACAAGATCTGGAAGACATATTCTTCCTGGATCCTCCTTAACGACATGGGGGGTAAACCAGTTGTGGTGGCGGTGTTGGAGTTCTTACAAAGGGGAGCAGATATGAATCTGTCATATAGTATGTATGCTGCGGGTACAAGTGTCGGCACTTTCAGCATACTTGGAGACTACACTGGCAGAGGAACCCCTGATTAAGAGATTTCTGAGGGCCACGTGTCGGCACAGACCGCCTCCGGTTAAAGCCTGCCCCTCGTGGGATCTGTCAGTGGTATTGCGCAGCTTCTTTGAGCCGCCCTTTGAGCCACTTGCAGACTGCTCGATTAAACTTCTTACTATCAAGGTGGCCTTGCTGATAGCAGTGGTATCAGAAGGGTGAGTGAGATCCATGCGCTATCTATGGCGAAGCCTTATTGCGCTGATCCTAATAGGTTGGACTTGATGGACTAATGTCTTTATTCAACCTCAAATACTATGTAACTATGTAACTATGTTATTCATGCGGACAGAGTTGTTCTCAAGCCAGATCCTGGGTTCCTGCCAAAGGTGGCGTCAACCTTTCATCGCACCCAGGAGGTAGTCATTCCTTCCTTCCACCCTAACCCAGTTACATCGGAAGAAAAGAAACTGACGGGAATTGATGTCAGGAGATGCATTATGGAGTATCTGGACAGGACCAGCAGCTGGAGGAAGTCCAATAATCTATTACTCCTGTTTTCGGGCGCTCGAAAGGGCCTGAGGGCATCTAAGGGTACTATAGCCAGATGGATAAAGCTGGCAATATCGGAAGCCTATAGGCTTCAGGGTTTGGCTCCGCCAGTAAGTGTGACGGCGCACTCTACCAGGGCCTGGGCCTCATCTGTGGCTGAAAGGGCAGGGGCGACCCCAGATCAAATCTATCGGGCATCGACTTGGACCAGCTTCCAAACCTTCGTTAAGCACTACCGCATGGATGTGGTCGCTGAGGAAGACCAAGATTTTGGTAGGAAGGTGCTGCAAGCAGTTAGCCCACCCTAAAACCATGCGAGTATGGGTTCTTGCCTATTCTCTCAGATGCTGTCCTGGAAGATTACTTGGGAAAAACTGAGTTAGGTACCTGGTAACTCGGTTTCCAGGAATCTTCCAGGACAGCATGGTTCCCACTCTTGGGATTGTATATATGTCTACGCTTGTGTGTATCCTTCGGTTCTATTAGATTAACTGAGGCATGCTGGGGGTAAGCGTCCTTTTATTTGGTGTATGTGATGCGTTTCCTGTTTCAGGTGGGAGGAGACTATCTCTCAGATGCTGTCCTGGAAGATTCCTGGAAACTGAGTTACCAGGTACCTAACTCAGTTTTTTTCTGCAGAACAGACTTTGCATGTCTATAAAACGTTCACAGAGTGAACAACTTTGCAAACATGATTTGCAGCCACTAGATGGACCCAAGAAGCACAGGAATTTTCTATGTTCCTCGGCTCAAACTAGTGCCCATAATGCACTGTGACTCTCGTTCATAGAGATATTCACTCTGAGAATGTTTTATAAATAGGCCCCAAAGGGCAAGTATCATGGATACTATTATGTCACCAGCCCTGTGGATTACAGTTCTGCTTTAAAGTATACCTAAAACTAAAAGGTTTTTTCCCCTCATTCTAAACAGAGAAGGGTAATTTTGGGTTTTTTGCCATCTGTGACCCACTGGGGAGAGTTTTCTTCATTTCCTACTCTGTAGACACAACAGGAAGTGAGTGGTTAACTCTCCAATGTGAGGGAAATATCCTCTTAGACAGCTGTCATCAGAACAAAGGTGCCCATTAAAAGAAGTGCATCTCCAGTAAATCTCCATAACACGGACAGCAATCAACATCTGACAAAATGTCTAAAGACTCACCAAAGTTGTCTTTACATATTCTTGGCAGAGGCATCCCGAGGTGGGGTGACACAGGGTGCAGGAACCGGGTGACACCCCGCAGTGACGTAATCGCATACGCACTCAACGTCATGCGCTGTACCGCTGTTACCTGCCGGCAGCCATCTTGGTGATGGACGCCAGCAGAGAGAGGAGGGGACGTTCACCTGACAGGATGAGGTATGCCACCGAGTCCCCTCCTCTCTCTCGAGCAACTGTCGGGCTCAGCACAATGCACACACAGCACAATGCTATGTGCATAAACGGAATGTGCAAAACATAAACAGTTGCTATAGAAACATAAAAAGAAAATAAAAATACGTATTGCAGCATAGTGCAACGCAGCTTAGTGCTTGTAAAAGTGTGCACAAGCGCATGCGGTGAACTTAGCAAATCACAACGTGCCGCACTGCATTATTGCTGGTCATACACCTATAGATTTTCTGCAGATTTTCATGGTCAGATGGAGGAATCTGTTGCATTTCTTCCATCTATGCTAAACTGTGTGGATGGAGGAATCTCCCACTCGGCCAAGCTTCAGTATCTTGCTAGTTGGCCCCACTGGCTCTCAAAATACCTGAACAATGCCTGCATCCAATCAAATTGTTCAGGTATTTTGTCAGCCAGCGGGGCCGACTAGCAAGATACTGAAGCTTGGCCGAGTGGGAGATTCCTCCATCCACACAGTTTAGCGTAGATGGAGGAATCTGTTGCACTTTTTCCATCTGACCATAGAAAATCTAGAGGTGTATGGCCAGCTTTAGACATGAGGACGTTGAGGGACATTCCACTACCGGAGCAGAGGGGAAGAAAGGCTGTGGGGCCAGTCTAGCAGCCAGGTACACTGCAGGACCGGGTCAGTATATGTATTTTATTTTAGACCCTAGACCAGGTGTGGGCAACTCCGGCCCTCCAGCTGTGCTTTAACTACAAATCTCAACATGCCTCTGGAAGTCATGCCTGTAACTGTCAGTGTTGAAATGCCTCAAATGACTTGTAGTTGCACAACAGCTGGAGGGCCAGAGTTGTCCACCCCTACCCTAGATCAAAATGAGCATTTAACCCTTGCAGCACAGGGGAACCCCACTGCAAGGGTTAATTTGTAATTTGCCCGGAGCTGTTCTTTAACAATGGAAGTTCTAAGATGTGTGGAAAGGCAAATAACCCAGGTCCGAGAAAGGTTCTTGATTGCTTTACTGCATTATTAAGTTTCCAATGCACAATACAGCGACAAAGTATTCAGACACTTCGTGGGCCCAGTCACAAACACACCCCGCACACACTCTCATATTGCCCACAGCCCGTGCCCCTCCCCCAACACATACAGTGTAATCATATACAATGTAAAATCTCACCCCTCTCGGCTGTTGTCAGAAGACGATGACATGGTCAGCTCAGGTAACCGTTCAGCTCTGGATACCTACGAAATAGATGGGTGCTCATGTCGCTGGGTGAGGATAGTTACATTCTTCCAGAATGCCACACTACACAGGCATTCCGATTATCACTTCCATTACATTTAAATGTTCACCCCGAAACGGCAATAAAACCGTTTCCGAGGAGACCAATGGCTGTGCTCTCAATTGGCCGCTCAGCGGTTGCCACGACAACAGCTACGCCACCATTAAGTCCTTTTACACACGCCCACTGTAGAACTGTGATTGGACGATCCTAGCAACTGACGTAACAAATTTTATCCGGGTTCAGATTTTTTATTTTCCCTTCAATAACTTTATTAATGCGCACAATTTTGTGCAATCATTCAGTGAATTTGATTGCATGGAAACAAGAGAACGGAAAGAATCCTGTTTTACATTGTTCTCGATTGATTGACTGATTAAATGCTGGCCATACTATTCGATAGCATGGCTGTTTATACCAGCTTCCAACTGCAATCTCCCAACGTGTTCTAATAAAATTAATTTTGTTCAAAACTGTTGATGGTAGATTCGTTAGATATTTTTTTTTCCATTAAAGGTTGATTGAAAATGGTTGGCCTTGATATAAAAGTGCCTAGTGTAGGGCCAATATTACAGCTATTTTGCTGGTAACATGAGTCTCCATATCTTGCGAGATGAGCTACAGGTTCAGATTTGGGCTATTTAGCATTCCCAAGATACCATCCAAAGGATGCGGACCCACCCCCAATTAGGCTAGGGTAACGGTTTACTGAGACGCTGAAGTGGATCCCGACAATTGTGCCGGGATCCGCCCAGCTGCGTGACTGACAGCTGTACCCACCCGTCCGGTCCGCCAGTCAGCGCTGGCGGACCGGAGGGGGGAATCCAGCCCCTCCCCTGTCAC
>NW_017306367.1:1019050-1019655 GCF_000935625.1 Nanorana parkeri | reverse complement strand
GGGGAAACCAGCCCCTCCCCTGTCACGGCAGAGAGCCGTGACAGGATCGAGAGGTGAGCGAACGCCGGTATGTGTTCGCTCACCTCCCGATCTACTGAGACCGTCACAGGTCGGCTAGAACTATGAGGTGAGTGAAAAGCACTCACCTCATAGTTCTCCTTTAACAATAATTAATAATAATTTAAAACATTGCCCCCTCTCCTGCTTACCTGTTTTGCAGGGAGGGGGCTGCATCCCTGAGGTCCAGTGGAGGATCAGTGTGATCTGCATCTCTGGCTGATTCAGGCCATACTAATAGCTCCCTACCTGTGAGCAGAGGCACCACGAGCGAGCGATCAGTATGATCTGCATCAGTAAGAGATGCAGATCATACAGATCCTCCACTGGACCACCACGGGATGATTTTTATTCAATATATTGCCTGTTCGACAATATATTAAATAGGATTTGGGCACATTCCAGGTTTAAAGATGGCCACCGCAGCCATTCGCGGTGGCCATCTTCAAAAACTTAATGAGACTCAGCGAACTGGTGTTGCTGCGCCGCAAGATGCAGTGCATCTGAAGAAGCCAGTGGCGCCCCTTCAGACCGCCCCCCCCCCCCCC
>NW_017306367.1:997294-1018738 GCF_000935625.1 Nanorana parkeri | reverse complement strand
CCACTGCTGGTGGTGCCATGCATTCAACAACAAAGAGCTGGCTCTTCTCAAAGAGAAAAACGGACAGTGTAGTATGGAAGTGCCAATGGTAGAACTAATGGACTGTATAGCTGTTGTAGCCAGTAAGAGCTTGGAGGACAGTTATTGGGCATACCCACTTGGGCCTAACTATGGGAGGCCAGTGGATGGTACAGTAACATAGGTCATCGTACACCCCCCATAAGCAGTGAGTGTTGTTTTTTGCACTCGCCAGGAATCTAGGTGTTTTTACTGCTTATCCTTGCACTATTTCCGTGAAATTTAGTTTGTTGGTAACAAGTAATGTTAGTTGGGGTTGAAACCAAAATGACTGTCAGTCATTTTGGTGTCACTCCTCCAATGGTGGCACCCGGGTGCGGGCCGCACCCCCCTTGTGACGCGCCACTGTGTGCCACACAGGCTACCAAGCGACCCTTTTAACACACATTATGGAAAAAAGATGGTCAAAAAGTGAGAGCGCTAATGATATCCAATGGGTCCAGTGCCAGAGTAAGAGTCATAGCAGTAGCCAGAAAACATTTAGGGGTCTCACCCAGGGTAATATCCACTGCATGGAAAACAAGGAATTTCCCTTCGTCGGCACTTTCCAAGGGGGCGGCAAAAAATGCTGCCCCCAAAACAGTGAGGTGAGCTGGGCTGCGAGCAGCCGCCTAATCATAGAGCTCTAGTATTCTGTCGAAATCTCCAACCCTTCGATATCTCTAAATGGTGACTCGAGTAGGCGGGGCCGGGGACCAGCAGCATCTGTGCGGAGGTAAAGGACGTGTGTACGTCAAGATCACTAAACCCCAGTCGTTACATAGAAGGAGCATATCGGTGAGGTGTTTATATGCGATTTGTTTCTTGACTCTTTTGAGTATTTTTAACTTTTTAATAAAGTTTTTTATTGGACATACTGCAATGAATGTCCTTATTTATTCCCTTTGAGCTATTTTTGGGTCGCATTCTGGACCTCCTTTATGAGGAGACCTGAAGTGAAGAAGTTGTGGGGCTTTTATATCTGTATAGAGCCGGAGAAGATGGTGCTGCTGAACGTCTCTCACAGGGATTGTTGAGAGGCAGACCAATAATTGGATATACCCTTAGCGAGTTTACAAAGGCTATCTGGTGAGTGCGGACCTTTTCTGTTAATACACGTGGAGCACTGAGACGCACAGAACATTATAGTCTTCACATATGGACATATTGACGTTTTGATTATCATTTTTCAATTTATTTTTTAAGGACATTACTATGATACTTTATACTTTATAGTTTTTTTGTTTTCATTTATATTCACATGAACCTTGTGTACATCACAGGTTTATACCTTTTTGCTGACATTATATTTTTTGGCAGATATTTATCACTATTATATCCCACTTTTGGATGTAGTGGTTTCTGAGAAAACTACATCATAGACAAAACTTGTCAGATTTATATCACAATTTATATAGATCATTCACTTGAGCACAGTGTAATTTGGATTTCATTGAGTTAATTTGTGTGTATTCCATACAAATTGAACACAGCAGCTGGGTGGATCACTGTCACCATAGCGCAGGTTCATTTGTACACAGTCTTGCACAGTTGTACCGCCTCCTGGACTGAAATTGCTTACTCTAATTTCACTGCACACTGAGAGCTCCTCAAAATTTAATTTGCTCGTTGACGAGCGGGAAAGGTGAACCAATAGAGGTAAAATATAACAGATGAAACTTCAGCTTTTTAGCACAGATTGTTTCCAGCCTTGGATGGTTTACATTATTCTTCCCGGTGCTGTTGTACAAATAGTGACCTTTGCCAGTGTATATGGCATTATAAACTGTGCCTCTCATGTATCACATTGCTGTGATTGATTTTGCATTGTTGTTTGTGAGAAATAAGTATGAAGAATGGATAAAACAATCATTGGTTTCCATTGGTGAGATATTACAGCAGATCTATACCATAAAGACAATTCATTTTACATTAATATGGCTATGTGGGTGAAAGTGTACCGTAGTGTAGTGAATGGTATTCAGGCAACTGTGGAAAATGTATTAGCTACTTCTATGAGCCATTTCAGCAAACAGCACACAACCAATGGCATCCCTTTATCATAAGTCATGAGACATTGATATGACATTGGTCGCCCAGATTGCGGGACCCAGTAAGTTTTTGCACATTCTCATTCACATAGTCATACTCCTTATTTGCAGAGTATTAAAGGCATAGTCCAGCTTTTCCCAAAAAATTAATAAATACACATTAAAAGGGTATTTAAACCAGGGTGACCATTCGTCCCTGTATAGTTCCCCGGACAAATTTTGTCCCCGAAAACATAAAAAAACGTAATCATTTTATTATATAGGAAAGAGATATTTCGTTATACAAAATAACATAGAAAAGGTGAGTACATGAATGAAAGTAAAGCATTGTCTCCTCCATGTGACCAAAGAGGCAATCAAGACTAGAACATCAGAATCAGTATATCCAAACCCCATAACAGCAATCAGTCATGGAGGTCTGAATAACAGAACATTCTAAATCTTAAGTCACAAAGGCATTTGCTCTGCTAATCTTAGGAGAAAACAGAAGGCAAAGAATAAGGGGAAAGGAGGTGAAAAGTAAAGACAAAAGAATGTGGGCTCTGGACTTTCGACCCCCTCTGATTGCAATTGCAACATGTGGGGGGGGGGGGGAGTTTGCCCTGCGGTTTAGAGACGCCCGGCATCGGTTTATTCAATAACAGATGTTGCGGGACCCGTGGAACTTGGATACCGAGAACTCTAAACATCATGGCAAAAAAATGGTTCCAGAAAGGACGCAATTTAGGGCAATGCCACCAAGTATGGAGCATGGTTCCTGGATGATGGCATCCCCTATAGCACAGGGGAGTGGTTCGCGGAAACATGGTCGCCAGCCTGGAGGGCACCAGGTACCATCTAGTTAAAAAAACATTATAGTTAGCTTCCAAACAAAGAAACGTTCAACAAGCCTAAAGTCCAATCGAGTGGAGTACTGCTGCCAATCATCAATAAAGAGAGTAGCCCCTAGTTCAGCTTCCCATGCCGACATGTAAGATAATTTAGTAAATGGGCCCATCTGCGAGGCATATATAAGGGAGATCTCCCCACTTTGGCCAACGTGACCCAAACTCCATCGTTCATAATGAGTCAACAAGGGAAGCCCAACGTCAGGAATCTTCAAAGAATGCGAAAAGTGCTGGAATTGTATAAATCTGAACATTTCCGTTACCGGCATCTGTAAAGTATCTTGACAGTATGATGGAGACAACAACTTAAAATGTTTAAAGAGATCCCTGATTCGATACAGTCCTTTATCTAGCCACCATTGGAAGGCCTTAAAGGAGAACTATGAGATGAGTGATTTCCACTCACCTCATAGTTCTAGCCGACCTGTGACAATGAGACTGTCACAGGTCGGCTCAGTAGATCGGGAGGGGAGCAAACACATAACGGGTTTGCTCACCTCTCGATCCTGTCACGGCTCTCTGCCGTGACAGGGGGAGGGGCTGGATTCCCCTCTCCCTGCTCCGATCTGCCAGCGCTGACTGGCGGAACGGACGGGGGAGGGGGCGGGTACAGCTGGCTCAGCCTCTAGATAGGCAGAGCCAGCTGTCACTCACGCAGCTGGGCGGATCTCGACGTCCATGTCGGGATCCGCTCCGGCTGCGGCGAGCTTAAGGTAACGGGAGGACGCTAGTTTGTGTCCTCCCGTTACCCTAAGGAGAACTATGGGGAAAAACACTGACCCCATAGTTCTCCTTTAATCTGAACTCCTGGTGAAAAAGCCATAGTGCCAAACACTGGCACAAGAAGGGTATGAGAGCAAATTAAGTCACTGAATCCCCGCAGCCGATCCCACAAGGCCATCGAGTGTGACAGAGTAGGGGTTAAGACCACCGGTCTCTGCTTGGGCAGCATCCATTGTAACATATCAATCGTTGGGCCCATGGATGAGCAAGTTTCAATGAAGGCCCAATCAGGAGGGGCTGTAGGACGGTAAATAGAGGAGAGTTGTGCCAACTGTGCAGCCCAATAGTACAGAAGCAGATTAGGGACTCCCAAACCCCCATGTGATTTAGGGATAAAGAGATCCGACTTGGAAATTCTAGAAAGTTTGTCAATTCGGTGTATGGGAATAGGCAAGGCCCTAAAATTGTAGAGAATCTTTGGGAATAGAGTATTTTCAATGGCATGTATACAACCCAACCAGGATAAGTTAAAAGAGGACCACCAATTCAAATCTTCTCTAAGAGTTTTATATAGCAGAGGGTAGTTAGCAGAATATAATTAGGTAAAGGAGCGAGTAAGTTTAATGCTCAAGTATTGTAGGGAGGCAGTGTTCCATTCAAAGTGAAAGAAGCTGTCATGGATTGGGGCTCATGGGTGTAAACTGGAATCCGGTATGTGGACCCTTTCTACTACACTGGCAGGAACACTTAGAGAAAAGGGTCCAAGCAGTGTAGGCTGATGACTCCCAGAGCTGGAGTACTAGCAGGGGAACAGCATGAGGCAGTGGAAGACAGATAGACTGGTAGGTCAATGTACTAGGCAGGTTGCTGCAATGCTAGGTAGGTAGCATGGGGTCCCTCATAATGTGGAATCTAAGGGCCAGCCGGTGTTCACCAGAGCTCCTGATGGTGGAGATGGACTTTGGAGATAGGAATGACCTATGAAGGTTTCCAAGATGGGAGAGTGACATGGGAACCATAGAGTGGTCGGACCATGCACGGTCTCTGATATGAGAAGAGGTAATTAAGGGAGTAAACAAAGAAGAGACAAAAATGTTTTCTATTTGTGCATAGGATAGATGCACATGGGAGTAATGAGTATAATCTTTGTTGTGTCATTCAATTCCCTCCATATATCCATCAGGAAATGGGAGTGCAGGAGTCTTGCTAACGCCAATCCTCCCTTTGGAGGCCATTTCAGTTTGGTCATCCCTGAGCGTGTCTTATCTAACCCAGGCTAAAGCTATATTAGAGTCACCAGCATAAATTATCGTGCCTTCCAAGTGCGGTAAAAGAGTCGCTATAATGGACGAGAAAAGGCAACTTGGGCAGTATTTGGGGCATAGTAAGATATGGAGAATAGGTGGTCCTCAATATAGACTTTAAGTAAAAGGTATCAACCATCACGGTCTTTAATCTCCAGAGAGGAATAAAAGGAAAACAATACTAAAAATTAATAAATAAAACCTTTTTTTTTTTTTAAATCAATGTGTTGCTTTAATCAGTAAAATTCATGAAAAAATCTGTGAACTCTTAAAGTGCATTAAATGTGACCAATATTATTCCAATTAATATAGAACATCCGTGCAATATATAAAAAGCATCAGGGTTTGTTAACACCAATTGCGGTGCGTTCCAGAGCGGTATTAGACCCCAGTGTGTTTTTTCTGGATTGTGCCATAACTGTCAGCAATGGCTAACTTCGTTCTTCTGTGTACAGAAAACCCACAGACAGGTACAGCTACCTCTATAATGCCAGCTTCCATCCAAATCAAACTAAACAGGGTGTCATCTACAGCCGACCAATCCGATACCACCGCATTTGCTCTGACACTGAGGACAGAGACAAACACCTGAGCACACTGGCTGATGCATTTCAGCGAAAGGGCTACAGAGAAAAGACTATATCCAAAAAAATTACATCTGCCCTAAGAACACCACGAGAAAGACTCCTACAGTACAAGGAGAAGAAAAACCCAACCAGGACCCCTCTTGTAGTTACCTACAACCCCACTTTAGAGGTAATACGCAAAATCATCAAAGATCTACAGCCAGTACTCTCAGAAGACCCCATACTTCAAGACATTTTCCCTCAGCCCCCAATACTGGCTTTCAAGCAACCACTGAACCTGAGAAGAAGATTGGTACGCAGTAAGCTGATCCCAGAAGAGGAACGGACACAGAATGGCGCAGTACAATGCAAAAAACCCCGCTGCAAACTTTGCCAACATATATGTGACAAGAATAGAGCGAGTCACAACAACAAAATGTACACCATTAAGGGATCATACTCATGTACATCTGCTAACGTGGTGTACATGATACAGTGTTCAGCATGTGACAAAGGTTGTTACATTGGTGAAACTCGCCTTAAGCTGCAGCTCAGGATGAACCTACACAGGAGCTCGATCAAGAACCACAAAGAAAATGAATATTGCACCCCAGTAGGACATCACTTCTCCCACTCCATCCAAAACCTCAATATTAAAGTACTGAAAGGGAATTGAAGAAAAACAAACATTCAAAATAAAAATGATTTTACACTTCAATTCCATAAAGGAGGGACTTAATGTGGATTCTGGTTTTCTTACACACTACCAGAACTTTTTATGAATATACAGAACACAATAATATTCATGCATGTGGTATATCTCTGATCTGTTTAGGATTTATTGGTCACCCTATGTTTATTTGTTCTGTGTTCTAGTGATCAGGATACATTCTTTACTCCCAGGTCCAACATTTATGTCACCCCACTCAACCCCCCTCCCTAACAACTATATACCAAATACACTGCATATATAATTTGAGGAAAATATGCTAATAAAAGTTTTTTTACCATTTGCCAATAAAAAAAAAAATGTCCCCGGATTTCATGTTAAAAATTTGGTCACCTTAAATTAGGCACCCTCTGAGGCAGCGGTGATGAGTTTACTTATTTGAAGTGCAGCTGAAACCAAAACTTTTTTGGGGAGGATAGAGTGGAGAGGGATTAGAATCCATCAGGTTTTTATTGTTGTCTGTGTCTCTGTTAGATTCACCCTATTTGTCCTGGAAGGAAATCCCAAATTTTGGGTTGTCACCAGAATAGGAACATATGGGAAATCTTCAAATGGGCACAGCAGTTCTGGTGAACCTCCAGGGAATTCCCTCACTTCCTGTTGTGCTACCAGACAGGAAGTGGAGAAATTTCCCCCACGGGACACGGGTGGCACAAAAAGAAAGTTTTGGCTTTAGTTCTACTTTTGTTTCCCTCTGTTTTTTTTCTGTGTTTTGAGATGGTGGAGGGGGCCTAACAAAATAACCAGGCCTCTCAAATTTAGTGCAAGGTCCACTTTAACTTCTGCTAAATAAAATATTTATACATCATTAGTGCTGAGATTCAAATTCGGGTTGAGAAAAAATTCAAAGAACTGAACATAGTGCTCTCAGAAGAGGCTGGAGGTATGCGTTTCTCTCTCACACAAACCGAACATGGCCAGCTCGGTCCAAGATGGAAATTTGAAATTACTGACTAACATTCCTTTGTAGATTACAGCAAATTTCTCCAGAAAATATTATGACCTTTGTTGGCATTTTACGTTATCCCACATACAGTGGCGCTCCCCTTCACTTAAACCATTCTGGAATCAAATCACTCAGATCCATGCTCACCTCCTCTACATTCACTCTCACTCCAGGAACTGCTCATCTCTCCGCGATTCCTGGTGCAATCTCAGCTGCAAAAAAATCCTAAGATTTTTTTTTTTTTATCTCTGTGGCCAGAGCACTAATTTGCAGACTATTACAATCTTACATGGTTCCAACCATCCCAGAGTGAATAGCCAAAGTCTGCCATATGCTGAAAATGGAGGAACTGATGAGCTCATCAACATGATACCTATGATTCAATCAGGAACAAATGGACCCCTTGTTTTTTTTTGTTTCTCCTCCCTTACCACCCCTCTTAATATGGCTCTACCTTCCCCCATTGGACTGAAGGGTGCATTTGGAGAGGGGTACCAAATACCACTGAAGGTCTTTTGTGCCCCCTTGGCAGGGGCTCTTCCTCAGATAGAGAGTGGTGGCCTGGCTGAGGCAGAGCTTCAAAGCAAGGTTGACTTTGTGATTGAAGCAGGGGGTCCAGGGTGAAAGGAACCCAAAGGGACCAGAAAAGGTGCATCAAACTGTGCAATAGCGCAGGGAAGCAAAGAAGGAGCAGCTAAAGTGAGTGCCAGAGAAAAGGGATTAGCCTGTGAGCCTAAAGGGGTGTTCCCTGCACCTGAATTTCTTAAGGGCAAACTACAAAAACTTTGAGGATTTGCAATCAGTTACCGACTAGAAGTGGGGGCTGACCTTCATGCAGAAGGTTTAGTTGGTTTCTAACCTCTAGCCTTGTTAGGGTTGCCACCTTTTCTTCAAGCCAAACCCGAACACTCTAGCGACGCACAGAAATTTTTTGGGGAGAATAAGTCGTAGCTTATTCATATGCACATAGCGCCGCCCATTCATATGTAAATATCACAGTTGAGACTGTTTTCAGTGGGGGGCCAGTAGCCCCTATCTTAATTTTGGTTGTCCCTGTCTGCTTGACATCTTGTGTCCGGCTTTCTGATGCCATGAAACCCGGACACAGCATTCAAAACCCGGACTGTCCGGGTGAATCATGGACAGGTGGCAACCCTAAGCCTTGTGTGCTGTCTAAAGGGCTCTGAGGGTCTGGAAACAACTTCTGCAAATGTGGTTGAAGGAGAAGGGTGAGACTCTGCCGATCTCCTGTAGGACCTTTTATGGTGAGGCAGGCGTATGCTCTTGCCTCCTGTGTAAACCTGGACGATTGTATCAAGTGTCCCCTCTCTCTAGGTGAACACATGTTGTGACCATGTGGCAGAAATACAACTACCAGGATACCAGGAAATTTAAAAGGCGCTTAGCTGTAGAAATATTAAGGTTGCTCTTGGGGTTCAGTCCAAAACAGCCTGCTTAACAGAGTGAGTTTTCAAAGACAAGGCAAATGCGGAGACAATGCTCAGGACCAGAAGAGTGCTCCCTGACTAACTTTTACAAGTACTTGGAAAGAGCCACAATGCAAAAACCAGTGCTGAAAAGGTCAAATTTCAGGCTTGCCAGCAAAATCCAGTTCAGTGGGATCCGGATACAGCACTCCAAAACCAAGCTGAGCAAAGGCCAATCCATATAGCTGCCATATAGATAGCGCTGAAACTAGGGGGGCATGCGCCCTGGGCGCCGCATAAGCAGGGCCAATAGATGATTTAGTGGGGGGCAACAATTAAAATATTAATGAGCCAGGGTGGACGGTACCCCTTTCCCTCACTCCCACCGGCCGCTCTGCAGGCACCTGAGGATGCCGGGGAAGGGGGAGCCTAGAAGGTCAAGCAGAGACTCACATGGGAGTGAGAGGATATGACAGGCGAACGGGAGGAGGCAAGCTGTCAGCACTCAGCAGGTATGAGGAGCTCTCCTGCACTCACAGCTGCTCCTATATATTCCGGCCGGGAGCAGCGTTGGGAAGGTGGGGTGGATTATTATCCATGTCTCAGCCCCCTCATCTCTTACTCCCATGGCTTCTTATAGTGAACTATGAATGGGCTGAATAGTGATGCTGTGTGTGTGTCCTGTATTGTGTGTATTGTAAAAAAAAAAATATAGGAAAAAAAAAATGTACGTTTCCCCCCAAAAAATTTAAAGTTACAAATAAAAAAAGGAGTTACAATTTTTTTCTTAAAGTCCCCCTCATACATACACGCATGCAAACAGGCGTCGGGTGCGCATACAAGCGAAAACAACGATTTCGCCCATTACGCCGCACATGTTACATATCTTCGCGAATGTCGGAATGAGAGCAATAGTTCTAATGCCATCAATCACCTATAACACTAAACTGATGAGCTGTAAAAGCTTTTAAAGCGTCGCCTATGGTCAATTTTGGCTATGGTAGTTTTTTTGCGATTTCGCACAATTTTAAAGCATGACATGTTTGGTGTCTATTTACCCGACGTGACCCCGTCTTTTATATTTTACCAAAAATATGGGTAATAATCATTGATTCCTAATATAAATGGGAAAAATAACTTTTTTCCCCAAAATTTTAAATCATTTTTCCTTTATAGTAAAAAAGGAAGCAGATCTCCGTTTCCTCAGCTTCTTTGCGGTCACCAGGTGACGTTAGTGGTTAGTGCACCTACGTGCGAAAACGCCAATTTCGCTACACATGTCACATCACCGCGAACGTCGGGAGTGAGAGCAATAATTCTAGAGCCGTTAATCACTGTTAGCCATTAATCACTGTTAGCACTAAACTGATGAGTGGTAAAAGTGTTGAAAGTGTTCCCTATGGGAAATTTTGGGTATTGAAGTTTTTTTCAGCTTCATCGGCGAACGCAATTTTAAGACTTGACGTTTGGTATCTATTTACCCGAGGTGACCCAGTCTTTCATATTTTACCAAAAAAATGGGTATTAGATTAATGTTTCCGCACACTAAATTTTAATTTAGTTAATTTTATCCTAAAAATACTGGTTTCATAAACATTTGCAAAAATACCGTGCAACATAAAAAATTGCAACTAGCATTTTTTTTATTCTACAGGACCTCTGCTTTCAGAACATATATCACTGTTCAGGGGTTTGAAGCTGTTTATTAGCCAAAAAAATTATATTTTATCATGTGTGTGCAAATAGTAAGAAAATGCTCCGGACAGCAAGTGGTTAATATGCTTGGTAATGTTTTCCTTGTGCAAGTTCTTTCTGTGACATATGCCAGGGATGCCTGAGTGTATTGCCTTGCCTGAGGCCTGAGTGTATTGCCTTGCCCAAGGCCTGAGTGTATTGCCTTGCCCAAGGCCTGAGTGTATTGCCACTTAATTTAAAAAAAAAAATCAGATTAGTAAATTTATTAAAAAAATAAATCGGCCAACTAATCGATTACAAAAATAATCGTTAGTTTCAGCCCTACATGACAGATTGTAAGGGACACAGCTGAGAAAAGAGAAGCAAGCCCAGAAGCAGCTTCTATATTAACAAAGCGGCACTGGAGAAGGAGGCGATTAGAAGTGCGGTGGATCAGGAGGGGAGCTACTACCGTTTGGATGGAGAACTTGTCCCCGGGGAAGGGAGGAGTGCCAGCAAGTCTGAGTCTTCCCCCCAAGTGATGGAATGTCTAGCTTTGCCTCTGCATATAGAGACCAGCTCAAGCATCGATGTAGTGAGGAATCTTGATCAAAGGTTATAGAAGAAGTATACAAACAGAATCGAAGAAAAAAAGACTAGCAAAAATTGGTTAGGATTATTTCTGTGGCATTACTTACAAGGTTATAACAAGCAATAAAAGAGCAAATACAAAAATCAAGTCCAGTTTGATAAAATTATTTTTATTTTTGAAAGCAGCCAGTTTTAGTCCTTATCTTTGAGCCACAAAACATGTGCGTGGCAAACCTACATGCATTGGCAAATGTAATGCAAAGAAGGTCCTTGCCATTCTTTTCTCTACAAACTTTTCCATTTGACATGTCCCCATTAATTGTAACTTTTCCTTAATCATTATTAATGATTACTCACAAACCCATTCCCTGCATTGATCTGCCATATTGGCAATTACACCCAATCCAAGCTGAACACCTGCAGAGTACTGCCTAATAATTATTCCATGGCACAGCTCTGCAGAATGGGATCTAAGAGCTACAGAAATCATCCACTGCACTCTGTCCCCCAGAAATGGGCATCTGCACAGCTCATTTCAAGCATTAAGCGCTCCAGCTCCTCTTCATCATCAGGGAATCTTTCTATGACAGACTGGATCAGACCTGAAGGACTGCTGTCATAACGCAAGGCTTCTGCAACTTCCCCTGTAAAGAAAAAGCCAGATTATTTGTGGATTTAGTCCACTGATTGCAACTATCTCCATGATGCAGCTGCCCAAACTGTTCTGTGTCACTCCTTGTTGGTAGGCAAGTCAAAAACAAAGAAAATAGAAAAACAGAGCGCAACCTCTCTGTGTAAAATCTTTTATTAAAATGGATAAAAAAACGGTATATGTACTTACAAACAAAGCCACTTGAATCATCACTCCAACTAGGTGCTAAGCTGTGAGTCTTTTAATTAGCCTGATTGATGCTGCAAATTTAACTGGGCATTGTGCACGGCTTTAAGATAGAAATGTCTGATGCTGTAGAGTGGTGGGATGGGCTTGTGCGGCTTAACCAATCATCTTGAGACAAGTCACAGATGAGAACTCTTATTGCCCAGTTCTTAATCTTAAACCCTGCTCTCTGAGAAGGCAAGCTGTGATTCTGTGGAGGGGGGCGTGCCCCTGAAACGCTTACATCTAGCTTACTGCAGCCGGTGGATGGTTGGTGACCGGAGGCAGCTGTGATACGGAGTCGGGGTGGATTTTTCCTGAGTACATATACCCTTTTTTAATACATTTTAATACAATATATTACACACGAAGGTGGAGCTCTGTTTTTTTATTTTCTATCTTCATGATGGGAACCCTAGAGCCTTTGAATGAGCAGCCCCTCAAGATTGTGTGAAGATTGTGAAGTACCTAAACAGCAGGCGGATAGTTTGATGGCAACTATTAGCGCCAAGCAATAATAAAAAAAAAAAGTCAAAAACAAAGCCCCATGACAAATGGAAATGTCCTTAGACTTATTAATGTTTAAAGTGCCAACATAGTTGAAGCCATGATTGGAGTCAACCGTCTAAAGTTCCTCCAACAATCATACACACATGCACACTCTTAAGGGTTCATCGTTTCTTTTTTGTTTCCTATATTTTGAAGGCTCGGGATCAAAGTTTGAATTAGATCATATACAGTGTTCACTTACACTTAGGGGTCTATTTATAAACAGTTCACAGAGCCACCGGCACTGCAACTCTCAGTGAATGTTCGTTATGTGTGAATTGATGCACAAAACAAATGTTCTTGTTATATTTCCTTTATAAGTCAAATGTATTTCGAATGTCTTTTTGTAATACCGCAATATGGCCACTAGATGGAGTAGAATACTTATTTCCTATGCTTCTTATCTCCATCTTGTGGCCATAATGCAGTGTTACAAGATGACATTAGAAAATACAATACATTCAACTTATAAAAAAAATGTACAAGAATGTTTGTTTTAAGCATCCATTTGCAATCGTTTTATAAATAGACTCCTTATTGTTCTTTTAGCATGCATTGCGTTTTACAAGTCAATAAGAATGCAATCTGAACACAAGATTAATGCTTCTAAAATGCATATAAACTAGAATCCCTGAAAGAACCATAGAGTGTTTGTTTGGGAGTCCGATTGTCG
The DNA here is from genome assembly GCF_000935625.1 of Nanorana parkeri. NCBI lineage: Eukaryota > Metazoa > Chordata > Amphibia > Anura > Dicroglossidae > Nanorana > Nanorana parkeri. The sequence goes on along the minus strand of NW_017306367.1, from coordinate 1,005,683 downwards.
GTGCACAAAAACCATAAAACGTACTAGGAAAAAGCCAATTCACCCATGTAAATGTTTTTTAGATGCTGCAGAAAGAAAAGAAAGAGTGTCTAGAGGTGCTGTTTGAAGTTAAAAGAAGAACTATGAGGTGAGTGAAAATCTCTCATCCTCAAAGTTCGAGCCAATGTGTGACAATGAAAAACTGTCACATGTCGGCTTAATAGATCGGGAAGTGAGCAAACACATACCGTCGCTCGCTCACTTCTCGATCATCTCCCTGCAGAGAGCGGTGAATGTCACTCACGGCTCCCTGCAGGGATTCCCTACTCCTCCAGCGCTGACTGGAGGAACGGACTGGGGAGAGGGCGGGTACAGCTGGCTCTGCCTCTAGATAGGCAGAGCCAGCTGTCACTCCTGCAGCTGGGTGGATCTCAACAGCATTGTCGGGATCCGTCCCGGCTGCGACGGTCTCAGTATACCGCGAGCTGTAGCTCACGATACACTGAGCTTTGGGCCACGGGAGGATGCTAGTATATGTCCTGCCATGACCCTTAAGAGAACTATGTGGAAAAAGACTTACCCCATAGTTCTCTTTTAAACTTTTACCTATTTACAGTCACATTTTGGCTAAACTTTTTTTTTTTTACATCCCTCTTTTTTTCCAATCTAATCAAATTGCGGAGATCTTTCATTGATGTCCCAAAACCTAAGCCTATACAACCTGCTATACCTTTTGCATTAGATACTGCATTTTTAAGGATTGATCCGCTCAAAACAAACATCTCATTTCTGGGCACAAAGAAGTTGTTGTTGCAGCAGCAGGTGGTGGAGCCAGAAACTCAGATGGGGAGGTCTTGGCACTGGCATACCCAACAGATAACAACCCTGTGGGGATTATTTAATAAAGAACTGCAAAGAGAAATGCCTATATGCATTAGCCTATGGGGACAATCAGCTATCTTTTCATCATCTAAATACAGCAATCTGATATCCAGCTCATTGCCATGACTGTGTTCAGCTGTTTGCAGCCCTAGCATTACTCACCTGTCAACCGTGTGTTTATTTGTACAAATGATTTGCGTTCCTCTTTTCTTAAGATCACAATGTCTCGCAGTGTAAGAAATCGGTATGGTTCAGAGTCAGTAACTTTGGAGTATCCATCATACATATTTCGTGCTTTGTCTACATCAGCTGTGGATTTATATACCTATGGAAATCAAAGTGGAAATACAATTACCATGTTTTTTTCTAAACAAAAAATATTGATTTCCCAGTTTTTTTCATCTCAGTGCTGGTGATCTCCTCCAGCCTCTTTTAGCCACTTTCCGTCAACATGCATGCACAGCTGCTTATAGTCTCCAATAGGAGTGAATATGACAGGGAGTCAATGCAGGAAAGCAACATGGACAGGCATCACCCTATAACAGTTTGCCTGAACAAGATTCTTCATGGGAGGATTGCCACATAATGTTTTAATGGAAGCTATAGATTTAAAAATGTGGAAAAAGACTTGAAATTCCATAACCATGGTAAACATTATATGTGACTGGGTTTACATCTACCTCACAAAACATTGAAATGTGAGAAAAGCAGGCAGATATTTATGCTGCCCATTGAAGTGAAAAAATCCCATATCTATTAAGGTCCTTGACCACACTTTCTAATTGCTGCCAGGGAAACAATTAAACAAGCGGGTTAAAAATCTGCCCCAGTGTTCACCTGCCAGCATGGCTTGTCTCTTTTTCCATCTCCACAGACAGGAATGTTTGGCAGAACATTTCTCTTTATCGAGTGCTCAGTCAATTGTCTGTCTGATTAACTGCTCCCCTAAGGTTTTGGGAACACTTATAGTTATTCTCTCTTATATTGTGGTAAAATATACACACCTGCAAACGTTGCAAAAAATGCTGAATTGCTGGTCTGCCCACACTCATAATCTTGCTCCTGTCCAGAGTCACCTGTACATCTGGTCGTCCATCAGCCCCAACTTTCTGGGTGAGGGTGACAAAATTGTCTCCAGCTTCTAAGAGGACACGAAGAATGACGAATCGAGCCTGCATGTGAGCCTGAAACGGTTAAACAGCAAGCTGTGATACATAAAATCTCCCAGGAAGACCATGTTACCAGAAGTAGGGTTTGTTTTAAACAGAGAGGAGCACCATTGTAAGGCAATCAAAGAGCTACTTCATTACATCTTACTATGAGAGCTGCCTGAGAGGAGCAGACACCAGATTGATGATCTCATTCATGTGCTGCTTATCCTTCACTACCCATTCACAGGCTGTATAGCTCAACTGCAATTGAGTCTACAGAGAGGTTTTAAAGAAAGTAGGACTAGGCTATGTTGTCCGGATCACAAAACAAGCTGAATAGAACTGCAATGTTGCAGTGATCACTTTGCAGACAGTTCATCAGGGTTTTCAGATGGCTTCAAGGCAGGACATTGTCTGGGCAACATCCTGGTTTCCAAAAGACCGCATAAAAGGTGCCCATACACTCTTCTATTCCCATTTGGAAATCTTCCACGAATGGTCTTTCGAATGATAACCAAACAGTTGATGAGACACCAACGATTTTTTAAAATGTAATCCCGCTCAAATTTTCTCGTAGGGTGGAAAACTTTTTTCCAAATCGAAGGCAAAGTCGATGGATTAGTGGCGTACGAAAAAAATCAGACAAAGAACACTGCACAAAACGCAAAAGAAAATACATTCTGTCGATCGACAAAATTAGCCGAGTTGGTATTGCTAACGAACGATTATCGAAATTGGTCTGTGCACGATGAGCTATTTGAGCTAGAATCCAACAAGGGTTCTTGGCAGCAACGAAAATTTCCAATGGAAAATCTATAGGTGTGTGGCAAGCTAAAGTGAATAAGAATTGGAAATAAAAATGTTTTAATGAAATAATCAGGTGTGTTTCTGATTAGAACCGGGCTGTCCTGGGATATACATAATTGGATTGATTATATTAAAGGAGAACTATGAGGTGAGTGCTTTTCACTCACCTCATAGTTCTAGCCGACCTGTGACAATGAGACTGTCACAGGTCGGCTCAGTAGATCGGGAGGTGAGCGAACACATACCGGGTTCGCTCGCCTCTCGTTCCTGTCACGGCTCCCTGCTGTGACAGGGGGAGGGGCTGGATTCCCCTCTCCGATCTGCCAGCGCTGACTGGCGGAACGGATGGGGGAGGGGGCGGGTACAGCTGGCTCTGCCTCTAGATAGGCAGAGCCAGCTGTCACTCACGCAGATGGGCGGATCCCGTCATCTAAGTCGGGATCCGCTCCGGCTGCGGTGTCTCAGTATAGCGCCAGCTGTAGCTCGCGGTATACTGAGCTTAGGGTAACGGGAGGACGCTAGTTTGTGTCCTCCCGTTATCCTACGGAGAACTATGGGGGAAAACACTGACCCCATAGTTCTCCTTTAAGATAGATGCTACCCTTCTATTCTCAGATGGGCAAAATTTCCAGTGACTGTTCTGTACTTTATAATGCAATTTCTTGCTTAATTCACTAGTAAGAATGTATTTACCTGTCTCCAACGCCCAGTCTCTGCTGTGTAGTACTCCAGTCCCATCAATCCAGCCCGGACCATGTTCAGCCAGTTAACGTACAGAACATCTTGGGCCTCCTGAGATTCATGGCCAAATATCCTGTGGGTTGCACAAAACATACTGTGAACAGGCCTGGGTCTGTACTTCTTCTCCAAGTGTGCCAGTTTACCCGATATTGGCACTATATGTCTATTAAGTATGCTATGAGCACGTATTTGGGAAATTGCAGTGGGGAATGGCCAGAGGGATCACTTTGATGCAGTTGGCTAGCCTGAACACGTTCTGCAATGTATGCAAATCAAGAATTAATTTTTTTAAAACCAGTGTTTGCTAGAAGTATGTAAGGGTTTAGAGCAGTATGCAGAAGGTTAATATAGGAATTTTGGCCAATCTTTATAGCAGCTTTGTGGTGCAGAATGCAAACCTGAGCAGCATGGGTATCAAGTGCAGAGGAGCGGTGCATTGACCAGGTTTCCCGGCAATGCAGGCATGCACATTTTCTGCACAATATTACTATAGTTTGTTGTGAGCATGAAAGAAGTCTAAAGCTATGTCCTGTGCAAGCAACATATCAATACAGTTGTAATAACATCACAAAAAGCAATCCAGTAGGGGTCACTTCCACTAAAAGGGTCCACTTTCTTACCGCAGTACCTCTTCATTGACACAAAGGTAAAGGCCAACACACTCTGCTCTGCATTCCTCATAGGTAGAGGCAATTGTTGAGAATTTACTATCCCAAGTTTCACCTGGCTTATACCAACTCTTCACCTGAAGGCAGAAAAGCAACATTAAGAGCAAAAGATTACAGAAATTAATGAACATTTAAAAGGGTCAACAAAAGAAAATACATGGTTAAGTGAAAAGCTTTAAGTTTCAGTTATAGAAATGGAACAATGCTCTGTTGGAAATAAAGCCAACAGGTATACACTACTTTTAACTCCCAAAATTAGAGACATTACATCTATTGTATTTTAGGATAATCAGGAACAAAGACAAATATGTAAAATTCTGAATAAGTATTAGTATCTACTGCAGGAGGCATTTCCATGCCTTAGCATAAAAAGGTCACCACTGTGGTCCTAGACCATCTTGTTAGAAACTGATCTTTTGCCCATGTTAAATTTTATGCAGTCACAACCTGCCCCCCAATTTCTCTATATGTCTATGCATTGTCTGTTTGCCCTATAACTGGGGTAGTCAACCTTGGCACTCCAGCTGTTGTGAAAGTCCCATGAGGCATTGCAAAACCCGGACGACAGCCACAGGCATGACTCCCAGAGGCAGAGGCATAATTGGATTTGTGGTTTCATCACAACTGCCCTTGAAATACACACATTTTTACTTATGTTTCTTCAGCTTTGTGTTTTTCCCAAACAAATAAGCTGAAGTTTATTCTATGTATATTTTGCCTTCCCTGTTTCTTCCAGGCCAATGGGCTGGCTCTTGGGTGGAGGTGTACAAATATTAGAATTTCTTGATGGGTGGATTTCGGTCTTAAGGGGTGGGCCCCCCTAGGTAGACTGCATTTGTACGCAGATCACCTTAGGCAACGGCCACATGTAATGCTCAGAAATAAGATGGCCTCTATCTGACCTACTGCAGCTTCTCACAGTGTGCAGTGAAATCCGAGTGAGCAATTTCATTAAAGGAGATGAGCTGCATTTCAAATGTATGAAAAACATGTTTAGCACACTTTATACTCACCAGTTCCCCGGTTTCTGGGTTGATAACACCATCTTTATCAAAGTTGAATGTTCCTTTCTCATCCTGCAAAACAATTTAACCATAACATGAACATTCATGTGTCAAACAGAGACGATACAAGTTGAAGTGAATGTAAACCCCAGCAATAAACATGCATCTGCTGTCATCTGGTCTGTTAAATATACCATTGAAAGTGTTTTGGTTTATCTGTGGAAGTGCAGAACAAAATAAATAACAATTACCTGTTGGTTCTGTCGGAACTGTGAACTGATAACTTCCTGTGCTCTCTGCCTGCGCTGACACTTATTAGCATTATTCACAGCTCTCTTTTCTTTAGACCTAAAACCCTTCCTGTCCTAGGGTGCCAACACTAGACAAGAGTACGAGGAGTAAACATTGTCACTCTAGGACAGAAGGTGTTACTGGCAGCATTAAAAGCTGAAAAAAGGAAACAAAAGTCCGGAAAAAAAATCCAAGGACTAGTTAGCTGCAATATAAAAAAAATTTATATTGGGCTTAGACACGCTTAGATAAATATCTATAAATGAGTACAATGTATCTCAGAAGATATGTGTATTGATTTTGAATTTATAAACTGCTTATAGTCCCAACGCTAGATTTTTTACCTAGGGTTAAGGGCAGGAAGAAAGTGGAAATTGCCCTAAAATGGTCACATACATTTTTAACCCTTCCTCAACCAAAACTAAAAACAAATTTTGGATGGAGTGACACTTGAAATGAAGGTTAGGAAAACGATCTACCTAACACCGACTCACATTAACCTGTCAGTAGTAGTGCAATAAACCCAAGCAGCTTGACCCTTTGGTATGATAGAGTCTCAGCCAGGTGATTTTAATCTGCATAACTCACAGTAGAGTCCCAATAGTAAGCAATTAAAAAGAATCTAATAAAAAAGCTACAATATTTGCTTACTGTTTGCATCAATAGTAAATTCACGAACACCTAGATCTAGAGATTTACAGATACCTGACCTATGTTATAAATTGGACTGGGCAACAGACAAGACTGTAGATAAAACTGGCTATACACTAACATATTTTTATATGAACGTTCAGATGAAAAACATCCTCAGAACATTCCACATGCTATCTCTAAAATTTCTCGATTTAATATTTGAAATTGTACTGGTGAATGGCCAGCTTATCAAAACTTTGGAATACAATGAAGTTTTAGAATATAATACAGCACACAAGATAATGCTGTATGTCAGTGTTCCCAAATTCAAGTGCCACAAAGGACAGCAACAAAAGGAGATTTCTAATCACTTTCAGGTAAACCTGTTCATTACATTTACTTCACTTGCAGCAATTCAAGCCCCCTATGTGATAACACTCTGTGGCCGGGAGAATACCAGCTCAGGAACTGGAAGTGACGCATACTTGGCAGCCAATGGAAGGGATTGCCGACAGTCGGCTTTACACATGTAAACAGAATCCTGGCTGTTATGCAGGGTCCTGCTGCCGCTGGCGTATGGTTAAACATCTATAACAGACTTTCTTAACCCTTTTAACACAGCTTCCAGGCCTCAGGGCCCATTTACACCACATCCAGATCACCTCCAGACCAGACTGTTTCCGGACACAAAATGCATCCCAATGTATCCCTGTGCTATTTCTGGCCTCAGATCACACCAGCGCAGTCCGTTCCAGACCAGAAAAATACTGTCTGGTCCGGAATGCACTGGAACTGCGGGCAGGTTCACACCATTTTCCGGACCATTTCTGGTCCGGAAAATGGTGTGAACCTGCCCTCAGGGAATCCCTGGTAATAATTACTATATCTATAGCATGTACATTAGCATGAACAATGAGTTACAATATAAAAGAATTTTAAGAAAAGAAGGAATTTGGTGTAGCGTATTTGATACCCAGGTCTGTTGTATGCAACGGAATTATTTTTAGTAATAAATTATGGAAACGAATAATACAATTATTTCAGAAATTAATGTAAAAGTACCCCTTTACAAATGTGGTCAGTGAAGTGCCACATTACATAAGTGGAATGCTTCCTCACATTGGTGGTCAAAGAAGGAGGGCCTTTTAGACTGGCGTGCGCCTTACATTGGTGTGTAGAGGGAAATGTCCACCTTACCAATAAGTAAAAAGCTATTGCTACGGTGGTTACTTATCTGAGAGTCAGAAATTGCTCAAGGAACCCATAACAGCCTCTGTAGGAACACTGATTGAGAAAGGCTGATCTATCATATAGTAAAATGTAGCTTTAAAAATGTGAAATTTACCAGAGAAGAGCAAGGGAGTATTAAGGACATTTTCAAAGAATATCTCCACTTGTTTGAGTTCTGGGTAAAGAGCTGCATATATTTTATTTGTGACAAGTGCATACAGGTTTGGGAAAGGCAGTTCATAGTACAGTATTGCCCACTCTTTGCCCTACTTACTACAGGTCCTGTATACTGTACTTAGCAAATCCTATATGGCACTAGATACAGCATATGTCTGCTTTTTTTAATTCACAGATGGTTCCCACAGTTTGGAAACACATTTTTATTGCTTTTACTGTAAAATCTTCAGCAGGTCTTCTTGATGTATAAGTACTCAACTGAAGCCGTGACAGGGATAAACTAGGGATATATAATGGGGGGAATTTAACAAAGCAATTGCGACAGTTTCAGGTTCTTAGATAATATTTTTTAATGTGCAAATCTGTCTTTAACATGTGCCCCTGTTTTGATCTAAGCTAGCCCTACTTTTCCAATTGTAAGTGTTTTGCGCCTGTTTTCATCTGCACTTGTTCTGCGGCTGTCTGAAATTGGAGCATCACCTAAGAAAACAATTGCAACTTAAGAAGACCTCATAACCACTTCTTCAAGAAGCGACCGTAAAGCTTTTTGCCTGGAGTTACAAGTCTTCTTTCCTGGAGTTTATTTAACCTCATTTATGAAGAACATTACACTAGCAACATAAATCTGGTGCAAAGTGCGTCAAATATATTCCATGCAAGTTCAAACTCTTGCAATTACTATGCTAAATTCCACCCAATATGTTCTGCACACTGCACAAACAGTGTAGCAGAATTTAACCGCCTCCCGGCTGGCCGTTGTATAAAAAGGGAAGGGTTAAAAAAAAAAGTTTTGGCTTGGCATACACTTACTGTATATATATATATA
>NW_017306367.1:960147-997186 GCF_000935625.1 Nanorana parkeri | reverse complement strand
TATATATATAGGTGCATCAAAGCAGGGCATAACTATAAACACTTAAAATATGTGCAAAGTGACATTAGAAGACACAGTGTGACATTTTGTAGGAATTCCTACACTGATTTAAATACTAAAAGCTTATGATCTGTAATGAAAATAATTTAAGCGGCATGTTGATATGATTGACCTGACTGTAATATTCTAAAACATTTCATGTAACAGATGAATATTTATGTGTGAAACAGTAAAATACCTATAGTCACATACCTGAACAAAGAGCTTCCCACTGCCATGACCAAGTAACTCATGAAGGCCAACCTGAACCTCAAAAGATGGTCCACGATACTTGATGAAAACATCCTGTAAAAAAACTCACTTTGTCACTATCCTATTACACTGCAGAATAATACGTGCATCTGATGCCGGCCGCTCACAGCGCTCTCGTCCTGCAGCGCTCGGCCGGCTGTCACTTTCTTTTCTCCCCGCTGGAACAGCGGGGAGAAAAGAAACCAGGGATGCGCCGATGTATCGGCCTAAACATGGCTCTTTCGGCATTATGCCAAAAGTGCCATTTTCGGCCGATATGTTTCGGCGCCGATATATCGCTGCATCCCTATGTATCAGTATGCATTCAAATCACAGCAAAACAAGCAAATTATCCATTACATTATTTGTAGTATAATAACCAGCAAAACATCAGTTCTTTTACTGCATCATCAACTCTGTCCAATGAACAGGGAGCTGACCCAAGAAGCAGAAAAGCTGACCCAGAAAGCAGTGATGTTAAAGTAGGAGGTAACAGAGTAACTGATTGAGAATGGCTGGGCAAATGGGTACAAAAAGCTAAATATATATGTACTTAAACTAGGTATTTGGCTGTTTTCTCTATGAAGTTCCTCTGTAAGGGATTGTTCACACCATGTCCATTGAGCTGCATTTTTCTGCACACCAGCACGCATGGATGGTGTGAACAAGGCATACAGAAAACATCAGTTTTCTATGTGCCTTGTTCACATCATACATGTGCAGTGGTGTGCAGAAAAGCAAACGCAGCTCAAAGGACATGGTGTGAACAAGCTCTAACTGCTTTGCTGAAAGGAGCCTGTTTACAGGGAAGAATAACTGAAGCTAAATTGAACATAACTGAATGAGTCAGAGGAGAGGCTCAAATCCAACATGTCTCCTTGTTTGTCCTGTTAAGATGGGGCAGTTTGAAAATACAATTAGATGGAAATTATTACAAAGGACAGGGAGAGAGACACCAACAATGCCAGATATAATATATAGTGCAGAAAAGATAAAGATTTCACAGGTATGGCACAAGTAAAGCATGTGCAACCAGTAGGCATATCAACAATGTCCTTAGCCTGGTAAGGGTGACAATAAACAGCCCAATTTCTACAAAGAATTCTGAGAGAGAGACCTGCCTCTGTGGCCACACTTACCTAAATATGATTTACAATACACCACTCTGAGGGCTTGGTCACACAATGTCTGGACCAGATTAGTTTTGGTCGGCACCTGAAATGCATCCCAATGTATTCCTTTGGTATTTGTGGGCTCTGTTCACACCACTGCAGTCCGTTCCGGTGCGGGAGGAAAAAATGCTGCATGCACTATTTTTTTCTGGTCTGGAACGCACCAAAGTGCAGCAAACGCACTGGACTGCAACTGAATGCCCATTTTAAGCTAAAAAAACGCTTTGCAGATCTGACCCAGATCTGGTCAGGACATGGTGTGAACACGCCCTGATACAAAACTAAAATGATAAATCTGGTCAAGTTAAAAAACAAGATACATTTGTAAAATTAGAAACGGTTACATTGAATGACGTGAATTAGGCCTTGTTCACACCAAGCGCGTTCCAGGAGCAGAGCAGTTATAGAACGGATCAAAACTGCGTCCAATGTATTCCAATGGTATTTTGGGCTCTAGTTTACACCGCAGCGTTCCGTTCCAGAGCATGTAAAAAAACTGCAGCAAGCCCTATTTTACCTGCTCTGGAACGCATCAAAAACGCATGCAGACACTCCGGAATGCACCGAAAGCCCATTTTAAACTAAATTTTTTTAAACCACTGCACTGCGTGTGCAGAAACTCATGCAGATATTGTCTGCATTTGGTGTGAACAAGCCCTTACATTTTTAGCCATTTTTATTGCAACATTTAACTTTCAAAACACCCATATGACCTGTGCCAATGGGCTTGTGCTCACTTCAGAACTGCTTCTCTCTTCATACAAGTCTACAGGAATTCAAAAGCAGTTTGAAAAAACCCCCCCAAAAAAACAGATCAAATGGAGGTCAACGGCACCAGTAAATTGATTCTGAATGGTTGCAGATGTGTCTCACACTGATGGCCAAACGAAGCTGCATTTGCCCATTAACACAGGCCCTTACAAATTACATCTCTCAGTCCAATTCCTCTACTACATTAGGATAACTCAGTCAGGAGCAGAAAAGCTTCCATTGTGCAATAGGGTATATTTTCCTTTTTACTGGACTTATTCAGCTTGTCATGATGAGAAGGGTCAAAATACATATAAAATCAAAATGCTGGCTTGTTTCTACTTTGAAGACAATATATGTCTATATACTGCACCTTGTCTTCCTCAGACACAAACGTCAGCTTTTCACGCTCAGTGGCTGATCCAACTGATAAAACATTTCCCAAAGACACATTCTTAAATCCAAGACTCTGTCTGATATCATCATCTGAAACAAGGAAAGAATAGTATATGACTTGATTCATGACACGTGTTGACTGTAGGAAAATAAACACACCAAAAATGCATCTAATCATAAGTCAAATGTACAGATATACAATTTGATCATTTTCAATGGTGTGGGCAGCAGAATTATTATTATTATACATTTATATAGCGCCAACAGTTTATGCAGCGCTTTACAATATAAGGAAGACATTACAATCACAATACAATTCAAGACAAGATGGTAAGGAAGGCCCTGCCCCTGGGGGCTTACAATATAAAAGATTCTTACATGCATAAATTGTAAGGGCCAATGACCACATCTGTATATCACTATGTCCAGCAAATGTCCATCTCCTAAAACCCTAAAAGGGGACTTCTATCAACATAATTACTGGATGTATGCACTTTTTTTCTGCTTTTACTTGTTTGTATACTTTGCCTTTCCACTTCCTAAAACAAGGTTAGAACCCTCACCAATTGTGCCAAGGCAGGTGGAGCTCCTAAAAGCTGCTCAACCCATTTCTTTGCAGTGATAATCTGGTCTTGGTAAGCCACTGAATTCAAGAATACCATATTGCACAAAGTTCTCCAACTAAGTTCCAGAAAAGTAGTTTGATGCTAATGAATTTAAATAATTTAAAAAGGTAGAATTCTCTCACAACTCAAAAAATTCTGGTAATAAAGACCAAATGACTATACACTTACACATCAAACCTTTTGCCTCTAAGTCATGGATTTGCAGGTCACATTTCAAAGGTTAGATTTAGATCCAGTCAAAACTCAGCTATCAGAGTAAAAAACAGGATCTTTAGTCTAAAAAGTCTGCTAAGAAGGTACCAAAAACTTCAAGGGAATTTGTGGTGGGTTTTAACCTTTACAAATTGTCACTTCCAGGTACTCATATCAATTCTCAGATCATCTTCATTGTTCCTTAACAAAACCCAAGAAGCATGTAGAAAGCATAGCTTTGTGGTCGTGCTATTGCCTGCCTCCTCCCACCTTCTGCTTCTTCCTACAGGCCACAATCTATAATAAGAAGCTTTATTAGGTCACAAAATAAGCAAGATGAGACAGGCAAAGGCACAGTCAGTAAGCTGTGGTTGCTATTTTCCAAGATATGGGGACACAGTGAAGATAATTATAGTGCGATAGCAGACACCTGAAGGAGCTTGCCTTTTGGGCTGGAAACAGCTTAAAGGGCAGTGTCCAAAATGCTTTTCTTCACACCAGAACTGCTTTTCTCCCCATACAAATCAATGGGCATGCAAAAGCAGCTTGAAGCAGGTCAAAGGCACCTATGAGAAGAAACTCAAACATCTCAAATTCAGGTGCATTGTACGATTGTCGTCAGGTGTGTGGCATGTTCGCAAGATAAAAGCCGCACGGGCCGTTGTGCGCACTGCCCGTTTAGCATTGCGGTCATCGGAAGCCCGTCTTTCAGAGGGGCGGGCTTGCGATCATCACAAGTACGATCTGCCTGTCCAAAGATAGGCAGATCGTACGTTTTTTAAATTACCTTACAACCAGCGCAAGACAAAAGTCTTGCGCTGGTTGTAAGGTGTGTGCCCAGCATTAGATAGTATAGAAATTGGGACCACACTTTACAGAGGTGCCTTGACACAGCAGTGTGACTTTTAAAAAGCTTTTTGTATGTACCCAAATTCTTGGGTGTTGGAGATGTGGCGATGATGTGGGGTCCCTTAGGCATATTTTCTGGGATTGCCCCCTGATCCAGCCTTTTTGGCATAGGGTAGCTGACCTAATACAGAAAATAACGGGGTTGGATCTGCCATTTGCTCCGTCAACCTTCCTCCTTCGCCTTACGCCGCTCTCTAGGAAAGCATACAGGCGCTCCATTTTTTAATTCACTTGAGCAATGCGGCGAGGGCTTGTATCCCCGCTAAGTGGAAGAGCTTGCAGCCTCCCTCAATAGCAATGTGGCTGCGGAGGGTGGAGGAGATTGACAAAGGAGGACAAATTTATACTAACATGGGCGACTTGGACTCAGTTTCGGGACCCGGAGAGGTACTCCCAGGCCTGCTTAACTTGACGTATCTGGATCTTCTATAGGTGCCGACACATTCCTTATCCATATCTGGTCTCAGGGGAGCACCCCACGCTGAGGGAATACTCGGGGGGGAGACCTGAGGTGATAAGCTGCTTGGCTTTCTTTTTCTAGTCTTTCTTCGTCTCTTTCTTTCCTGCCTTTGTTTATTGTTTTTCTTCTTCTCCTTGGTAGCATCGATGTTGCACATTTCGGGTCTTTGGTTGGTTGGCGAGTGTGTATACTCACTGGCTGCCATATAGTCTTAAAATACTTTAAAAGGTATTGCTGGGAACCCACACTACATGCTTGAGATTGATATTGCATTTTACCTGCCTGTTTGCAATTGGGTTGTACTCCCCTTGATTGTACTTGCGGATGATGCAGCCTGTTTGATACATGGCTAGGTCTGTGGTGTTTACCTTGCTTTCCTTTATAAATAAAGAATTTGAAAAAAAGAAGGCTTTTTGTGCTGGTTAGTTGGAAAGTGTACTGGGAAATGGGTGTATTGTTTTGTGAACTGCCCTGCCCATGTGCACCTTACCTTTTGCTAAATTATACACTTATCGTAGTGGCTGCCATTGTTGCTTTGATGAATTTGATACAGACACACACTGGGGGTCTAAAGCTGCCTTGAGTGATGTTGGCCTTCTGGTGTTCGTGCCCGCTAGGGGGCGCGCGCGAGCAGAAAAAAATTGCCGTCTGGAGACGGCAACCCGCAGATGCAGCAGTGCCGTCCGTCCGTTTTTCTACTACGGGCGGACGGCAAGAGGTTAAGAAGGAAAGGGCTACCTCCAATGCATATCTATTCTCAATGTATGCATTTCTATATACATGTCCCAATACGGGAGCTCAGAGAGTTTAGACTTTGGGACCACACTTTACATACAGGTGAAACTCGAATAATTAGAATATCGTGCAAAAGTAATTGCAGTAAGTGCTGCAAAAGGGGCCCAAACCAAGTACTGAGTACATATGCATGCTTGTACTTTTCAGAGGTCCGATATTGTTCTATGTACAATCCTTGTTTTATTGATTGCATGTAATAATCTACTTTTTTGAGGTTGTGGATTTGGGGTTTTCATGAGCTGTAAGCCATAATCATCACAATTATGACAAATCACAGCTTGAACTATCTTGCTTTGCATCTAATGAGTCTATCTCGTATATTAGTTTCACCTTTTAAGTTGCATTAGTGAAATAAATGAACTTTGCACGATATTCTAATTATTCGAGTTTCACCTGTATGTGCCTTGACACAGCAGTGTGTGGCTTTGCAAATGTATGCAACAAATACCTCTATTCCGAATCTAAAATGTTGGAACACGCTTTAAACACGCTTTTTGTGCTGACCAGCTGGAAGAATATTTGCATTGTTCTATGGACCCAAATTTTAGGGATGTCTGAACTGAATGATAGTGAGACTGTTGAGAGAGCTAGTCTGTGTGTGAGCAGACTAGAAGTTCAACTTTTAGAAGTAGTCCAGCAGAGAGGCTGGGACTGGATCATTTTTTTTTCTGACAGCAGAGAACTGTGCAACAAATAGCCATGAGGATGGAAAATCTGTATTGTTATATTGTGCTGGATAATTTCCTTCACAGGAGGAATCGCGTGTTATCCTTCCTCACTTGACAAGTAAAAGTGGCCTGGAAGCCCTAAAACACACCTTGGCAAGTGAAATGAAACCTTGTAAACTTTCAATTTGATGTCGATCTTTACAAAATGCATTTTAACGTGTGTGAAAAATGGAAAAATTGGTCCTGCATTAAAAGGTTTAAAGTGTAAGCAAAGCTTAAAAGTAAAATTTAACAAATGCAGTCCTGTGTCCATACAAATGCTGTTACAAGTTCCCTGTATTAATGTTATTGTCAGCAAAAGACCCGCTCTGCGCATGCGCCAAGGAGGACGAGCGCCCGCATGCGCAGAGCACGCCCTTCTCACGGACAGACGCGCCGTATGGCGCACCGGAAGTGATGTGCATACGCCGCAGAAAGACGCGCCAAAGGGCACACAGGAAGTGACATGAGTGATTGACTCACTTCCTTATTTAAGCCCAGTTCACGCCCATTAGTTGCTGGTTTGTCTTTTCAGCTTGAGCGTGTTCCTTGTATCCTGTTTTGCCTTGTCCCGTATGCACCTGAGCTCCCTGGATTTTGACCTGTTCCTGTTTGACAACCATCCCTGCTTGCTGCCTGCCTTTTTGACCTCGGACCGTTTATTGGATATTTTTCTGCCTGCTCCCTTTTGTACCGCATCTGATCTCCTGGCTTATGACCGCGGCTTGCTGTGACCTCGATTACTGGATTTCCCTGAGCACTCGTGCCACTCATTGTCTGCCTGGCCTCTGCCACCAACATCAAAGGCCACAAGACACGAGGTGCAAGAGAAGCCTCCTCAAACATTCGCTCTCCCTACCAGGTACGTGATAGTTATTGCAATAATCAGTAGCAAATACCTGGTGATCCTGCCAGGGGCGTTGTCTTCCTGTAGTAATATGACCCCACTCAGCTCGCAGGCAGGGATGGTCAGTACTGTCCTTCAGTTTTTTGACTGGAGCTACTGGATGTTGTGCACATGCTTGGCATGCCTGTAGTCCGATTTACTGCCCTGCTCTGCTTGATTGTCATAGAAAGGGAACACATTTCCCCACTGTCCCACCCTCAGGCAATGCAGATATGCCACCTACTCTCAGGAAAAGGGACAGGCAGAAAGGTTGTGCAGTTACGTTAACTTGCAAAAACAAATGCAAAAAACATATGCAGTGATTATTTTCAATAAAAAGGATGCTTATTAGACTATAACAAAGTTATCTGGAGTATGATGCTCTGCTTTCCTTTATTAGACATCACCTATACTATAAGTGTTTGGGAGATTTTAAGTGTAAAGTTACATTTTAGGGCTTGGACTATAAGGAGGTTGTATGTTATGGTCAGTTGAAGAGTAAGATAAAGAGTAGGGATGAAAGCATGCCACAAAAGCAGATCCTCGGCACTGAAAACCAATTTACTATTCATTTCTATCCATCTTTATTTAACTATATGCTGCTCTGTGGGCTAAACAAAACACATACTCTTGACAGAAGTTTAACAACTCACAGTTTGGTATGCTGATTCCCGCTGGGATGCCACTTCCACTGAATGTGACAACATCCAAGGAGGTGAAGTCTGGACGGAGGAAAGTATCCTTCTCATATGAAGATGGCCATGGAAGTGTTGCTACAAGACACTCTGCTGCTGAGACAAGCTGGGCAAAGCGAGCACTCACCAGTTTGTTAACTACTGCAACAAAGCCTGTAAACACAGCAAAGTGTTTGTTACCAACGAGAAAGAAATAAATGAACTTTGCACATTATAATAATACTCCTTGAAGATTTAAACCCTTTCTTTTCCAAAGCACTGCACAAAAGGTTGCTCTGTCTAGCATTTGTTTAAATGATGTCATACAAATCTATGGTTACAAGTGGGTAGTCTAGGTACCTCTAGGCACTACAAGCCATTCCATAGGTTTCAGTAAGCTTACAGTTGCACACACTCACATCTCACGCTACATTCATTGCATATGTTAGCATACTTCTATTCCTCTTCTCCAGGCCCATGTTTATCAAGCCTGTTCTCTGAAACCCGCTAATAGTGCATGTGTTTAAAATGATCTGACATGTTAAAGTATTTGGTTTGTTATACATGTTATATGTTCATTATCTATATATGCAGGCAATGCAGTCCAATTTGTAGGTAGTGGTTCCCTTGTAGTATAATTATGTGCTCTATGGGACTGACCCAGTTTGATACTAATGTGTAGGATAATTCATTGTCTTGTGTCACAAGGTGAACCGGGCATAAATCTTTGGTTCCCTTGTACAGGGAAATAATTAATGCCACAGCAATGCCATATAATTAACCACGTGGATGTTTTGTGGCACAAGACAGTTTTGGGAAGCACTGCTTTAGTCAGATACATTTCCTGAGCAGCTGTTACTTTCAAATAGTATTTACCACAGTTTTTACATATATTTAAAAAAAAAAAACACAGAATCTTCTACTCAGAAAACTCACCTTCAAATTCCCCACGGGAACCGAATGGATCTCTATAGCTCTCAATGAATCCAATGTGACTAAAAAGAAAAATGTACAGTGAAAACATTTTTTTTTCATGATATACCGACTGTGGTTTAGATGCTAACTCTTTCTCTTTTACTCATTTCTGTGTATGCCTGCAAGGCACGTTTAAAGCTGAGCTCCACCAAGCAGCTGAACGCACAGCTGAAATACATATAAGGGAGCTGTTTTTGCCAAAGAATCTGTATTTCTGCCTCTCCAGTGTGGAAATTTAAACAAGCTTGCCAGACAATACAGCCAGGTTTGTAACCTCATGGTCTGCAGCAGTTAAGCAATGCAGCTAGGTTACCTCCTTTCCCCTAAACTGTGATTGGACAGTGGACGAGGAGCAGCAACAGTTCACCCATATGCTAATACTGTTCTTTCCTCCTGTCAGTAAGTTTGTTTTTTACCACACACCTAGCTCCCAGTTCTGTGCTCTTCCTGTCTGAGGGCTATAAACCAAGTCAAATTCAGGAACTTAAACCAGCTGCATTTAAAATAAATTTCCTTGTTTTTAATGCATACATTGGGGTTGATTTACTAAAGGCAAATAGGCCGTTCACGTTGGAAGGGAATCTGCACTTAGCAGGGGAAGTTTGCCCTTAGTTTAGTGAATGACGGGAAGCTCTGCTGACTTCCATCGCCCAATCATGCTTAAGAAGAATAGCTGTTTTTTAAATTTCCTTGCACATAATTGGGTATTCTTTACTAGAGCTGCAACAACTAATCGATTAAAATCGATTACGAGAATAGTTGTCAACTATTCTCATCATCGATTAGTTGGTTGGGGAATAGGAGGGGGGGGAGAGAGAGATTTATACAACCAATCGATTAGCTACCCGATTTTTTTCCCCCCAACTAATCGATTATGAAGATAATCGTTAGCTGCAGCCCTATTCTTTACAAAGTGAAGTTTCACCACATTCACTAAGCTAAGGGAAACTTCCACTGAAAAGTGCAAATTCCCTTACAAAAGTGACCAGCCTATTTGCATTTAGTAAATCAACCCCATAGTGTGAAACTACAGGCTCACCACGACTGCTAGCCTTGGTGAGACATATACATTTAACTACACAACATCTATACAAACATAGGCTTTTGTCTTTTGTTTCTGACAATTTAAAATATACTTCCAATCCTTGATGCCACAAATTACTACATGTCAGAGGTAAGACACTGACATTTGCCCTATTTGTTTACTACAAACAATTTAATCACAGCCCTTTCCATTAACATTCATTCTGCATGCTTTATTTTACAGGGAATGTGTATTTTTTTTTTTTTTAATATCTGCATTAGGCCTCATTCACACACAACACAAAAGCAAAACTGTATTCATATTTGTAAATGCGTATATACGTGAACTGTATGCTATCCCAGAATGCATAATATTTAATAGAAACATTAATGTACTGCACGCGCGTAAAATAAGCAGAAATTCCGAGCCCGGACACATCTCAGTTCCAATTTTTTTGGGTGCTTCTCTATGCAGCAAAAAAAAACTGCTTCGTACGCAGCTATGTGTATGGAGCCATTTATTTGCATATGGCAAAAAATGCTGCGCGCATCTATGCGCAGCGTATTATGCAGCAGTGTGAATGAGGCCTTAGTTTTAATCTATATGGATGGAATATGGATTCTTAGCGATTGTAAAAGAAACTTAACAACCAAATTTGTGTTTTCTAGCGAGAAAGTACATCAGTCTCTGTTAATGTATAAAAGTAGCTTTTTTGTGAAATAAAGATTTTTTTATAAAAAAACAAATAAAGGTATACAAACAGTTCAGTTTACAAACTTGCAAATAGTAAAACAAAATTGAAGTGTATTTAAATGCACAAGTGTTTTTTTCCATAAGGGTCAGACCCTCTGCCAAGTTTTTACTGTGGTCATAGTGCTATCATAGGAGCAAGAACTGAGAGGAAATCATCCAATGGGGACAACTGTTAAGATGGAAATTCCCAATACTTTACGGGTATTTTCCTACTTCCTGTTGTGTCTCCAAGACACAATAATAACCTGAGAGGGGGATTTAAAGAACTCCAGGCACACATTTTATTAACCCTTCAAGTAGGGTTACCTCTGCACTGCAAGGGTTAACTGCTCATTTTTGCCTAGGATGAAAAAAATAATGTATGCTCACCTGAACCTGGTTGTTGGCTGGCTCTTAGACCAGTCCCTTGAGCATCTCTCCCCCTCCGCTGGAACAGTCTAAAGGTGCCCATACACTGCTCGATTCTCGTACGAGAATCGCGGGAAATCCCGCGATCGTACGAGAATCGAGCAGTGTGAACGGAGACGTGCGACCGTTTCTACTGTACGGTCGCACATCTTCCGTCGAACCAGCATGTTCGAAAACCAGCCGGGAATCGTACGATTCTCGGCTGGTTAGAACAGTGCTCGGAAGACAAATGCCGAACGGGCCGGTGTGCGCACGCGCACACTGCCCGTTCAGCATTGCGGTCATCGGAAGACCGCCCCTCAGGGGGGTGGGCTTGCGATGATCGAGAGTGCAATCTGCCTGTCCAAGATAGGCAGATCGTACGTTTTTTTAATCCCTGTACAACCATCGCAAGACTAAGGTCTTGCGATGGTTGTACAGTGTATGGCCACCTTAAGGATCCTCGAGTCATCACGTTCAATATACTGTGTACAGGACGTGAAGACGCTGAGGGATATACCATCACAGTTTGGAAGACAGGCTGCAGGGTAATTGCTGGCTCTGAGAATCATCGGGAGAGTATAGACCTTTTTTTTTCTATTGTACCCTAGGCAAAAACAAGCAGTTAACCCTTGCAGTCCGGGAGTAGCCCCACTGCAAAGCTTAATACAATTTGTGGCTGGAGTTCTCCTTCCCTACTCTATCCAAAACAAAACAAAAATTTGGCTATACATAAGCTTCAAAAATACAATCAACAAAAAAACCTTTCTTTGATGACCACCTGCTACCTTTCAGCCCTCAGGCCTCCTTGGCCTTTAGATTCTCACCTCTCTACTATTGGTCCTTTGTCCTGCACCCAGTGTTTGGACCCTTCCTTATGAGCTTGGATGGATCCTTCTTGAAAACTGCGTCCATATTCTTCCAGCATCTTTCTTTGGTTATCATTGGCAGCATAAGCCTAAGGATTTGGTATTACAGAGAAACTCACATTAAGTAATGAGAATTACAGAAGACAAGTGTGTAGATGATTGAAAGGTTTGCAACCCAGAAGTTTTATTTAAAGGTCCCAGGAAGGAAGAGACCATCTTGCTAGGTTAGACACATACAGTCAGATGGATTTTATTGAGATTAATTAGGATTTTAGGACTGGATGTCACAGTAGCTAATTAATGAAAGTATTCACCAATTAATTTGGAAGCAATATAATGTTATTTCTACTATATTTAAACAGTTACATTTAATGTTTATTTAGTCACAGTTTGCATTTTAAAAATTGGCATGCTTTAAAAATTCACGCAAAGAATAAAAGTTCTCACAAAGATAATTGTATTTGTACCTTTGCCTTCTCCAGGTTTTCCCTCACTCGAAGAAGTAAGGCAGAGTAATCACCCCTTGTGATAATGATTTCATGACTCTCAAACTCAAACGATCCCAAGAGGTTTGCAAGATCAGATGACTTTTCCGCAGATCCTAGTTTGTGACACAAGAATAATAAAAATGTGTACAAAGAAAATATAGCATAATACACACAATACATGTCTATGCCTGGAAAAGTGTTGATCAGGTATGTAACGTTAAAAGCAATGCTGTACCATGTTAGGAAATCTGTGAAAAAAAGACTTCTGTTCATCTTTATACATAAGAAAATGAATATAGGTGTTAATTCAAACAAGTGTCAACTTAGAAGCTGAAGTAAGACACTACCTCACTGCTCCGGCCAGGCAAGGTAGCTTTGCTAGAGATATGACTCCTTTTGAGAGGGCCTACCCCTCCTGACATGTCATATCTTGGCTTTATGCTTTAGTGTGTTCTACTAAACCAGCTCACACTGAGACACTGAGGGTAACTTGGGAGAAGGAGCTATATCTGGAAATTTCCACTGAGACTTGGGAAGATGTTTGGCTAGCAACACACAAAAGCTTAGTGAGTAGTAGAACACAGGAAACCTAAATTTTAAAATCCTCACTCGCTGGTATAGGACCCCAGTACTTCTTCAATGGGTGGACCCCAAGGTGTCAGGAGATGTAAATCCGATCGTGGAACACTGCTCCATATATATTCTGGTCGTGTCCCCTTCTTCAGCCTTATTGGAGGCAGTTTCATGATCTTATTTGTCAAATCACTGGAGAGCAGCCGACTTTTACACCGGGTGTCTATTTACTACATCTCCATAATGGGGATGCTGTGGGGCCACAAAAATCCCTTAGCAAGCATCTGATAAATGCAGCCAGATCACTGATACCCAGGCTGTGGAGGGACACGAGGGCTCCTACAATAACCAAATGGGTTCATCCCCACGGGAGTCCGTCTGGCTATATACATCCAGTGCTTGCTACTCTACTATCCCATTCTATGGTTTCCCTCTGACCTCTCTGTACTCCTGCTATGCAGGAATCTGATCTTCCCAGTCTCCCTCTTCCCTTATTCTACCTATTTGGTAGACTGAAAGTTTGATTCTATGTGCCCTCCCATTCCAAAGGAACTCTGAGAGCAGGTAGAGATAGAGGTAAATTCTTCCAAGCTGAGACGGCTTTTGAACTGGGCAATGACCGGGGAGACATTGAGAGTCATGAATTCTGCGACAGAGGTAGAAATAGTCAGGCCCAGATATTTGAGTGCTGAAACCTGTTGCAGTTGTGCATACTGCGATATTGCGGAGTGATTCAATGGTTCTAAGGGGAGATATTGGGATTTGTTCCAATTAACAGACAGCCCTGAGTATGTAGTGAATCTTTGTAAAATACCAAGGGACTCTACCAGCGACTGATCCATATCCGCAAGGAACAATATCATGTCGTCTGCATATAAGGCCACCCATTCCTCCAACCCCCCTACGCAGAGGCCCCTGACCTTGGCTTGATCTGGACCTTCCTTTCATTTGCCGATTACACTCTGCCTTGCCTGCATGTTACCGACCCGGCCTGCTCCTGCCTCTGTCTGCTGATTTGTACCTCGCTGCACGCCTGATCGTGACCCGGCTTGTTCCTTAGTTCGGCTCTGCTCTGCACCGTTGAAAGCTTCACCCATTGCTGACGTCATATTCCAGGAAGTGACTGCCATCATCGTCCTACAGACTGGTCCACCTGCATCTCCAGCTCCGAGTGTATCCACTTCATCAGGCACTTGTGCCCCTCTTCCGTCCCTACACCCTCTGTCCATCATTACCAGGGGTGTTTGTACAAGAGAAGCAAGGGAGGCCGCCTTGTCATCTTAGGCTCTCACCAGGTACGCGACAGTCTGTAACCTAAATACTTAGTCTTGATGATTTTCTAACAGCACTGTACCAGTCAATCACTCTGATGGTTTTTCTGAGATGTGTCATTTTCTATTTTGTTTGTATGGAAAATCAAAAATTTAATAAACATTTATTGGAAACAAAAGTCTTTGCCTCACTGTGCGTGCAGATGCACTCACACCTGCCTGCTGCCATCCCTGAGCAAGCTCTGCACTTGTGGTGCATGATCCGGCAGATGAATCAACCTTCAAAGACGGTCCTGGCGCTTGCTGGACTTTCTTGGGCACCCTGAAACCTTCTTCACAACAATTGAACCTCTCTCCTTGAAGGTCTTGATGATCTGATAAATGGTTAATTTAGGTGAAATCTTGAGGTGCCCATACACTGCACGATTCTCGTACGAGAATCGCGGGAAATCCCGCGATCGTACGAGAATTGTGCAGTGTATGGAAGGCATGCGACCGTTACTGTACGGTCGCACGTTTTCCATCGAACCAGCATGTTTGAAAACCCGCCGGGAATCGTACGATTCTCGGCGAGTTGGTGGCCTGCTGGTTCGACAACTGCCGAACGGGCCGGTGTGCGCACGCGCACACTGCCCGTTTGCAGTCAGCGTAAGCCCGCCCCTCATTACAGTCATCGCAAGCCTGCCCCTCAGGGGGCGTGGCTTGCGATGATCGAGAGTGCGATCTGTCCGTCCAAGATGGGCAGATCGTACGTTTTTTTAATCTCTTTACAACCATCGCAAGACTAAGGTCTTGCGATGGTTGTACAGTGTATGGCCACAGTTAGTAGCAGCAATATCCTTGCCTGTGGATCCTTTTTTTGTGCAAAGTAATGATGACTGCATGTGTTTCCTTGCAGGTAACCATGGTTAACAGAGGAAGAACAATGATTTCAAGCACCACCTTCCTTTTAACCCCTTCGTGATGGGAGACGTACAGTGTACGTCCCGGCACTTTGTGCCTATATGACTGGCCACGTACACTGTACGTGACGAGTTAGATCAGGCTTTGTAATGCTGGTAACAGCTGATTCTCAGCAGTTACTGAAAGTATATTACTGCTGTGGAAGAATCACACAGCAAAAATGTAAAAAGTGTGTGAGTCATTTATGAACAGAAACTGAAAACTAGCTCAGTCATGAAGGGGTTAAAGCTTCCAGTCTGTTATTCTAACTCAGTCAGCATGGCAGAGCGGTCTCCAGCCTTGTCCTCGTCAACACTGACACCATGTGCTAACGAAAGAATCACTGACATGATGTCAGCTGGTCCTTTTGTGGCAGGGCTGAAATGCAGTGGAAATGTTTTTTTGGGGATTAAATTCATTTTCATGGCAAAGAGGGACTTTGCAAATGATCTGATCACTCTTAATAACATTCTGGAATATATGCAAATTGCCATCATACAAACTGAAGCAGCAGACTTTGTGAAAATTAATATTTGTGTCATTCTCAAAACTTTTGGCCAATTCTGTATGAAGGATGCTTGCATTTCATTTTAAATATTTTACTGAACCTCCTCCTTTTCTCAACCCTTTTTCTTACAATGTCTTCTGTATTTTTGTTGTCATGCCAAGTTTTTATTCTGATCATTGTACTGCTTATGTACCTTCTTTATGCTCAATAAAAATCAAGTAGAAAAAAAAAACCTCAGAGGCTGAGTAAAATTAATGAAGCAGAGAGGCACATGTATCCCACAAGCAAATGGTTTGTTACTGCTAGACTAAAAAAAATATTATTGTATTCATGAAGCTCCCACCTTCTTTGGTAACAGATGCCAGTCGAACCTCAAACTTAGATCTGCCTCCTTCATTCTGAGTTTTAAACAGTCGAGTATTGTAGGCACTAAGGTTCTGGAGAGAAAAACAAAAACGAACAGGGTCAATCTCAAAGTACTTCCAACAGAAGAAAGATTATAGAAACTGGGTTGGCAACAACTAATATAAAAATAACAACTGTAACTATGTACCTTTGAGTCAAGGAACCTCTGAATCAGTTCTGCATCTTCCATAGTGCAATTTCTAGAGAAATAGGTGGTAATTCCCTATGACAAACAAAGGCAAACATTAACATGTTGTCCCTACACCATAGTCAACTCCATGCAATGCAGCAGTTGGGAAGTAGAGAAATGGGTCTGAATTAAATGGAATTAGGAAACTTCAATTTGCTCTAGTTTTTGTGGGATAAGTGGACTGTTCCTCAATCTTCTGTTGCTCTGATGTTTTGGGTTCAAAGAAGACCATGCGGATGTTTCCATCATGGGAAGAGTAAAGCAGAAGAAGAACATGGGTCACTTTTAAGTATACAAGTTTTGATTGACACTAGGCAAAAGTGGGGTATGCCAGTGTTGCTATTTCCATGCCAAGTTGGCACATTATGAGCAGCCCTATGATCTTTTGCTTTTAATAAGTCTTACGCAGCCATGGACAGGATTGATAACCACAGATGCAGTATCAGATACACTGTAATACTGCTAAAGTCTAAAATTTGAGTGTAAACAGAGTTCACCACAGCATCATTCCTTTCAATGGTGCAGGCAGGCAGGCTGGCTGCCAGCACAGTGGAAACAAATGACACTAATCCAGGGAGGTTGGGATCCATTAAGAAAAGGATGGAAGTTTGCCTCTGTCCAGACCTGTTCCAACTTCTGCGTTCTGCCATGCTGCAGCTGCTCCTGCTATGATGGAAGGACATTTTAAAATTAATGCGCTGCCCTAACGTACCACAACAATACAAACAGGCCCTAAGAGTTTGTGACCCCACACCTTCAGAGCTTCTGTTTAAGTCCTCCAAAAGTATTTTCATAAATGGAAAAAAAACTCAGAATGAAATTATAGAGTACAATAATCCAAGGTTGAACCGTATCAAACGCATGTATGTTTTTAAGCTGCTGAAATGCAACAATTATGTAGAAAGGGATACATTTAGCATAAATATTCCACGCCAATAATGTGCTTATAATATGCAAGTACTGTATTGAAAATGTAATATCTATGCCTTTAAAGTCAGTAAATTCCACAGGTGAAAGACACAACTCACTATGCAAAGCCACATAAAAGCAGAAAAAGCGTCTTACCTGTAAAAAAAAAAAAAAAAAAAAAAAGAAAAAAAAAGAAAAGAAGAAGAAGTAGAAAAATTAAAACCACAATTTTCCTTCCCTTATGGGATGAAAATTTTCCAGGGAGTTTGTTCAAACCTTGCAGGAGGAATTTAATATTCCTTACAATATATTCTACTAATATTTGCAGTTAAGTCATGCTTAGTCTATATGTGGAAATGTAATTCATTTTTATATTTACAAACCCTGCCAAGACTTCAACTGAGAGGGGTTACATTTACCATTTTATCAACAACGGATTTAATCAAATAAATTTGTACGTGAATCTGTAGTGAAGTAAAACAGTTTAAACTGTTAATGTATGCACACAAAGGTACGTAGAGAGTCTCCTAGGTGGCACAAGAAGCTGCAAATTCCAGAGCATTATTATTTATGTGCAAATATTGACTTAAACTACGAAGTGGGGGCTTTGGCCCATATCTTGCTATTGGCTACTAAATGTTATGGGCAGCCTAACACAAATATGTCCCCACCCAAAATATTTTCTTAGTGATGAAAAACCAATCTCAAGAAAAGTGTTAACACAAAATAGAAAGAAAGAAAATGCAAGCCATTATATCGCTGTGCATTCCCCGGGTACTGACCTGGTCCCCCAGTCCTAGCTGCCTCTCACGCGGTTCCAGAGAGTACATACGTTCTTCAACGATTTTCCAAAGACCTGCCATTCCTTCTGGATCCTTAGCAAAAGCATCACTTGCCCGTATTAACTTTTCTAGCTTCTCCTGGGGCAAAAAATTGTCAATTATTAATTAAATATATATATATTTCATGATCTGTGGATAATTTGTGTTAGTCATTGCTGAAACCAGAACTTACTTTGGAAATGTTGGGGACAAATTTAGTATCTCCAAAGGACTTGTAGTTTCCCATGTTTGCAAAGAATCCAGCAGCATACACCAATAGAGCCTGCGGAGATAAGGGGAAAAATCTAAGTGAAAATCTAAGTGAAGATAGGACATATACTAGGTACAGTTATACATATCCCAGCATAAAGAACTCTATGCCCACTGCTAGAGATTTCAGGTATGTCCACACAGAAATAATGTAATTTCCATGACCTTTTTTCTGCATTCTGTGAACAGAACTCACAGTGCCTAGAGGTCACCCTACTGATGAAGTCATTAGATTTCCGTGCTGGTTTGACATGTGCCAGTGTTTTTGAATTTAATGTTCTCCTGTAAAGAATAAAATAACCTTTTTTCACCTAAAAGTTGAATATTGGAAAGTCAAATGCTATACCAGGACACTGTCACTTTCACAAACTTTCTGTAACTGCCATGAAAATCATTGCTTTTTCTCTCTAGTATCTCAGCCGAAATCTTACTCACACAAAAGGATTTTTAGTCCATTTTCTTTGTGGACTTTTCTCTACTAGATGTGTTTCATGCAATCCATGTTTTCATTAGCCTGTTTCCACTGATACATTGCAGTGTGTTTGATAACACAGAGCCCATAATAGAAGTCACCAGCACTCGATGATGTGTGCAAGAAGTAAAGCACTTTTTATTCAAACTTCACATGCGTCAAACAGCCAACGTTTTGGGGCCACGCAGGGTCCCTTCTTCTGGGCGCCCAGAAGAAGGGACCCTGCGTGGCCCCAAAACGTTGGCTGTTTGACGCATGTGAAGTTTGAATAAAAAGTGCTTTACTTCTTGCACACATCATCGAGTGCTGGTGACTTCTATTATCAACTGTATCTGACAAGGCGCCATCCGTGTTGTCACTTCAAGCACCAACCTCTTACTTAAGGTCTGTACGCTGCATGGAGTGCAGGCGATTTCGTATTATTGTTAACACAGAGTCTTGCAAGCTTAATTTGTACACACTAACCGCAGTTGCCTATTCAAGGAATTTAAAAAAAAAAAAAACACAACATGGAACACACATAAACCCACGTATTCTGGTGAATATGCAACCCTTCAAAATATTTATCTGCTTTCACGTGCAAGTCGCTGTTCAGTGCATATTGCAAGGGCAACCCTAGGTTGAGAACTATGGCATGGTCTTTTCTCCAGTAGAGAGAAAGTTCTGGCTGATAAGTTTAAACCTAATGGATTGACTTTATATTCAATGCTGGTGTCCTGATGACAAATCAGGGATGTGGACATTTTTTTAAAAACTACTTGTCCAAGGGCTAAAGCGGGGGCCAAATCTACTTTTCCCAATACAAAAAAAAATAGTTTTAATCAAAACTAAGGATGCACCAATACCTGTTTTTCGGTATCGAGTACCGATTTTTTGCTTTCGGATCTCGCCGACACGGAATACTAATACCGGTGCTTCCGCTGGCATAGAGCAGGCTTCCCAGGAAATCAGAAAGCCGTGCAGTGGGTAATGACATCCCGCCCGGTTTCCTGATTGCCACGGAAGCCGGCTCCATGTTGTTTGGCCTGCTTGATTGTGATTAGCCAGGAAACCTGCTTCCCGGTCAATCAGGAAGCCGGGTGGCGAGTAATGACCTGATTGACCGGGAAATCAGAAAACCAGTAGGCGGGTCATAACTTGCCGCACGGCTTCCTGATTGCATGGGAAGCTGGCTCCATGTTCCCTACGGCACTGCCAGTCAGAGGAAATTTTCATCTGGCCGTAAGTTCCAAAATCGGAGAAGGTATCGGAGCATTTGGGTGAGTACGAGTACTCGCCCAAATACTCTGTATCGCAATGATACTAGTATCGGTGCACCCCTGGCCTTTAATTTATTTTTTATGTATTTTTAATTTTAGTTTATTTAACTTTTTAACTTTATTTTTTTTTAACTTTATTGCTATCACATTGGGGGGCTCACAAAAACCCTATGTGATAGCACTTTGGAGATGACAGGTTCTCTTTAGGGTGACATAAGGGTCTATTAGACCCCGAGTGTAGCCTTTCCACTTCACTGGGGAATGACAGCTGCCTGCTGAGGCAGCTGAATGTAAACACAGCAAGCAGAGGCTTGGGGCAATAGGCAGCCTGCTATTGGCCTTCAGGTCCTCCTCTGCTGATTGACAGCAGGCAGTGGGCGGGTGCAATAGCCAGCCTGCTACTGGCTAGTGCAATTTAAAATAACCAATAGCAGGCTGGCTATTGCTGAGATGGCAGCAGCGAGGGACAAAAGCCCAGGTACCAGAACGCAATTTTTAGTTGCCATGGCGTATGGGATTTGTCAAGCCTTAGTATAGGTTATGCGCTGCAGAATGTGGAAACTTCATCTTTTAGGGCCCATTCACGCCGGATCCACTGCACGGCAATGCGTTTTTCAAAAGCTGCTAACGAAAGGGCACAGAAAAATGAATGGGGCTAATTCATGCTGCTCCATTCCGTTGGAAAAAAAAATATATATATATAGAACATGCACTAGCCCATTCCCACCCATTCATTGTGGGCTTAGTGCTGTCACTCACAGTCAGCAATTCCAGCTTACATGCTGGCTGGGACTCACAGGAGCTGCTAAGTCCCAGTACTGTTATAAAAACTTCTTGGAATGAAGAACACTGTCCCTGTGCCATTTAAAGAATGGCACAGGGACAGCTCACCACTCCTTAGATGTGGTTGCTGCATTGATTTTCTTTTTTCAGGCCAAGTAAATTTTCTGTAAAAACAGAGACAAATTCTGTTGAACCTGCCAGAAATTCCAAACAGTGTTATCTGCCCTTGCTATCTTCTGTGAACTACAAAATATCTGTTAATGTAATGAAGATAAGGAAAGGGTGAGGCGTTTGTAGTGCTGGGGAGAGCAGGATAGGGGGACTGTTCCTGCATAGATGCAGTGCATTGAGTGTGTTTTGTCAACGTAGAACAGGAAGTGTGATACTAGCAGGATCACCAAGTGAGAATAAAGGCAAAAAAACAGCACCACATCTAATTATGGGTATGCTGCAATAAATAAAATTTTTGTTTTTGGAATTAGATACACTTTATCCCCATATTATATTACTATTATTTTATGAAAGTGACAAAAACTCAGTAATCAAAACTCAGGCGTTACATCTTAAAAATGCATTCAAGTACCCCATTAACAAAACTGTACCTTATTTGTGCATCACTTGGCTGTAGATCCACAAATCATCTCTGAATTGGTGCCGACACTTGACATTCCTT
The DNA here is from genome assembly GCF_000935625.1 of Nanorana parkeri. NCBI lineage: Eukaryota > Metazoa > Chordata > Amphibia > Anura > Dicroglossidae > Nanorana > Nanorana parkeri. Next base: position 975,756 of record NW_017306367.1, on the reverse strand, counting down.
CTGGAGGGTGGCTTCTTTTGTTCCCCATGGTCCCGGTGTGTTTTGTAAAGTAGCCACCGTTCCAAGCTCGCTTCCATGATGGACTACAATCTCAATAAAAATTGCTCAACTAAATGTGAGATTGCAGTGAAAAGTAACCACCCTCCAGAAGGAAGGACAGTGTCAGTGCAAATTCAGTGATGATTTGGGCATCTACAGCTGAGTGATGCACAAATATGCTACATTTTTGTTAATAGTTTAGGTACAACAAATACATTTTAAGATTTAACTCCTGAGTTTGGTGTTATTTTAAGTGCTACAGTTTAAAAGGTCTACTTTGGCCTCATGCACACAGGTAGAAAAAAATGTCACTTTTAGGGCTGATTCACACCACCTACATTGCGCTGGCCTTTGTTTCCAGCGCAGCCCCAATGCAAGACAAGGCAATCTGCCTGGTCACGGATGGGCTCCGTTCATACCACCGCATTGTGATGGGAATGTGGTGGTGTGCACAGAAAAAAAGTATGGCAAGTTGTACTATTTTTCAGTGCAGCGGGATGCTATGTGGTACAAATGGCTCGCACCCCGTTGTGTCCATAGAACTGAATGAAATGTCACTTGTGACATTTTAATAAAGTTCTAACAAAAAAAGTGATGTACTGGGTCATCACACACCAGACACTGTGCGAATAGCGCAGCGTCTGGTGTGAATGGGCCCTCGGAGGCATTTTTTGTGCATTGTGGAGTTTAGATCTGTGTTTCAATGCAGAGTTCAGGGGAATAAAAATAAAATGCTCCAAACCTGCGTTTGGACAGAATCTTACAGGCATAATTTATGCATGCAAATTCAAACTGGTGGCTAGATTAAATTAATATTCTAGCCAATGGAATTTGTTTACATGCCTCTAAACACTGTACTTGTGCAAATGCACATAAAAACACGTAATTACACACAAAAACATGCTTTTTTTATGCTGGTCTAGGTGGGGGTATTTTAATATGCCGGTGGTGCATGAAGCCCCAACAGATCAGATCACATTGCAATCATCAGGAAAGAAAATATAACACACAAACTAAAGATCACTTACATGTGTGCTTGCTGATCTTGCATAAAATGTAATATTTTCCTACTGCTTCCCTATTGAGGACAGAGATAGCTTGCGTGACTTGGGCAAAGGTATGGGTGTTCCTATACAAGGTATCATATATCCTGTTTGGCCAGGCATACCCATAAAGAAAAAATTCATGTCATCAAATTGAATGCTTAATCAAGCAAACTTTGGTATACCTGGAATTCGTCCTCAGTTAGTCCCTGGCCAAGAGCCACTGCATGCAGTACTGAAGAATTCTGAGCCCTGAAAAGCCTATTCAGCAGAACATATATGGCTGGAGACTCAGGTGAAGTCTGGAACAAAACTATCAAGCCACCATAAAATGATGCCCGTGACAGGAAATGGGTATGAAGCTTCTCCTCTGCTGAAAGAAGTAAGAAGGCCTCTTCACAATCAAGCAAAGCAACTGGCAGATCATTAGGGAGAACATACTGAGATGGGGGCACCATGTTGCTCATAGTTGTTCTTCCTGAAGAAAATAAGGAAAAGAAATCATTATTGCACATATTTGCAAGTAGTACATGTGACTACATTTTTAAAGATTATTCTAGGCTAAATATGCCTAAAAGATTTTCTTATATTTAGAGGCGAGATATTTTGCTTTTGTACAGCCTTGCCATATTTGACCAAGTGAAAACAATAGTATAGTTATGCAAATGTGAAAAGACTGGGCAACAGTTGGCAGTGTATTGACTGAAACACTGCTCTGTATGTCTGACTTTATTTTTGATTGATTGGATCAAAATCATCTGCAATCAGCCAGGACAGCAAAGCGATAAGAAAGAATGAGCATCTTACCTTGGAAATACCAATTACTACTTTGTTTATAATTTCAGATGCACGACCCTTATTGTTACCATGCACATGTAGTTTTTGCAAATGTTCAAGACCCCTTCTGTCGATTGCCCACGAGTGAAAGTGGAACTGAACATATATCAGTGTGATGACACTAGCGCGGGTTAGATTTATCACGTATTGACGTAAATATTAGAAACAGAGCATACACCAGAAACACAATACAATACATGTGGCTGCATTCCGGTGTAGGCAATGTCTCCAGACAGATTATTGTTAATACTCTAAGTTCTAACACTAAGCTCGCATTCACACCTGCTTTTTCCTTGAATGCACGCCAAAGCAAGCGTTTGGCTTGTGTTCACGGAAACATGGCAAAACATGCAAAGCGCTTGAGTTGCCATTAGTTTCTAATGGCACGCCAAGCACGGCCAGTGAGCTGCGCATTTTTGCTCTGCATTTATGCGTATGAATACGCGAACAAACGTGGAAGCAGAAATCGCACAACACGTCCCAAAATCTGCTACATTAGCTTTTTTGCCACGTTTGTCACATGTTCAGGCCCCATCGAACTCAATGGGGATGCGTGCGCAAAACAGCACAGGAACGCGCATGAAGATAACACTCAAACATATAATGTGCAGGTGTGAATGCGAGGTAAAATTTATATTCACCTAGGCAGAACCCTACACTGCATATTAAGCTGGCAACAGGTTACATTCTGTTTGTACAGTCTCTGTACAGTTTTCATGATTAAATCTGTGAACCACTAATTTTTGTTTTGACTGAATATTTTTTTTAGTCAGATCTCTCTGATGCCTGCAGAAGCACACATTTGGAAATGTTGAAAATATTGATTCATAAACTTTGATTCTCCACTTATATTTTAGCTAAATTGAAAAAAGGTGGCTGAAACACTTGATTTGCAAATCAAGTCGGCCTAATTACGTCTATGCACACACCCCACAATTATCCACTCAAATGGCGGGAAACTGCTAGTAGTGGGTAAACTATGAATGTGCCCGAAAAATTACGAAACCCATTATTATGTAGGCTTCCTTCTATATAGCCCTGATTTTAAGACTGGAAAACCTGAGAGACTGGTATGAACAACAAATGAACTAGCCTCAGCAGATTAAAAATTGCAGATTGCAGTATCTATGGCTGGGCACACACCTTACAACCATCCCAAGACTTTTGTCTTGCGATGGTTGTAAGGTACTTAAAAAAACGCCCCTGAGGGGCGGGCTTCCGATGACCGCAATGCCGAAGGGGCAGTGTGCGCTTGCGCACACCGGCTCGTACGGCTTTTATCGTACGGACATGCCACAAACCCGCCGAACATCGTACGATGCTCGGCGGGTTTTCGAACATGTGCGTAAGTTTAAAGTCGTGCGACCTTACAGTAGTAGAGGTCGCACGGCTTCCACACACCTTACGATAATCTCAACTTAATTAGGATTTTCACCTGCTTTCTGTTACTTTGTAGGTTATCGAGGTACAGTCATCATAAACTTCCCCTTAGGCTCCATTCACATATAGCGTTTGTTTTACCCCCGCGGAAGACCGCACAGGACGCAAACACTATATGTAAAACAACTGCATGGATTACGCTCATTTGCGGCTATTCCTTATATTGTAAAGCGCTACACAAGCTAGCAGAATCATCAGTTACAAATAAAGGAAAGCCTGCAGAGTAATTGTAACAGGCTAAACATATTTAATAGAAAATAAAGCTTCCATATATTCACTATTTATTTTTTGGTTAAGAATCACTTTATTGTAGTTATCATACTCTTGACTGTACTGCTGTTTATTATAGATATAGTGATAATAATCACTCATTATCGCTGAGTGTTTACTCCATGACAATAGCAGTGTCCATTCTTTTGACCTGCCGTCTAGTGCTCGTAGCCACATTTCTTGTGTCAGTTAGTTACTCACACTGCTTGTGGCTGTAATGCATCCCGATTTGCAATGCTCCCTCTCATTGTCATCTTAGGTCACTCTTAGAGCCCGTTCACCACTGCCTCGCATTGCGGCCGGCTCCCTTTTTAGTGGGCAGGAGGGGGCGTGGCGGGCCATTGAAGTGAATGGTGCCGTAGTCACACCCTCCGGCCGCAATGCGATCACCCGCACAGGATCGCAAGGCACATTCACTGATGACACTAAACTGATGAGTAGTAAAAGCTTGTAAAGTGTCGACTACGGCCAATTTTGGGTATTGTAGTTTTTTGATATTTCGCGGGCGCGCGCAATTTTAAGGCTTTTTTAGCAGCGCTGAATACTGAAAAATGACATGGGCAGGAAGGGGGTTTAATACCCCGGTCAGCAAGTGGTTAAGAAAAAGTATCGGTAATTGGTATTGACAAGTGCTTGGTCTTGAAAAAGTGGTATCGGGACATCCCCAATTGTAATGTCTTGGAATTGCCTGTTTCCTGGCTCGGATTGGCCGCGTAGTCCCATAGAGAAGGACGGGGGCTGCGTACTAATCGCACGCAGCACCAGTCCTTCCCAGGAGCTGCCCGATACAGCCGTGCACGCAGCACAGGCTGCGTGAATGAGGGCATATAGTTATGCACACGCAAGTTTTCTGTTTTTTTGTCTTTCTTGTTTTTATCACAATAAAAAATATTTTGCATGTTCAAAGTGGTAAGCTTGTTGTGTAAATTAAATGATACAAACCCCCAAACAATCCATTTTAATTCCAGATGGTAACGCAACAAAAATGGGGAAAATGCCAGGGGGGTAAATACTTTTGTAACCCTTCTACCCAGCTCGAGAAATGTTTGGATGCAGCACAAGTGCTGTGAGGTTACCAGTCTCTCTCTCTAATAAAAGGAAGGACTTGCATATCAGGAGAACTTCCAGTGCTACGGTTTGTTCCTTAGGGCATGTTCACACCAAATGCAGACCAGATCTGCATGAGTTTCTGCAGTGCAGTGTGTTGTACCACGTTTTTTGATGCGTTCCGGGCCATTTTTGGTAAAACAATAATTTTGTTTTTAGTTTAAAATGGGCGTCAGTGCGTTCCAGGGCACTTGCATGCGTTTTTGATGCATTTGCATGCGTTCTAGAGCAGGTAAAATAGGGCTTGCTGCAGTTTTTTTACATGCTCTGGAACAGAACGCTGCGGTGTGAACTAGAGCCCAAAATACCATTGGAATACATTGGACGCAGTTTTGATCCGGTCTGTAATTGCTCTGCTCCTGGAACGCGCTTGGTGTGAACTAGCCCTTAAACTGTATTTCTTTTACATTCATTTTATTAAGAATATAACAACAAATTAGATAATGATACAAATACAGTTCAACAAAGATGACTATTTAAACAAAGGGCAAAAGGTGTGCATGAACAATAGGGATAAGTAACCACAATTACAATAAACAAACAGGTGTTAAAGAGAACAATAGATAGAGCTCTGATTCAGACTGATTGTTGGAACTGTCCTGTTATGATGTTTTACTATTTTGTTTGAATCTCAACCCAAGCTGGACCCGGGGTAACTGGACCTCCCTTTCTTCTTGCTCTCCTCTCTATTCCTCACTTTTTCTCTTTCTTTGCTTATTATCTACTCACTTAGATACAATTTTTGCAATTAATCTCATAACTAACTGATGTGATTAATTGTGCCCTTATCACACTGATATTTGCTTATCAGGTTTATATTGTATGGAGATGCTTGAAATGATCGGTGCATCGTATTCTTTGTTTTCATTGCTCATTAACCTTTTTTGTATTGAACAATTTTCAATAAAAAACGTATTCGATAAAAGAGAACAATAGAGCATCAAAGAGGAAGACCTGTGCCCCAAACCCCACCCCAGCAAGGCAAAACAGGGCGCATCGCCCCTGGACTCATCAGCATTTAGGTGAATAGAATAGTGAAAAGGCAAGAGAAAGAAAAGCTGTGCAGAGATCGGCCCAGGCCCATGGCCCCAGAACCTCCACAGTGTCATTAGAGCGAAGGCGGTATGCGGTCTATGTTCAAGAGATGATGGTAGTCCAGCCAGGGGGACCAAACCTTGAGGAGTATAGAATGGAAGTTGTTCTGAACAGCCACAAGCTTCTCATGCACCATAATGCCCATGACCCTCTGACTTCCAAGAAATTCAAGGTTGGCCGCTTTCAAGCTTTTGGCAGGCATCCAGGAAAATATATTAGTTAATTTCCTACTCTTTCTAAAGGTGCCCATACACCTTACAATTATCTGCAGATTTTCTGTGGTCAGATGGAAAAAGTGCAACAGATTGGCCCAGGTGGAGATTACTCCATCCACACAGTTAAGTGTAGATGGAGGAATCTGTTGCACTTTTTCCATCTGACCACAAACAATCTGCAGATAATTGTAAAGTGTATGGCCAGCTTTAGATAGGCTTAAAGTGTATTTCAGGGCAGAGTAAAGGTCCCCACACACCTTGCGATAATCGCGGGAAATCCTGCAATCGCACGATTATCGTAAGGTGTGTTGAAGCCGTGCGACCTCTACACCTGTAAGGTCGCACGACTTTAAACTTACGGACATGTTCGAAAACCCACCGAGCATCGTACGATGTTCGGCGGGGTGTGTAGCATGGTCGTAAGATAAAAGCCAGACAGGCTGGTGTGCGCAAGTGCACACTGCCCGTTCGGCATTGGAAGCCTGCCCCTCGAGGGGTCCACGTAAACACGTGTCGGGTGCGCCTACGTATGAAAACGACGAACGCGCTACACATGTTGGGTATCCCTTTAAAAACCTGCAAAACACTAAAAAAGCAAAGTGGATCTGCCAGATATGCATTGATCTCCCAAGTCCTGTTGTGGGCTCAGAACGCACAGCATTTTTGTGGACTGAGTGGTGTCAGCCCTCCCCAGTTATCTTTGTCTAAACTACTCAAGACCACCCTCTATCCTACTGTCCACAAAATGGAGACTATTCTTTCTGTAGTGCTAAGAGTAGAATTGGGACCGTTAATGAATGTCCTTGGAATAACACTGAGTGCACATTACACAGGACAGCTCTGATTTTTGGCACTTATCAGATGTAACAAAACACTTTCTGGGTTATACTTAACAGTCCAAAGGGTAGTAAATAAATGGAAGTTCATTGTTGTTGCATACACTTTAAAGCAAATCTTTCAGGATAGAGTATATGGTAGATGCTAATGCTTGTCCGCCACACCGTGGTTTTTAAGGTCCCCTCTTCCAGGACCACAGTGTCAAGAACAGTCTTCAATGGAGATATTACCAGCCCGACAAAGACTTAAATGTCAGTGCAAATTAATCTAATAAAATTATAATGAATGTGCTGCGCTTCATCTAGAACAATACATAAACAAATCTCTATAATAAATATGTGCTTAAACAATACATGCAATCAAAAAAGTGTCAACAATGAATCTTCTTATAAATAATAATCCTCTGGAAAGTTCAATCATATATTCCGTGTTTAAATATACACATATATAGTGCTCAAGATTTGTTGCAAGTGCACCACACTCTTTGTACAAAGAACTTTCACAGTGGAAGGATAAAGTCCATACGTCAACTCCAAGTATCACCCAGGTGCTCCCCCTCTCAGTGGGCCGCTCACCTTATAAATAGACCTGAACAGGTCTAGAATAGCTTTATTGGGTCTCCAATCAATCTTATTCAAATGCCATCTCTCCACAATCGTTGCACAGAAAACGACGTCAGCGTGTCATCACGACCATATCCAATAAAATATAACAACAGCCCATAGCGTAAAACCGCAAAATTAAAAAACCTCCTTTATTTAAAAAAACTACTCACATGAGGAAAGTAGACATAAAACTTCAAATAAAATGTATGCTCGACAACTCTCTCTCCGTGTCACCGTGTTCTCTGGGTGCAAAGACAGATCAAACAGGAGCTGTGCTGCCGACCATGCAATCTCTACTCCACGTCTGCGAGACTCCGCCCTACGCGTTACGTCACAATTGACTTCATCTGATGTCTGATGTCATTTTGAGTGACTATCATCATTAAATGAATAATAATAATAATAATAATAATAATAATAGAAAAACAAAAAGTGATCAAAGTTAAAAAAAATGCTAACAAATAAAAATGTAAAAAAAATTAAAACCAACCCTGCTGCCAACCCCACCATCTGCATGTGAATAAGCGCATGTGTAGGGTGTCACAGTTCCTCGTGCATTGATCCGGCGCCGAGTTTTGCCTCCTGTCTGAGGTGCTCGGCTTCCTGCCAATCCACTCTGAACCTGTTTAAAAGACCAGTGCACTTGTTGCTCGGTATTTGAGGCTCTCCTGTGTACTTTGTTATTACCCGAGTTTCTAGAGTTAATCCTGGATCCCTTGTTTCCCCTTCTGGATTCCCTGGAGAAGTCTGTGAAATGATCCTTTGACCGATTAAAAGGGCAGGACAACCCTTTCCTGGCTATAAATGGGGTAACAAGCTGATGACCTTCTCTCTGAGAGGTCTATCCATAAGGTTGGAGGCAGATATTGTTATTTCACATGGGTGAAGACACGGTCGATAGAAGTAATGCGAGTGGATGCACCAACAATACACCAATGTTGGTTGCATGACTAAAGCACTATATGTGGACTAATAATTTTTACACTGATTGAAACACTTCATGTCGACTGAACACTTTTGCACTTTAACACTATATTAATGTGGAGGACCACAAAGTCACATTAATACATTGGTTGTCATATTTTATATAGACATTTGTTTATATTCAGCTTTGCTCATGCATAGTTCATGTGTGTTTATATTATATTGGAGTTTTTAATAACGAGATTGGGATTTATATTTCTCACAGAATTTTGTGTAGATGTTTTGTGTAATACACAGCCAGCTTTACAAGTTTAAACAGAGTCCAGGTGGCTTTTGCTTAAACAGCCCCGATGCTAGCAACATACACTGTAATTTGTTAGTTGTGAAGGGGTTAAATTGAGAGCTGCAACCCTAGAAAAAAGTAGGGTTGCAACTAACGATTATTTTTATAATTGATTAGTTGGCCGATATTTTTTTCAATTAATGGGATGCAAAAAAATGTAAAATCATTACCATCTTTAATTCAAAATAAAATACACAAATGGGAGTGTTACAAAGTTTACATCAGAATAAAACTGTATGCACAATTTTTTGCAATCGCACTGCACTGGAACGCACGCCATTGCAGTATCGCACGTTGCAGTGCAGGCGATCACATTGTGGGAGGTATGTTTGGTGTGCGTGTTTGTTTTTACTATTTTGCAATTAATTTTGGATTCATAATGGATTAGTTGGTTTCGGCCCTAGAAAAAAAGTGAAAGCCATTATTGGCCTAGATTGGTGTATTAGGCATAGTCTCCTGCAGTCTCCTGGGGTCCTTTCCCATCCTCCTTTGCTACAATGGAAGACAATTCTAGCTGCTCTTGAGTCATCCCAGACCTTCCACCGCCTCACAAAGACACCCTCTAGTGAAGGAATAGGGAAGAAGACCCCAAACATTCTAATCCATCAAAGAGAGGTGCAGTTATCCATTAAAAGGAGAACTATGAGGTTAAGGCTTTTCCCCATAGTTCTCCTTAGGGTACCGGGAGGACACAAACTAGCGTCCTCCCGTCACCCTAAGCTCAGTATACCACGAGCTACAGCTCGTGGTATACTGAGACGCAGCAGCTGAAACGGATCCCGAAAAATATGTCTGGATCCAACCAGCTGCGTGAGTGACAGCTGGCTCTGCCTATCTAGAGGCAGAGCCAGCTGTACCCACCCCTCCCCCGTCCGATCCGCCAGTCAGCACTGGCGGATCGGAGCGGGGGGAATCCAGCCCCTCCCCTGTCACGGCAGAGGGCTGTGACAGGATCGAGAGGTGAGCGAAAGCCGTTATGTGATCGCTCACCTTCCAATCTACTGGGCCGACCTGTGACAGGCTCATTGTCACAGGTCTTCTGGAACTATGAGGTGAATGAAAAGCACTCACATCATAGTTCTACTTTAAAGAAAAGCTGTTTGGGAACATAATTACTTCTCATTCTGAAAATGCTAATTTCCTGGATCTGGGATGACTGAAAAGGAACAAACCTGCAAAGGAGTTCTCTCTTTGCTCTTACTTCACATGATGCATGTTTGTTCTGAGTCACTTACTCAAAGTATTGAAACCAGAGACAGACAGGCAACCATCATTTTCATGACAATGGCAGCTAACATATTTCACTCTCAGCAATTCCAGGCAACAAGTATAACCAATGAACTGCTAATGCGATGAAACAAATTACTTTATAATGGTGCTATAATCATGTTAAAGTCACACTAAACTCAGGAGTTAACCTTAAAATACGTTCAAGTACCTTAACTATTAACAAAAATGTATCTTATTTGTGTATCACTCAGCTGTAGATGCTCAAATCATCTCTGAATTGGTGCTGACACTCCTTCCTTCTGGAGGGTGGCTACTTTTGTTCTCCATGGTCCCTGTGTGCTGTAAAGTAGCCACCACTCCAAGCTCGCTCCTGTAATGGACTACAATCCCAATACAAATTTGTAAACTACACGCGAGATTAGCTATGTTCGTGTGATAATCCACTGCTAGGTTCTTCTCCTCTCTGTATACTTCCTGCTGGGGTCCATCACTCGGGAGCGCACGGCACTGCCTGTATGACATGGATACTACCCACTGGCTGTCAACTGGAGAGATCCTCTTAGGATCCAGAAGACTACTGATGTTGGCCCCAAGAGGGGTCAAGGGAACCGACTGGCAAGGGTTACTAAGCAGGTGTAAGGGTATGACACTTTATTAAAGGTAATGTATGCTCTTATCCCTGCACAGCTAACGCTATGGTTCTCTTTCACAAAAGGTCTAACAGAAGTACCAATAATTTACCTTCTAATGACACATCGTAAAGCACGGAAGTCACTCTTCCCCCATACCCACGTTTATGAATGGCCATTTATTGGCAAGTCCAAGTACAATATACAAATGTCTCCCACACATGTATAACAAATCTTTGTTCTCTAGTCTTTCTAGGGAGGCACGTGACTATCATTATAGGCTCCATGATATCACCACACACCACTCTTTACAATGCTCTCTCGCTCACCTGCTGTTGTTCCAGATGAGGCTGCTGAAGTAAAGCTACATCCGGGTTACAGCGCTATTCATTCTAAACCACGCCCCCATCACAACTATACACTCCAACCAACCAGCACGCCGCGGAGATTGTCCCAAAGAAGGCTAAGTAAGGGGCGTGGTGTTCTGTAGCCATAGAAGCGCCAGAATATCTTAGTGGGCGTAGACAGTCTGCATTGAGCCAATAACAGTGAGAGATGTGTGGGACTGACAGCTTGTGAAACCCATTGAGGAATGTAAAATCTTATAGGCAGGAGCCAATCAGAAACGCTGAAAATACAGCGTCTTTGTAGCGGTTATTGAAGGGGAGAATTGGTGTTTCAGAACGTGTAGTTATGTCATTCAGCGGAATAAGCGTGTATGGAAGTGAATGGGGCCTTAGCAGAGAAAGAGATATTGATTGAGCCACATTCATACATGCGTGGAAGCGTTTTCAAGACATTTTGAAGTATTGTTGTGTGCTTTTCAGGCGTTTCCTCAGACCTGAGCTTAGCCAACTTTAGGTGACTTAGGCCTCATTCACATTGCGTTAATCACATGCTGACCGGGGTATTAAACCCCCTTCCTGACCAGGCCTTTTTTCAGTATTCAGCGCTGCGGTACTTTGACTGACATTTATTCCATGCAACGCTGTACTGAAATTAATTTTATACAATTTTTTAGGGACAGATAGAGCTTTCTTTTGGTGGTATTTAATCACCACTGGGGGTTTTATTTACTATATTAAGGAATATTACTATATTAAGAAAAAAATTCACTATATAATGACAAATGAACCAAAGATTTTGAGAAAAAAAACCCTTTACCTACTTTGTTATATAACATTTATCAGCACTCAAATTTGTGGTAAAATATAAAAGACGGGGTCATGTCAGGTAAATAGACACCAAACATGTCAAGCTTTAAAATTGCGTGCGCCCCCGACATCACAAAACACTACCATGCCTAAAATTGTCCATAGATTATGCTTTTACAGCTCATCAGTTTGGTGTTATCAGTGATTGGTAGCCCTACAATTATTGCTCGCACTCCGACATTCGTGGTGATATGTAACGTGTGACGCAATGGTTGTTTTCGCACGTAGGCGCGCCCGACGCATATTTATGTTTATAAGCGCGTGAATGTGGGGGCGGGGGACTTAAAACTGTTTTTTTTATGTGGGACTAATTTTTTTTATTTTTTATTACACTTAAAGTGACATTAAAGTCATTTTTTCCCCTCCCCCCAATGTTAATGTAAGCACTTACCTTAAAGGAGAACTATGAGGTGAGTGATTTTCACTCACCTCATAGTTCTAGCCGACCTGTGACAAGTAGATCGGGAGGTGAGCGAACACATACCGGCGTTCACTCACCTCTCGATCCTGTCACGGCTCTCTGCCGTGACAGGGGAGGGGCTGGATTCCCCTTCCCTGACAGCGCTGACTGGCGGAACGGACGGGGGAGGGGGCGGGTACAGCTGGCTCTGCCTCTGATATAGGCAGAGCCAGCTGTCACTCACGCAGCTGGGCGGATCCCGGCACAATTGTAAAAAAGAGGCTCAGTACTTTTTCAAGCTAAAAGATTCATAAGGCTAAGGTGTGAACAGACACTATTGAAAATAATCGGGATTCTTCATGTTGAGCATTGTTGGGCTTCAGGAAGCATATGACAAAACACCTGAGTGTGAATGGGGAGTAAATCTAAGCCCTAAGTATTCTGAATGGCAACCCAATGCACATTGCCATAAGCTGTTTTAATTCTACATGCACCTTTTTGGTTAATTAAACAGTCCATTCAAATGCATGGACTGCCTTAACGCAACACATTTAACGCAGTGCAACTATGTGAACTGACCCTAAGGGTTAGTTCACACCAAAAACTGCAACCCATCTGCGCAGTTGCATTGCGATCCGTTTTGATGTGTTTGTGATGCATTTTTGATGCGTTTTCCCCGCTGCATGTCCCTGGATGATGACACAATCAATTCTAGGGGTTTTTTTGTATGCATTCCGTTGCGTTTGCACTGCGTTTTGATGCGTTTAGTGCAGTTAGATGCAGGTAAAATAGGACAAGCAGTACTTTTTCTGACTGCATCTGAACGGACTGCAATGGTGTGAATTAGGCACAAGAAAGCCCATAAGAAATCATTGGGATGTATTTTGACTACAGCAGTTAAAATAAACGGACTGCATCACAACTGCATATGGCGTGAACTGGCCCTTAGGCTAGCTTCACATCTATCCATATATGATTTTTGTCAGTTTTTCCTGGGGGGTTTTTTGCCACGCATTTTTGTTTTGGGTTGTGGTGTGTTTTTGATGTGTTAATATGTTTTCATGCAGTTTTAGGTCATGTATAATGATCTCAGAGAAAATGACAACAAATTCTTCTCAGATGGTCATACTATAAAAAATGCATAGAAAAACAAACATCCATAATCTTCCAAAATGCAGCACATAGATGTGAACAAGCTCACTGGTTAAATTAGGCATGCACCGATACCATTTTTTCCAGACCGATTACGAGTACCAATACTTTTCCTCAAGTACCCGCCGATACCAATTACCAATACTTTTTTTTAGCATCATGTGACAGTTTTATTAATGTAGACTAATGATTTTAGGGCCCAGTCACAGCTGCAACCATTGTGACCCTGGTAGTTCTGCCACTGACTCCAAGCTTTAGAGGACTACAAATCTTAGCAATACATTGTACAGAAATGCACAATGGCACCAGCTATAGAGGACTACAAATCTCAGCAATACATTATACAGCTATGTTGAATAGCAACCGGCTATAGAGGACTACAAATCCCAGCAATACATTATACAGCAATGAAGAATACCACCAGCTATAGAGGACTACAAATACCAGCAATACATTATAAAGCAATGCCGAAAGGCACCGGCTATAGAAGACTACAAATTCCAGCAATCCATTATACAGCAATACAGAATACCACCAGTGATAGAAGACTACAAATCTCAGCAATACATTATAAAGCAATGTAGAATAATATGAAGCTACATACTCTGTTGCCCACCAGGGCTGTGTAGGGTCTGACCAGGGCTGTGCGCGTTCTCACCAGGGCTGTAACAGGGTCTTAGGAGACTGTGCAGGGTTGGACCAGGGCTGTGTGCAGTCTCACCAGGGCTGTCTGTGGACACAGGAGGATGTGTGGGGTCTGACCATAGCTGTGTGCAGTCTCACCAGGGCTGTGCAGGGTCTCAGGAGGTTTTTCGTGGTCTCCCAAGGGCTGTGCGGGGTCTCAGGAGGATCTGTGCACTCTCACCAGGGTTGTGTGTGGGTCACACAAGGGAAGTGCTAGGTCTGTGCAGCCTTACCAGGGCTGCGTGTCGCGTCTCACCAGGGCTGCTTGTCGCGTCTCACCAGGGCTGCGTGTCGCGTCTCACTGGATCTCAGCATGACTGCATGCAGGCAGGGAGAAGAAGGATGATGAGATGTGCCACCGGACCAGCACTGTAAAAGACAGCCGCAACAGGTCCCCAGCAGTCTGCCCTGAGGTCCACAGCAAGCACCGGACCTCGGTGCAACCCTCGTGTTTAAACATTTAAGCCCCAGTATGGGCGCTTAGTATCGAGGCATTTTACGAGTACTCGTGAAAATGCCCAGTATCGGCAACGATGCTGGTATTGGTGAATCCCTAGTTTAAATGTGTTCCTATGACAGATCTGTTGTTTTTTCGTTATAACATGTACGCTAAAATGCAAAAGGGGGCAGATGACAGTAAAGAAGCACAGTTGAGAGGTCTCTAAACAACGACTCTTATTGCAGTAATTGACATAGTAGTCAAAGGGCCCCTCTGCATGAATAATTTTGGAACCTCTAAAGACTGCTCAAATTCAAACACTTATTAACTATTGATCTGTAGATAGACACATTAAGTCAAAGAGTAGCCTTTTGATATACCCTGAACTCCCGTTACCTCATATGGACCTGGTGTAAGACAGTGAACACTAGACATGTGCGATTCGTTTCGTTCCGAATCGAAATTCGGATGAATTTTCGGAAATAGATGTATCCGAATTCCGAATTACAGACATAACGAATGCAAACGAATCCGAATTTCCATTTCCGAAATTCGGTAGCGTTAGTACGAACGTTCGTTTCGTTTTCTGTTCTTATTCGTTTCGTTCGTTGGAGCAAAGGGACATTAGAGAAGGAGAAAAATATTTTTTTCCCCCTCAAATGTCACTTTTGCTGCAAACGAACGAACGAAACGAATAAGAACAGAAAACGAAACGAACGTTCGTACTAACGCTACTGAATTTCGTCCGAATTGACTTTCACACCCGAATCCTGAAAAACGAAATAACACAAATCCGAATTTAAAACGAAACGAAACGAATTTTTTGGCAGTGCACATGTCTAGTGAACACCACCCATATTCCAGCACCCCTCGGCACCATACATGGTATGAATGAGCCCCTAAATTGCTAGAGGGCCATTGTGTAGCTGTATAATCTGCACAAATGTTACGTCTCAGTTCATGGCAGGATCAACAGTTTTTTTTCCTTCAGGGAGCTTTCAGACACAAGAACAGGCCACAAAATGTACAACACACCACAACAGGCATCCCAACCCGAAATAATTAATTTCAGGGAGGTGCCCTCTCCTCCATTCCCCCCCCCCCCC
>NW_017306367.1:953226-954288 GCF_000935625.1 Nanorana parkeri | reverse complement strand
TTACGAGTACTCGTGAAAATGCCCAGTATCGGCAACGATGCTGGTATTGGTGAATCCCTAGTTTAAATGTGTTCCTATGACAGATCTGTTGTTTTTTCGTTATAACATGTACGCTAAAATGCAAAAGGGGGCAGATGACAGTAAAGAAGCACAGTTGAGAGGTCTCTAAACAACGACTCTTATTGCAGTAATTGACATAGTAGTCAAAGGGCCCCTCTGCATGAATAATTTTGGAACCTCTAAAGACTGCTCAAATTCAAACACTTATTAACTATTGATCTGTAGATAGACACATTAAGTCAAAGAGTAGCCTTTTGATATACCCTGAACTCCCGTTACCTCATATGGACCTGGTGTAAGACAGTGAACACTAGACATGTGCGATTCGTTTCGTTCCGAATCGAAATTCGGATGAATTTTCGGAAACGGATGTATCCGAATTCCGAATTACAGACATAACGAATGCAAACGAATCCGAATTTCCATTTCCGAAATTCGGTAGCGTTAGTACGAACGTTCGTTTCGTTTTCTGTTCTTATTCGTTTCGTTCGTTGGAGCAAAGGGACATTAGAGAAGGAGAAAAATATTTTTTTCCCCCTCAAATGTCACTTTTGCTGCAAACGAACGAACGAAACGAATAAGAACAGAAAACGAAACGAACGTTCGTACTAACGCTACTGAATTTCGTCCGAATTGACTTTCACACCCGAATCCTGAAAAACGAAATAACACAAATCCGAATTTAAAACGAAACGAAACGAATTTTTTGGCAGTGCACATGTCTAGTGAACACCACCCATATTCCAGCACCCCTCGGCACCATACATGGTATGAATGAGCCCCTAAATTGCTAGAGGGCCATTGTGTAGCTGTATAATCTGCACAAATGTTACGTCTCAGTTCATGGCAGGATCAACAGTTTTTTTTCCTTCAGGGAGCTTTCAGACACAAGAACAGGCCACAAAATGTACAACACACCACAACAGGCATCCCAACCCGAAATAATTAATTTCAGGGAGGTGCCCTCTCCTCCATTCCCCACCCCCCCACAACTGCCGAACC
>NW_017306367.1:940117-953021 GCF_000935625.1 Nanorana parkeri | reverse complement strand
CTCCCCCCCCCCCCACCCCCCCCCCCCCCCAACATCGCAGACACTAAAGGATCAGCTTGAATAATGTTAGCACTCTCAATAAGGAAGTACAGGTAACTGGTAGGATCACCAGGTATTTCCAATTTACTAATCTATATTTTAAACAAAACAGTCTGGCATTATTGCGGCAGAGACCTGTATAGTGCAAAACTTACAGGGTTATTCACAAAAGGGTGAAGAGTTTGCAGAAGGCAGGAGAAGTGAATAATCTAGGACAACATACTGGAACTGGAAAGTGAGATGAATTTGAGAATTTTTCAAAATCAGCTATTGTTCACTTCTCCAAACTCTTCATCCTTTTGTGAATAACCCTGTTAGTTTCTTTTTAATGACAAATTCACTTGAACGTTTATGTAAACCTTAACAATTATCTTTGATAAGTGCAATAAATACCTGTTGATTTTTACCAGAAATCTTATGAGTTGATTACTTCCTGTGCTCTCTGCCTGTGCATAAGGAGGAGTTATGGAGATAAGAAGGGAGGAAGTGGAGGAGAGATCTGTGCTCTTTCTAAACCATTATACATCATAAATGGCTGTTGTTACCAACATTTGGCAGAGCTTGGAGAGCCAGGCCTTTAACCCCTTCGTGACGGGAGACGTACACTGTACATCCCGCCACAAAGGGACCAAATGACTCGTCACGTACACTGTACTTGACGAGTTATTTGCTGCATTAGAGGGCTGGTAATCAGCGGTTACCATTCATTATTGGATGCCTCAGTATAGAGGCATCCATTACTGAAAGGGTTAACCTTTTTCAGACACCTGATACCTTAATATCGGGTGTCTGAGAGTCAAAGCAGAGCGGGCAAACATGCCGGCAAAAGCTGGCATTCTGACAGCTCGTATAGATCTAGAGATATCTCTCTTGATCGTATACTGGTTTGTTTGTTTTTTCTTTCACTTTCAGCAATAGATACATAATGTATCTATTCCTGAAAGAAGAATGTTTCAGTTTTCTGATCATTGTTGGAACGATCAGAAAACTTAGTGACAGCTGAATCCTGAAATGCTGCAGGATCAGTGTCACTAACTTATTATTGGCTGTTCTGAAGTTTGAAGCAGCCTGATAATAACCAAAAATGTATTAATTTATCAAGCAGTAATAGTGAGATTAATTCACAATGACTGCTTGATATAATTAAATAAATAAAATAAACGTTTTTAAAGTTTTAAAAAAATAGTGAAAAGTGTAAAAAAAAATAGTGAAAAGTGCAAAGAAAAAACAAAAGTGTAAAAAAATAAAAAATAAAGGATAAATAAATGAATGTATTTATTGCATTTTTTTTAGCTGTGCTCGTTTTGTAAAAAATACTACAAATCAAAACTGGGTTTTTTAAAAGTTTTTTTCCTCTTTTTTTATATTTATTTGTCCTAAGTGAGGCGTTAGACACACATATGTGATATAAATATGTAGCCCTATCTGTCCTCTAAAAAACAATATATAATATGTGTGGGTGCACTTTGTAAGAAAGTATATTACTGACGTGGAAGAATCACACAGCAAAAATGTCAAAAGTGTGTCAGTCATTTACGAACAGAAACTAAAAACAAGCTCAGTCATGAAGGGGTTAAATAAAACCTGTTGTAAAATATTGCTCAAGTCATGGGCAGGGATCATAAGCTTGCCATACCACATTTCTATTAGCAGAATAGAAGGTAAACCAAAATATTATCCAAGGCCTATGTTACTTAAAAGCAGAGTTTATTCTTTCTTGTTAAAATCGTGCATAACATTTGTAAATTTGTATAAGGATATATAACATATATTTAAAAAATGTTAAATTGATTTTCAAAATAATAAATTAAAGACTCTTTGCCTCTTTGAAGAACACTACCATATTTTAAACTCTCTTACTTTCCTGTATGATGTGGCAGTGAGTGTCACAGACATTTCTTATGGTCAGAATTGTTACATCACATGCTGTGAATGGTGTGTGTTTCCATTAGGGGAGGGGCTGGATTCCCCTCTCCCCGCTCCGATCCGTCAGCGCTGACTGGCGGAATGGACGGGGGAGGGGGCGGGTACAGCTGTCTCTGCCTCTAGATAGGCAGAGCCAGCTGTCACTCACGCCTATGGTCAGATGGAAAAAGTGCAACAGATTCCTCTATCTACGCTAAACTGTGTGGATGGAGCAATCTTAGCTTCAGTATCTTGCTAGTCGGCCCCGCTGGCTATCAAAATACCTGAACTATCTAATTGGATACAGGCATTGTTCAGGTATTTTGAGAGCCAGCGGGGCTGACTAGCAAGATACTGAAGCTTGGCCCAGTGGGAGATTCCTCCATCCACACAGTTTAGCATAGATGGAGGAATTTGTTGCACTTTTTCCATCTGACTGTAGAAAATCTATAAGTGTATGGCCAGCTTTAGTCTGCTGGTGCTTATCTTGTGGTCTTGTGAGTTGGAAAATCTCTGCAGGGTGAGTCTGAACATGAATTCTGATGGTGGCAGTGGTATTTGAGACTGCCGCCATCACAGAAACCATGTGC
Organism: Nanorana parkeri; assembly: GCF_000935625.1. NCBI lineage: Eukaryota > Metazoa > Chordata > Amphibia > Anura > Dicroglossidae > Nanorana > Nanorana parkeri. The sequence goes on along the minus strand of NW_017306367.1, from coordinate 950,487 downwards.
TTAGAAACTCAGAGCTGAACATACATAAAAGGGAATTTATCAAAACTGGAGCAGACAAAATCTGGAGCAGCTGTGCACGCCAACTTATTAGCTTCTCTCTTTCAGTTTCAAATCTTGACTGAACAAACTAAAGAGAAGCTGATTGGTTGCCCTGGGCAACTACTCCAGATTTTGTCTGCTACAATTTTGATAAATTCCCCTCATAGTGTTGTCATGTCAAAATGGAAGGTAGGAGCATACTATATTTCTTGCACATCAACAGATATTTGTATGTACTTGCAGCATGTTTAAAAAAATAAACCATAGAAAAGTGTGCATGTATTGCAAAGATGTACTAATGTTTTTTTTATGTTGCCTTCCTATACGATTTAAGCTGGTCAAAGACATGAAAGGAGAATCACCTGATTGTAGGAAACCTATTCTGATGGCTAACCCCCCAGTGAGAAGTGGTGATGGCAGTCATGTCTTTCCCTCAACACTGCATAGGCATAAACATCAGTGAACAAGTGCTCAGGTAAGACAGTTATAGATTTGGGGCTTCTATATACTTGCTATACTGTCTGCCCTTAACCTGATCCAATTTTTGTATTCTACTATGTGTACTCATGGCTGCAAAAAAGAGATTGCAAGATTGTGAAAGTTGCCTAGTCTTATGCTGGGCACACACCTTACAACCATCGCAAGACTTTTGTCTTACGATGGTTGTAAGGTAATTAAAATAAACTTATCTTGGACAGGCAGATCGTACTTGCAATGATCGCAAGCCCGCCCCGCTGACCGCAATGCCGAATGGGCAGTGTGCGCTTGCGCACACCGGCCCGTGCAGCATTTATCTTACGAACATGCCACACACCCGCCGACAATCGTACGATTCTCGGCGGGTTTTCGAACATGTTCATAAGATAAAAGTCGGGCGACCTTACAGTATCAGAGGTCGCACGCCTTCCACACACCTTGCGATAATCGTACGTTCATGGGATTTCCCGCCATTATCGTACTATTATCGCAAGGTGTGTGGGCACCTTTAGTCTTTCTGCAGTGAAGAGCCATATCACATGGACTATGACCAATGAAAAGAAGGCGCCTAAGCTGACGGATACCATGACAAAATGTGATGCTAAATGGGCCCCCAGAGATACGGCACTTCCTGCTACACCCAATTTTGTTCTCCAACTCGCAAATGTGTCCTGTTCATACCATACATGGGTGGTGGTGTGCAGAAAAATGCAGCTCAACAGACAAGCCCTAAGAAGTCTAAGGCTGCCCATACACCTTGCGATCATCAGACAACACTTTTCGTCCGATGATCAAACCGTCATACGATTTTGGTACGGCGGCCCCATCCCGCCCCGATTATCACAAGATTGGATCAGCGGTAATTAGAAGAAAGCAGCTGGACGAATTGCGGTAATCGACCGCATGTATTTTCGTCTGCGCATGTGCAGTGTAGATTGTACGAATTTTGACTATGTAAATACCACCAACCTTGCGAAAATCGTACGATTGACCGAAGTTTTCTAGCCTGCTTGTTAGTCAAAAGTCGATCGATTGTACAGTATTTGCGGTTGTACACTGCCCATCAACCTTACGAATATGGGATGAAAACGCGTTCACATACGAAAATCGGACGGTATTCGTAAGGTGTATGGTCACCTTAAGGCTATGGCACATTGGTGTGTTTTAAAAATGTGCTTAACCACCTTCCGTCTATGGCCGTTTGTGAACGGCCGCACAGGAGTCTGCTAGGATCGGGAGGGCGCCTTAAGATGTCCTGCCCCCTCACAGGGAAAACTGTGAGCATGTAAACAGCCAGCGATTGCTGTTTACATATAAGCGATCAGGCGTCTCTAGAGATCGCTTGCAGGAGCTGCTTCATCAGCTTCTCTGGGGGTTCCCTAGGTGTCATCAGAGGTCTTAGAGACCCCTGATGTCTCCATAAAAGGGACCTGTTTGGTGAACTGGCTATCACATAGGGGATTTCTTAGTCCCCTATGTGATAGCAATAAAGTTGTCTAAAAAAAATAAAATAATTCAAGCATTAAAAAAAAATAAAGAAGCTAAAAAATATATTCACAAATAATAAGAAAAAATAAAAAAATGTTTTAAAGACCCCTGCCCCCCCCACATACACACGCAAACATGTGTCGGGTGCGCCTATGTACAAAAGCAACGATTGCGCCCATTATGCCGCACATGTCACATATCGCCGCGAACCTCGGAGTGAGAGCAATAATTCTAGGGCCATCAATCACTGATAACACTAAACTGATGAGCGGTAAAAACTTTTAATGCGTCGCCTATGGCCAATTTTGGTTGTGGTCGTTTTCTGCGATTTCGCGGGCATGTGCAATTTTAAAGCTTGACATGTTTGGTGTCTATTTACCCGACGTGACCCTGTCTTTTATATTTTACCAAAAAATTGGGGTGATAATAAATGTTTCATAACATTTTATAGGGACACGTTTTTTTTTCAAAATATAGGGTACTTTTTTTTGTTATATAGTAAAAAATAAAAACCCCAGTGGTAATTAAATACCACCAAAAGAAAGCTCTATCTGCCCCCAAAAAATTGTATGAAATTCGTTTCAGTACAGCTTCGCTTGACGGAATAAACGTCAGTCAAAGTACTGCAGCGCTGAATACTGAAAAATGGCCTGGCCAGAAAGCGAGTGGAACACCATAGTCTTCAAGTGGTTAAGCTGGCCATATACCTTTTAGATTTTTCTCATTAAGTGCTGAATGGCAGGAATCAATTAAATTCCCCAGACATAAACCGTATGGAGGAAGCAATCTCCTTTGCCAGCTATTGTATTCAATAGCCAGTGGGACGCGTGGCTCCTGAATACCCGAACTGTGATAGCGTCTGATTGGATGTAGTCACTGTTCAGCTGACAATTTTCTATCAGGATTCCTTTTTTTTTTTCCTTATGTCAAGCCAAGTGGTGCCAACAGGGCCACCTACAGCTCAAATTCCTCCTGAATCAGCTGAAATTCGAGTAGTGCATGGCCAGGTTTAACGCACCACTGGATGTGGGATTCCAAGAGCAAATCCAGTTTCCACCTCAATTTTCAGACCTTTTCTTTGTGGCCCTTATTATTCATCACATTTCATCATTATTGATAAATCCTGCTTTATCACATTAAGTTATGTAACGATAAAATGGATATTTGACTGCATATAACTGTGGATTGTATGCACAGAATGTACCTGAATCTTTTTGTTTATTGCATGAATAAATCAGGTGCCATTTAGCCTAAAAGTCCATCTTACCTCATTTTCCCCCCCCCCCCAATCCTTCCCCATTTTATACAATATAAATATTGTTTTCCTTATTTTGCTGTAAAGACTGATGTTACCCGATTTAACACTCCATAGCTAGGCTTCAGAAATATGGCGCTCCTACTGAAGACACATAAACACTATATGTCCCTTATCTACATTCTGTTAGTTGTTCATCTTCCCCGCTGTACGTTCTGCACGTGCCATCTTACAACCAATCAGCGCTGTGTTATTAGATACTAGAATCACATGAACGTAGCCTAAGCTTTGAATGATGGGTAAATTGTCCTATCGGAGTTGAGCGTGTAAGACCCGCCCCCGTGGAGGTTTGAGAGAGAGCGACTGAGCTGCGGTGTCATGCTTGTTTCCGGTCACCCAGTCCAGGTTGTCTGTGGCATGTGCCGGTGAAGGTCGGAGAGGTGTCAGTGTGTGTGTTTTGATACGGAAGCATTGGCGTGTGGTAATCAAGGCCCGGTCTTTTTGTTCTGAGGTAGGCAGCACTTAGGAAAATATTGTTTTAAAAGCAGAATCTAATCCATTGGATAAACAACATAGTATACAGACTGCTCGTGTGCTAACTGTTTGTAATGCTAACAACCCCATCATGTTGACACTCCACACTTAGGATTCGTTCACCCCATGTCTGTTGGGATATGATGATACATAGATCAAGCAAAGGCACATTGAAAAATGGGTCCTGTTCATGCCATAAAATTGCACTGATCTGCAGTTCACTGCACGGTACTTAATGTCATGACGCACTGTTGTGCATAGAGCTGAGTAAAGTAAGACTCCGTTCACACCCAGCGTTCTGCAGCGCTCATTCTGCCTTAAACGCTAAAAAAACCCAAAATAAAATCCCATTAATTTTTATTGCCATGTTCAAATTTGAGTGTTTTGTTACTTGTAGCAAAATGCCAGTTGATGCAAAAAGTGCTACTTTTTGGCAGATTAAGCGCTTCTTGGCCCCATAGACTTCAATGGAAGTGCTCAAAAATGTGCATTTGCCCATTTATATCAATGTGCCACAATCTGCTCACTAAAACGTGTGACTTAATGTGTGTGTGCGTGTAAAACGCACACACAAGCACTGTCACCTAGGTGTTAAAGGGTTATTAAACCCTTCGGTGTTTTTGCATATATCTACTGCGTCTTTAACTCCTGTGTCTTTCCCGCACGCTGAGTTTAACTCCTGTGTCTTCCCCGCACGCTCCCGTCCGAATATGTGATAGTTCTCGGGCGGCCGCAAAGCATCTTGCATGCGCAGTTCACATGTTCGGCCAGGAGACGAGGAGAGACACAAGGTAAGTATATGGACGCATGCACCCGCATGCAGACACCGTGGGACAGGAAGTGCCAGCAAGGACAAAGGAGTCGGAGCTGGATCGGAGAGCCACCGCATCGCTGGAGGGACAGATGAAAACGACAGGAAAGAAGATCGGATTAAGAAACATCATTTAAGGTAAGTGCTTTAACCTCTTGCTGACCGGGGTGTTTACACCCCCTTCCTGGCCAGGCCATTTTTCAGTATTTAGCGATGCGGTACTTTGACTGACATTTATTCTGTCATGCAACGCTGTACTGAAATGAATTTGATACCCTTTTTTGGGGACACATAGAGCTTTATTTTGGTGGTATTTAATCACCACTATGGTTTTTTTTTTTTTTTTTACTGGATAATAAAGTACCGAAAATTTTGAAAAAAAACCTGTTCTCTCTACGTTTATGTTATAAACCATTTATTATTACCCAATTTTTTGGTAAATTTATAAAAGATGGGGTCACGTCGGGTAAATAGACACCAAACATGTCAAGCTTTAAAATTGTGCGCACCCGTTAAATCGCAAAAAACTTCCATACTCAAAATTGACCATAGCCGACGCTTTAAAAGCTTTTACTGCTCATCAGTTTAGTGTTATCAGTGATTGATGACCCTAGAATTATAGCTCTCATTCCGAAGTTCGTGGCGATATGTAACATGTGCGGTGTAATGGATGTAATCAGCGTTTTCGCACGTAGGTGGGCTTGACGCATGTTTGCATGTGGGGGTGGGGGACTTTAATTTTTTTTTAATTTTTTTTTATCGCTTTGATATGTGTTAATTTTTTTGTAAAATTTTTTGAAACTTTTTTCTTTTTCCACTGAACTTTATTGCTATCACATAGGGAGCAAACAAGCTCCCTATGTGATAGCCAATTTGCAGTGACAGGTCCTCTTTATGGAGACATCAGGGGTCTTTAAGACCCCTAATGTCACCTAGGGACCCCCAGAGAAGCTGATGAAGACTTGCTTCACCAGCTTCTCTCCGGTTTCTGTACCGGAGAGTGACACTGAATGCAGGCAGTGATGTAATACACATCACTGCCTGCATTCAGAAGAGGAGAGGAGATCAAACGGAGCTCGTGTACCGAGCTCCGTTTGATCTCCGGCCGCAGAGCTGCTGTGCTGGTCCCGGGCTCAAACCGGGAACAGCGGAGCCCGGGATTGCCAGCGGCGGCGACGGGGGGAAGCACACCAGCACGCTTAATACAAGCGATTGGGCGTCTCTACAGATGCCTGAACGCTTGTATGTAAACAGCCATCTCTGGCTCTGTTTACATTCAAAGCCGGATTCCCGGTGTTCTGGACCCTATGTACCTTCCAAAAGTGTCTTCGGCATTCCAAGGATCACAAGAAGTGATTTTTTTTCCCCATCCTTCTGCTGTTCCCCTGAAAAGGAAGAACGGTTCAGTTTTTTAGATGTGAAAGGTGTCTTTTGAGATATTTGGAATTGACTAATGATTTCAGAAGATCTAGCCATCTTCTAGTTTTGTTTAGTGACCCAAAAAAAGAAAGTGCTTAAGGCCTCTAAGATTTCCATTGCCAGATGGATTAGAGAAGCAATACTTCATATGGCAGCATGGGTCATCAACCTCCAGCTAAATCTCATTCTTCAAGATCAGTGGCAGCATCATGGGCAGAGAGGCCAGGAGCCTTATGTGAAGAAAGCTTGCAGTATGATTGACCAAACCATGCTTTTGTGAAACTCTACTTAGTGGAACTCTTATCCAGCCAAACTTTGGCCTTTGAAAGAGGTTTTACAGGTTGTTGTTTACCCTAAGGTATAAAGGTTCCTTGTTTATCCTCTCAGCTTGCAGTCTAGGAAGATGATTATGGGAAAACCAAGGTTAAAGTGACATTAAAGTAAAAAACATGTTCCCCTCCACCCAATGTTAATTTAAAGCACTTGCCTTTAAATGATGTCTCTTAATCCGATCTTCTTCTTTCCTGTCGTTTTCATCTGTCCCTCCAGCGATGCGGCGGCTCTCCGATCCAGCGCTGACTCCTCTGTCCTTGCTTGTACTTCCTGTCCCACGGTGTCTGCATGCGGGTGCACGCCGTCCATAGACTTACCTTGTGTGTCTCCTCATCTCCCGGCCGAAAATGTGAACTGTGCATGCGCCCGCCCCAAGATGTTTTGCGGCCGCCCGAGAATTTTCACATTTTCGCACAGGAGCGCGGGGAAGACACGGGTAAGTATTAACCTATTTATCTACTGCTTGCTAGCAGTAGATAAATGCAAAAAAATAGAGGGTTTATTAACCCTTTAAACTTACCAATAATGGCATTTCCAGGACTATGTCTTTATTCCCAACCATGATTTCCTCTACTTTGTAGGCTGGTTTGTTGGTATGATTTTTCCTTTCGTGCACCCTGGTGGCTGTTTTAATTATGGTTTGAATTTCCTGTTGAAAGTTGAGCCAATCATTTCTCAGGTAGTCCTAGAAGATTCCTGAAAATGTATTTTTTTGGCAAGTAATCTGCACGGATAAAGTATCTGCTCTAAGTAACAACAGAACAAGGTAGTTCTTAGGTCAGGTCCCAAGGTTTTGTCTGCTCCCCTTTCCTTGATATACACAATCATCACTACAGAGATCATGCTGCTGATCAGAATAACATCCTCTGACACTGCACCTGCTAGCTACAAACAATAGAGATCTGGAGCAGTTGTAGGGCTGCAACAACTAATCGATTATAATCGATAATGAGAATCGTTGGCAACGATTCTCATCATACATTCATTTATTTTCGATTAGTTGATGCCGCTCTGCTCCTCTGTTCTCTCTGCTGATGCTGGCTGCAGCAGTCTGTGTCCCTTTCAATCTCCGCTGCTCTCCCTGCTTGTATCGGCAGATGCAGCGGGGACAAAGACCACTGCAACTCTCATCAGTGACTGGAAAAAATAGCTAGCCTGCTATTGGATATTTTACATTGCAATAGCTGGCTGGCTATTGCACCTGCCCACTGCCTGCTGTCAGCAGTGGGGGACCTGAAGGAGAACTTTCTCCTTCAGTTCCCTCCTCTGCTGATTGACAGCAGGCAGTGGGTGGGTGCAATAGCCAGCTTGCTATTGGTTATTGCAGTTTAAAATAACCAATAACAGGCTGGCTATTGCTCCCAGCCACTGCCTGCTGTGTTGACATTCAGCTGCCCCAGCAGCTGAATCCAGTGAAGTGGCAAGGTGACATTAGGGGTCCCCCCCCCCCCGCCTCCCAAAAAAAATTTGAGTCCCCCAACCCTCCAAACACATGTATAGTAACAGAAACACAGGTTGGGTGCACCTACATAGAAAAACGACGATTGTGATACACATCAGGTATTGCCGCTTATTTTATATTAAATTAAGGATGGTATTTTTTTTTCTTTTATCCGATTAATCAAAAAAATAATTGGCTAACTAATCGATTATGAAAATAAATGTTAGTTGCGGCCCTAAGCAGTTGTATAGGGTGCTGTGCCCCATCTTGTCGGTCTATCATCTCTCCCTCCTTTCCAGACACTCTAGTTCCCAGATTAACCGACCAATCACAGTAGACAGGCTACGGCGTCCACTAAGGTGGGGAGAGAATGGTGACCGGTTCACACACCAGTCGTTGGAGCTCGGCTCCTCTGTCACTATATACATTCATGACCAAATGTTTTGAGAATGACACAAATATTAATTTTCACAAAGTCTGCTGCCGCAGTGTTTAAGCCCTCGTTCACACCTGAACGTTTTGTAGCGCGTTCTACGCTCGACGAACGCTCTACAAAACGCTCAAAAATATAAATCCCATTGTATTCAATGGTCTCGTTCCCACAGAAAACGGACGTCGTGTGAACAGGCCTTAAAGGAGCCCTCAGTTACCGTGTCACAAGCGCTACGAGAGACGTGGGGGGCGGGGGAAGGCTGACAAAAGCCCAGGCGCCAGGGCGCAATTTCTAGTCACCATGGCGACCTGGAGGCTGGGATTTGTCCAGCTCTGAGTTAGTGAATGTTCGTATGATGCATGTTCAGTAAGATGGTAAACCAGTGCGTGCGAAGGCTGGAGCTCTCCATACTATTACTATGCTCCTTGCTAGAGGTGGGTATCGCAACTGGGGCCGGGACATGCATGCTATTATAGAAGGTTCTGACTCAACTGCTCACATGTCACTGCTTACAAAGTTTGCATATATTTACAAATTTAATAAGGCAGGGACGATTACAGGAGAAAAAAATAAGCTGACTATCCTTAATTCTATTATTTGTATAGCCATGTCTAAGGCTTCTCGGGCTGTTAAAGCTGCAAAGAAAACAGATGTTGCTGGTGTGATTCGAGCAGTCTTAGGTGCTGGGCAGGCTGCACCAGGACCCCCTCTAGGACCCATCTTGGGACAGGTAAGTAGAACTCAGATCAGCATGCTGCATTGCATAGGATAATTTTATACGCATTTACATGAATTTTACTGATGGACAGAGTGACCGAACTGCAGAGAATGATTGCACTTCACTGATATAATTTTAGGGGGTTTTTTTCCCCCGTTTTTTTTTTTTTGTGTGAAACTGTCACAAACCTGTCATATTTGCAAATGTGTGGTGGTTATATATTCATCCTTGGGATTATTGTTGCAAAGTGGCCTTGCCTCCATTTGATCTGAACTCATTGATATGGTGTTTTTTTGTTTTTTTTTCCTACAGGAAACAAAAACATTTGTAAGTCCTATAATTTAAGCAAAATTCCAAGATATTTTAATTGCATTTAGCCGCTACTACCAAGTCACACAGCAAAGCCACAGAATAGCCCGAGATGTCATCACCAGTATTCAGAGCTTGTTACTCTGCAGCTTCAACGCAGCTCAGTAGAGCCTGTTTACAATAAATTGTAGTATAAATTCACTTTTTTTTTAAAGTTGGTGTCACTATACCCAGATTTAAAAAAAAAAAAAATCTTAATACCTTGTTTTGTCATTTTTGTTTTCCCTTCTAATGGCATTTTGCCACAGCACATCACCAAAAATTATTTTTTTATTCTTTGAAGTACTAACTTTCTTTAGGAGGCTGGATACATTCGCTCTACATGGTCGTACTGTATGTGGGAACATAGCCACCCTCCTTGACATGCTCCCGATATGGAAGTAATATGTGCCAGCGCTGGCATCTATAAATAAACAAACAAACCCCCCAAAACGGTTCATTAATAAAATGCCTGCCAACACAGCACTGCTCACAGGCTTCGGTATGCGTTTACTGCTTCTACCAGTATGAATGAATATTAGGGACGTGCACTAGGGCTGAAACAACTAATTGATAAAGTTGATCGATAATGAAAATCGCTTTCAACGCTTTTCATTATCATTAGTTGGGCTGCTTTAATCTCCTCACACCCTCCCCCTCCCTGCTCAACACCTCACTCGCAAGCAAATGCCTCGTTGAGTGCAGACTGACAGTTGGGGCACTGCCCGAGGACCCGCGGCCTCCCCATGTCTCAGCCTCCTCCCCGGGCTGCTCATTGTGGACTGTGGACGGGCTGAATCGGGCCTTCCCAGGGAAAAGTATTGTGGAGTCCCAGCGAGCGCTTAGCTGAGCGCGGACTGACCATTCAGGCACTGCTCGAAGACCCTCAGCCTCCTTCTCTCCTGGCTGCTCATAGTAGACTGTGGGAGGGCTGCATAGCAAGGTACAACCAGTGTAAGTAGAGTGTGCGCGCGCGCAGAGTGAGTGGGAGTCGGTGGCATAACAACTGGGGGGAAGATGGTGTGGCTGCCCCGGGCACAAAGATGGGGGGGGGGGGGGGGGGGGGGGGGGGGG
>NW_017306367.1:936394-939612 GCF_000935625.1 Nanorana parkeri | reverse complement strand
CTGTCTGGGCAGCGACTACAATTAAGCCTTTGAAGCCCGTAACACACTAACTTTGCGTGCAGTGTGCCTATCAATATCCTGAGTGTGGCAAGATGAAAAATTTCATCTCTAGCCAATTGACTCTTTCGTATGAATCCACGTGTCAGGGCACGGATTCAAGCATGCAGCCAATCGGATTACCCCAGACAAAAGCACTTGGTGAGAGGAGTTTTCTGTGACATATGCCAGGGATGACAGCTACTGTTTGTAGAAAGAATGAATGTATGTGCATTAAATAATTAAGCATTTCATTCAATAATATTTAAAAAATATATCAATATTTAAGAATTAACCAATATCTATTAGCAATTAAATAATGAATAATATTAAATCAATGATTAAAAATAAAATTTTTTTTTTTTTGTATCCGATGTCTGGTTAATCGAAAAAGTAATAGGATAACTAATGGATTATGAAAATAATCATTAGTTGGAGCCCTACCATGCACATCAGGATCACCAGTGCAATGAATGATGGAATATGTTGTTTCAGTAGAGCAGTACACATGACCATGATTAACATCCACTGCTCGTGCTCAACAACCAGAAATTAATGTAAAAAAGCTGCAGTGGGGAGCTTGCGGTGACAGGATCTGAAAAAAGGGTATTTGAAAAGGGTTTTGGATTCTGTGTCCTCAATCTCCTTTTCTGTTTTCAAAAGGGCAATATCGGGGGTTTTAGACCCCTGATATTTCACCGAAGCCCCCAACTGTAAAGTTAAAAATAAATTACATTTTAAAAAGGTTAGAAAAAAAAATATTTTCGGTTTCAGTCTGAAAATTCCATTTTGGTGCACCTTTAGTTTTTATCCACACTGTTTCTGTACTATGTTAATCTGGTGGTATGGTGAACATACCATGAACATTGATGATACTGAAGATCTCATCCTGAGTATTACTCCTAAGATACTCCTATCCTGAGTATTACGTGAGACTGGGGTGTGTGAATCGCAGGCTTGGCAAAATTATAATTTATTGTAATATTTGATATTAAAAATATTCTATTATTTTGGTGGTAGAACAACTTGCATATGTATTTCAAGTATAACGATTCACTGTTTTTAAAATGTATCTGAAATCCTTGCCTTTTTAAATCTCTTTGTCTTCTAGAGAGGAATACCAATTGGACAGTTTTGTAAGGAGTTTAATGAGAAGACCAAAGACATTATTGAAGGAGTCCCTTTGCGTGTAAAGATCTTTGTTAATGTAAATATTTTATGACATACATTCTACTACTTTTGCTCTCCATGTTTCCTATACATTTGGCAGTGTCTTACACCATATGATGTCAAACTACTGTGACCACAGATGCAGGCCTCATTTCAGCATTCAGATGTATGTATTTTACATAATTGTTAGTCTTCTCTAAATTTGTTTTAACATGGGTTCCAAGTTTACTGTATCACATTGATTTAAGGAGCTATTGTATCTGTTTTTTTTTCTTTTCAGCCTGATAGAACGTACCAAATAAAGATTGGGCTGCCACCTACGTCATACTTCCTTAAATCTGCTGCTGGCATTGAAAAAGGTGCTTCGCAGACAGGTAGGTTATGAAAGCAAATCTCTAGTGATTGTAAACCTAGATTAATTTGAGGCAGGAAGAGGGGAATCGGAGATGACTTTGGTAAGATTTTTTCATATAGGATTTAATCTGCAGCCAAGCATATTTTGTTCACCATAGAGTGGAGAAATGTGAGATACTCTGTCCGGTTTTTCTTGCTGCCTGGGGCTAATTTTTCCTATTTCCCAGTGTGCTCATCTGCATTCCTCCACCCACCCCTCTTTGCTCCCCTCTCTGCCTCCCCCTCAACTATTTTTGCCTCTCAGTTTGTTCTGGATTACGACCAAGAAGAGGTCTGGGTCCATTTTACATTGCCTGGAAAAGACTGATACTGGGGCGTGACTTGCACCCTTGGTGGGCTGGCCCTGATGAAGGTTCCTCCTTTTGACTCTGTGGGACAGGCATCTGGATTAGTGAATTCTTCTTCTGGGGCTGGTCTACTTTCTGAGCACTGCAGCTCCTGTTTCTGAGACTGCGCAGGGGGAATTGCAAACTTTTTCTCTTACAGCCCAATTATTTTGCAAGTCTGAGGACTAGTACTGCTGTTTGGAATAATGATCCACCTGCCGGCGCCCAGCGGGTAGGAGAAAGCTGTCAGGAGGCCGAGCGATTTATGAATGAACATGAAGCCTCTGTACTGTTTGCTTCCTGTTAATTGAGTGCTGTGGCTGCAGAAAAAGAAAGAGCTTGAGGACCCTGGGTCCTCAATCCTTTTTATTTCAAAAGGGGAAATTCCCCAAAGCCCCTAACAGTAAAGTAAAAATAAAATATAATTGTAAAAAATAGTACAAAAGTTACAAAACAAAAACAAAGCCCCCTGAACACCCAAATTTTTATTTTAAAAAACTAAAAAGGTGAGAGTCATTTTTTGCTTTGGCCTGACAAACTATGGTGTGGGAGATGCTTGGTGGTGCTATCATTTCAGTGGCACCCCATACGCATCTCCCGCCCGCACCAGAATGTGTGGTACAGTGCTGTGCATTCCAGTGTGGTGTGATTGCAAATAATTGTGCATGCAGTTTTAGTTTGAAATAAACTTTAACACTCCATTTGTGTATTTTATTTTGAATTACGAATGGTATTTAATTTTGTTTTTAATTAATCGAAAAAATAATCAGCCAACTAATAATTTTATGAAAATAATCGTTAGTTGCAGCCCTAGTTTTTACTGACATTTTAAGTAACACTAGCGCCTCTATATTGAATAGCACTTTGGCACTGGCTGCCTGTGGTTTTAGAGAAGAAAGGATGGGTTTTCTAAAGGCCGTTGACAATATTTTATGTCTTAAAGGAGAACTATGGGGTCAGTGTTTTTCCCCATAGTTCTCCTTAGGGTAACGGGGGACACAAACTAGCGTCCTCCCGTCACCCTAAGCTCAGTATACCGCGAGCTACAGCTCGCGGTATACTGAGACGCCGCACCTGGAGCGGATCCCGACTTAGATGACGGGGTCCGCCCAGCTGCGTGAGTGACAGCTGGCTCTGCCTATCTAGAGGCAGAGCCAGCTGTACCTGCCCCCTCCCCCGTCCGTTCCGCCAGTCAGCGCTGGCAGATCGGAGAGGGGAATCCAGCCCCTCCCCCTGTCACGGCAGAGAGCCGTGACAGGATCGAGAGGTGAG
>NW_017306367.1:934648-935404 GCF_000935625.1 Nanorana parkeri | reverse complement strand
AGGATCGAGAGGTGAGGGAACCCGGTATGTTTTCCCTCACCTCCCGATCTACTGAGCCGACCTGTGACAGTCTCATTGTCACAGGTCGGCTTAGAACTATGACGTGAGTGGAAATCACTCATGTCATAGTTCTCCTTTTAATCACTACTAAGGCAAAAATTATTGCAGTAAATTCTCAACCTCCTTTTCCTCTCCTGTGTCATTAGGTCATGAAATTGCTGGAATGTTGACCTTGAAGCAGTTATACGAAATAGCACTGGTGAAGTCTAAAGACGAATCGTTTGTCCTTCGGGATATGCCATTGATGGAAGTGGTAAAGTGTCTCCATGGCAGTGCCCGTTCACTGGGAATCAAAGTTGTCCTGGAGTAAGTATGTGATCTAGGGATACATAATAGAAAGATACATGGAGGCCTTTTGTGCTCCCTGTAGTTTTTCTTTATGCATTCTACGTGCATAATAGTAGCCTAACAAAAGTATTAGAGCATGCAAATAATAGATGCATAATAAAGATGTTATTAGCCAACTCGGTTATGACAGTTTGCAAATTATCCCCCCCAAAAAAAGTAGTAGGAAGGGATGTAAAACATTTCACCATACAGCTAGGGGATTTTAAGGACCCAAGGTTGCCTTACTGTATAAACATTAACAGGTAATTCCACTTTCGCACTAAATGTGAGAACCTGAAAATACCCCAACAAATCTGTGTGTCCCCTAACCCCCCCCCCCCCCCCCCCCCCCCCCCGTCGCCGGCGCGC
>NW_017306367.1:904891-934415 GCF_000935625.1 Nanorana parkeri | reverse complement strand
TCATACCTGTGTGGGAGCTGCGTGACTGGAGTTCAGCAGCATTTGTTTGTGTCAGTTTAATTTTACAAAAACTTTGACTTTTTTTTGGTTAACTCTTTATTTTGAAGGCGAGGTTTTCCTTTTAGAAATATGCATGCATACAACAAGGAGTACAGAAACAGGGACATATAAGACAAAAAATTTTGTCAGGGCATACAGAACATTGAAAGACAGGAAGGGGGGAAGCGTAATGAGTCAAACAGTGGGCAAAAAAGGTGTGTGTTAGAGGAGAATTAGTAAATGCAGCAATAAGCATGTGTACAAACAACATCCCCTTCCCACGTAAAACTTTGAATAATTTGTCTGTTTGACAGCGGGTCTGAGAACTAGGAATTCACACTGTTGTGCATTTTTAGTCCTGTTGCAGGGTTAATATTTTCACATCAGGGGGCATTTTACATTTGAACTTAAGTCGTAATGTGGTCAGGATGGATGGAGTGGGTTTTCCATGTGATTAACCACTAAGACTGGCATGTTAAAGGAGAACTATGGGGTCAGGGCTTTTCCCCATAGTTCTCCTAAGGGTCACGGCAGAACACAAACTAGCGTTCTCCCGTGAGCCAAAGCTCAGTATACTGAGACGCCGCAGCCTTGGACGGATCCCGCCAATACTGTCTGGATCCACCCAGCTGCAGGATTGACAGCTGGCTCTGCCTATCCAGAGGCAGAGCCAACTGTGCTCCCCCGTCCGTTTCGCCAGTCAGCGCTGGAGGATCGGACAGGGGAGGGGGATAATCCCTGCAGAGTGACAGTCTGAGTGACAGTCACGGCACTCTGCAGGGATAGATCGAGAAGTAAGCGAGCGACTGTATGTGTTCGCTCACTTCCCGATCTACTGAGCCTACCCGTGACAGTTTCATTGTCACAGGTCGGTTAAGATTATGAGGTTGAGTGAAAATCACTTGCCTCATAATTCTCCTTTTAAATGTTAAACCCACTTTCTGTCCAGGCCATTTTTCAGTTCTCAGCACTGTGATATTTTGACTCAGTTACTTAGTTATGCAACATTGTAACCAAATTATATTTGGTTAGGAATCAATCATTCTCCCCGGATGATTGTACATCCAGGGAGAGTGATTCCTGACGCATTGTAATCATATCCCATACCATTACATGCTATGTGCAGGCGTTTACATGCAGCTGCTGTCACCTGATCATTAACTTGAATAGGTGATAGCTGCCACTTTTAAACGCCAGGTTAGGGATTCCTGCTGCAGGAAAACACAAGTTTCTGATGCAGGAATCCCTAATCGCACCTAAACCTACAGATATGAATGGGGCCGCCTTGTGTGTGTATATTAGTCTGTAGTACCAAACCGGATATAGTTACATTTTATTTTAAAGTATGAAATTTGGCAAGCGGCCCCCATGAGAGAAACAAATTTGTTGAGTGGCCCCCGAGTGAATTGAGTTTGAGACCCCTGGTTTAGACAGAGCTTTCTTTTTGGTGGCATTTAATAACAAATTGAATTTTTTATACTATATAAGGAAAAAACCTGAAAATTTGAGTTTAAAAAAAAAAGCTGAATCTGACATATACGGTAGAGGTAAATGGCCCCTCTATTTAGCAAATAGGAAACAATCATCTTCTAACTTAACACCAAGCAAACTGCTACAGAGTTGAAATGCCTATATAAAAAAAAAAAATCTTAACTGCCAAAAAGTTTAAGGTTGATAAAATATTTCTCCCCTTCAAGGTTCACCTCTTCTTGGAATTTGTACACTCTTTTGAGACCACCATACTGTATAGCTAGGTGCAGACTACATTTAATCATTGCATTCTAGTCTAGAACCCTCAATGGCCTGTGACTGGACAGGGGAGCAGTAGCAACTTATGAGATCATCTCGCTGCTTTTTTGATTGTGACAGGTTTTCTTAAAGTTTATTTCCAGTTTTGCAATCAAATTTGAGAATGTGTGTGTGTTCCCACTCACACAGCATAACAAAAAATAATATATTTTAAAAAAAATGTTTCTTACCTTTTTGGATGTTTTTGTTTCAGCAGGCAAGATGAATCCACATTTTTTCTGATCGCCCTCAAAGTGATCTGTCCTTATAGAAAGACTTGGGACTGAGCATTGTGTTTCTCATTACATTTTTATTAACATACAATGCACAAGCCGTGGTTGTAATCCTTTTAAGCCTTATTAGGACAGGCAGCGTTCATATCTACTTTACAAACTATAATGAACAAACTCCACAACCCCTGCTAACATTACAAATGAGAAACAAGTAGAAATGTTAACCCTTAGGAAGGAAGCCAAGAAACTCAAGTAAAAGAAATTTAAACTGCAAGAATTATTTTTTAAATATTTTGTTTTATGCTATGTGAATGGGAACACGTAATACAAATAAAATAGGTTTTATCCCAGTTTGGCCGTGAAAGTGGAAATACACTTTAAGACATTCAAAAGGCAGACCGTAATATCACAGATAAGGATAAGGCAGGCAAATTAGATGACCAAACTCCTGAAGACTGGGCAGCATAGTCATTATTCACATAACAGGATGCAGAAACTAACGCAGACAAACTTAAGCACTGATCCAGCACATTGTGCGTTGTTTACCTACTCTTAGGTGATATCTCAGGCATGCTGGATTGTTGCTGCTGCTGCATTGCATTTTATTAACTCGTAGATTGGGCAGGCATACTACTATTACAAATGCAGCAGGCACAGAGGAAGAACCCTAGCATTGAGGCAGCTGACGAGGGTAAAAACTGCTGTACTACCCCTTTTGATTGATTTTGTTCCCTAGTTTGTGAGAGATGCATACATACAGCTTAAACCAGTTGACAGATGTGCAGATGTTCCTGGAACATGATATTTCTTTAGACCTTTCCAGGCTTTCAAATAAATATTTTTAGGCAGGAACTTTGGAGTCAAGATTTTTTTTTTTAACAATTCTGTGCCTAACTGGAAAGATCTGTGGACATATTGGCATATCCTGTGGTGTCCCTAGCCTTTTTTTGTCACCTGAGGCGGCCGGGGAAATCTGAACTGGACACATACATAAAAAGTAGGGTCTAACCATGCCTACTATAACCACAACTTCTAAAAAGCTCTGGCAAGATATGGACTTCAATAAAGGGGTTATGTGGAAAGTCGCCAACAAGTCTTCCTTCTCTATTGCATAGCTTCATTGCATGCCCAGTCATCATAAGTATGCACAACTTGCCACATTTTAAGGTCATGTAGGGTCCATTCCTCAAAAGAAAAGGTGACAACATAGTCATCCCCTTCAGACATACAGTACTGTGCAAACATTTTGGGCAGGTGTGAAAAAAATGCTGTAAAGTAATAATGCTTTCAGAAATAAGGGTTAATATTTTTTTTTATCAACAAAAAAAGTAAATGAACAGAAAATAAATCCAAATCAATATTTGGTGTGACCACCCTTTTTGCCTTCAAAACGGCATCAATTCTTCTAGGTACACTTCCACACAGATTTTGAAGGAACTCGGCAAGTAGGTTGTTCCAAACATCTTGGAGAACTAACCACAGATATTTTGTGATGTAGACTGCCTGAAATCCTTCTGTGTCTTCATGTAATCCCAGATAAAATGCGATAATATTGAGACCCAAGACTTTCTAGGGGGCAAACCATCACTTCCAGGACTCCTTGTTCTTCTTTACGCTGACGATAGTTATTAATAACATTGGCTGTATGTTTGGGGTCGTTGTCCTGCTGCAGAATAAATTTGGGGCCAATCACTGATGGTATGGCATGATGGATAAGTATCTGCTTGTATTTCTCAGCATTGAGGACACTATTGATCCTGACCAAATCTCCAACTCCATTTGCAGAAATGCAGCCCTAGACTTGCAAGGAACTTCCACCATGCTTCACTGTTGCTGCAGGCACTCATTATTATAGCACTCTCCAGCCCTTCGGCAAATAAACTGCCTCCTCCTACAGCCAAATATTTCAAATTTTGACTCCTCAGTCCAGAGCACCTGCTGCCATTTTTCTCTGGCCTTGCGGCCAAAAAGCCATATCTCAGATGTGGAAACAAGGGTAAACAACTCAACTATTCACAAAAACATAGGAACTGGGGTGCAGAAAAATGGCCCTAATCTCAACATTGAGTCTGTCTTGGATTACAGGAAGATACAGAAGGTTTTCAGGTAGCCTACATCCATAGAAGATCTGTGGTTAGTTCTCCAAGATGTTTGGAACAACCTACCTGCCTCATTCCTTCAAAAACCGTGTGCAAGTCTACCTAGAATGTACCTTGATGCTGTTTTGAAGGCAAAGGGTGGTCACACCAAATATTGATTTGATTTGGATTTCTCCTGTTCATTTACTTTCCATTTGTTAATTGATAAAAATAAACTAATACTTTTATTTCTGAAAGCATTTTTTGACACCTGCCTAAAACCTTTGCACAGTACTGTATATGAAGAAACACTTCACCTAACAAGTGCAACCCACCCATGACTTTATTTTGTAATATTTTCACTTGATAATTGTAGACAAAAGTGAACATCCTGATCAGTACATAAGCCTGCCTATTAATATTCCTCCCGCTACAATTTTTCTCCTCCTGTAGAGGAAGAAAAAGTGATCACAGATTGGTACTTTTACACCCTGGCCATGCCAGTTTGTGAACTGCAATGTGACCTGCAGGTTAACTAGCTATGTGTTTCAGTCGCTTTGAGACATGCACAGAATAATTATAGCCAGGGCTTGAGATATTTTAGGGTGTCTCACCAGTCAGTCAAAAATGCCACCAGTCAGAATGAGCGGAGCGCTACTACCCCAAATTTCTGACAGATAAATTGATTGTTGGTGATGAGTGTGGAAAAGAATAAAGTCACTCGCTGTTAGAGGTCTTTCTTATTGGAGAAGCAAAATGATGATCACCACACCTGTGTAGGAAAAGTTATTTTTCATTCTCTACGGAATGATAGCTGGACCATGACATCTCTAGTGAAGGATGGAATGATGATCGCAGCTGTGTGGGAAAAATTCTCCGTGAAATGGTGGTACAATGTAAAACGGGGGGTAATCCTTGCAGCTGTCACTTCAAAGAATAGAATCCTCAGTATGCATTGGTAAAGATCGGACTCAGCTGACCAGGCTGAGCCGTAACGGCAGATGGAAAGAGCTTTGTGCCGCCAGCAGTTCTGAGGTGCTGTGCTGCTGTTTTTTGGTGAAAATGATACCCAGAGGAGGGTGGATCGAGGTGGAGGTGCCGAGTGTTACTGACCCCTTGGTGGAGCGGTACTGATGGAACAGTTGTGTGGCTACGTGTTTCGAGGCAGCGCCTCTTAGTCAAGCCGGGAGAAAGCTACTGTAGCTGTTTTTTCCCACAAAAAAACAGCAGCACAGCACCTCAGAACCGCTGGCGGCACGGATCGGTTTCGATCTGCCGTTACGGCTCAGCCTGGTCAGCTGAGTCCGTCCTTTACCGATGCATACTGAGGATTCCACTCTTTGAAGTGACAGCCGCAAGGATTTCCCCCCTGCTTAACATCGTACCACCATTTCACGTAGAACTTTTCCCACACAGCTGCTATCATCATTCCATTCTTCACCAGAGATGTCATGGTCCGGCTATCATTCCATAGAAAATGAAAATAACTTTTCCTACACAGATGTGATCATCATATTGCTTCTCCAATAAGAAAGACCTCCAACAGTGAGTGACTGTATTCTCTTTTCCACACTTAACAACAATCAATTTATTTGTCAGAAATTTTGGGTAGTAGCGCTCCTCTCTTTTCATTGTTGTCATATTGGGGTAAATAGACACCAAACATGTCTAACCTTAAAATTGCATGCGCGCGCAAAATTGCAGAAAACGACCACACCGAAAATTGGCCATGGGCGACGCTTTAAACGATTTTACTGTTTATCAGTTTAGTGTTATCAGTGATTAATGGCCCTAATAGTATTGCTCTCACTCCGACGTTTGCAGCGATATGTAACATGTGGCACAATAGGCGTAATTGTCGTTTTAGCACGTAGGCACGACTGACGCATGTTTCTGTGTGTATGTGGGGGCGGGAGACTTAAAAAAATTAAAGCATAAAAAAAGCCACACTGTTTTTATTACTCTTCTTTTTTTTTTTTTTTTTACGTTTAATTTTTTTGCTATCACATGGGGGGCTAAGAAGTCCCCTATGTGATAGCCAATTTACATGACGGGTCCTCTTTATGGAGACGCCCGATCGGTTGAATGTTAACCTCCCTCCAGGCCGGCCGGCCGGGAAGCTACTAGTGCGGCTCCGCCATCCTCTCGTCCATGAAAAGCAGATTTTTCAAGCCTTGACTATAGCTGCATATCATTGCTAAGTGCCATATAAACCATTAAGGCTGTGTGGCTGCCATTTACTGGCAATGATCCTTCAATATACAGTTGATTTCCTTGGGCCAGATCTCAAGTGCCTTTTAAAGAATGGAACACAAAGCTGTATGTTTCTAGTAGAAAGTTCTGTTTCTCTAAAACAAAAGGGGCGCTCTTCAGCTCAGTTGTCTTGTTATCCTGTTCTTTTTATCATTTGGACTATAGGATAATGAGAAATCTGGATGAAAGAAAAATCTGTCAGAGAAACATGGAGGCCTTCAATGCTCACCTTTTCCTTCTGAAAGCTGTCATTCTTACACTTGCTTCATTATTTTGAATTTGGAACAAGTATACAAAATAAGCCAGACCCTAATCAGTCTCTAATGTTTTCCTCTGCAGCCTGTGCCCAGAAGAGTATGGAAAGTTTCTAGAGGAGCGTCAAACTACCCTTCAAGCTGCGGCCGCAGCTCGACTAGAAGAGGCTGCAGCAACTAAGAAGAAGTGATGTGACAAAATGAACTCAAGCACTATTATGTTACAGAAAGCCATGTTCTCTGCTGCTGTGAATCATTTTGTACAAACTGCAGCCTAGTGACTGTACAGCATTCTATTGTAATGAAGATTGTATGGAGATGATATCAGTACTTCATATCTAGTGTAATAAAGAAGGGTATCACAAGGTTGAACATTTTTCTATGTCCTAATAATTGTTGCTTCTGTGCTTTAGTAAATCAACACTAAAACCTATAGTATGATTGCAAGGTGCTGGATGGTGTTCCTGTGATAATGTGACCCTATCCAGTTAAAGAGATCTATAGTTACAATAGAAAAAAAAAAATTGGTGCAAGCAGCTTCAAACCATATTTGTACGGCAGAATACCAGCTGTGTTTGACAGGCAAAGTTCTGACATTTCCAGGTAGGGTTGAAGTTTGCTTCTAAGCATGCATTTTAAAAGAAAACCATACATTTTGGATCTAGTTTTTTTTTAAAAATGTTTTAAAGTGGTGGTTTTATTGACGGGGCATCTAATGCAAAAATCTCGATTTAACAATCCAGATATACCACATTGATGGACTAATGTCTTTATTCAACCTCAAATACTATGTAACAAACATTTTATATAGTGTGCAGTCATGACACTGGTGTCAAACAGCATGATGCATTTTCTAAAGACAAAGTGCAGCAGTAGCTGTTTTTTTTCTTTTCAGGCTCTTTCTATCAAAATCTGTATGTCACTGTACAGATGAAAGCTAAGACGTGCTGCTTTGTTGCTTGTATAACTACTTTGTCACACTATCCTGTGAAGGTCTTGTGCAGCTCCAGATGTCTAACTTGGCTAAATAAGCTCCAGAGGGAGGCAGTTGTAGCATCTTACTGGTTTTATTCTCTATGCACCCCCTCACAGGAATTCATATTGTGTGTTAAGCCAGATGACTCGATATATTCTAGCAACCGCATGCAACTGTGCGGGCTTATGGGCATGAGCTG
The DNA here is from genome assembly GCF_000935625.1 of Nanorana parkeri. Lineage (NCBI taxonomy): Eukaryota > Metazoa > Chordata > Amphibia > Anura > Dicroglossidae > Nanorana > Nanorana parkeri. The sequence continues at coordinate 926,595 of NW_017306367.1, read as the reverse complement.
TAGCCCTGGATTGATACTGGCACCTGTTCTCATAAACAGCAACCAGTATGAGGCCAACCAGGCAAGCGAGACTGGAGTACAGAAACATATTTGACTGTTTTAATCAACGCCGCACGAATGCTGGGATTATGCTTTTCATTTGGTTTAAGTTGTGTACATAGTGATCTCAAAACATGATCAGTGTAAATGACTGCAGCTGTGAATTTTATTAGTACGGTCTGCAGTGAAGCGGTTATGAGACCAATGACTCTCATTCCCTTTAAAGAAAACCTTTACTTTGCTGTCTCAGCGCATTACACCTTTTTATTCTTTTTCTAACTTTTTCGAGTGCACAAACAGTACACTCCTTTCAGGTCCCCACACCGCTGTGATGAGAGCACAACCTGAATCGGAAGAATGCAGCATGTCTGCATTTTCCTGCAGCACACTGCACAACACACCAGTGTTGTGGCATCAACCGGGCACATGGAAAACATTGGTTTTCTATGTACCCTAGTAGTGACCTGTATTTATCTTGTGTAGAAAAATGTAAGTCACCGCACATAGTGTGAACGTAGCCTTATTTAGTGTTGCCTGCAAAATCCCATGAACCCTAATAAAGGCATTGAAGTTTGGGATTAGTGTGTCCTGTGTGCTTCTCTAAATTTCTATGCTGTGAGTAATGGATGTTGAACATGAACAATAAAGTGGGTACTGGTTAACAATGCCACAGGATAGTTAAAATGGTAAGGTATGTCCTGAAAATGTAAGTGCACATGATCACTTGCTTCCCCCCTGATGTTTGCTGTGTGACCGGCTTAGCGCAAGAGTAACGCTTGCTGAATGGAAGGATTTTGCAAAAGACTGGCCAGACTGCACAGCAAAGATTTTGGTAGAGTGAAGCTGCAGATAAATACGTGCACTTACCAAAATGCTATGGGAAAGGAGGTGAGGCCCACTGTGCATCAAGCTGTTTGTCTGGAGTTATGCTTTAATATCACCAGGTAATGTTTTACTATAGTGTTCTCTAAACCTATATTGCCTAACCTTTTCCATGTCCGTCATACTTGTGGATTTTCTGCTCAAGCTTCACATGATGTTTTAAAGTGATATTACATCTTTTTTTTTTTGTGTGTGTGTGTTCTTCTAATGCTGAAGTAAAGACTTACCTTATGTGATGCCTCTTTGATGTATACATTTTCTTTCGTCCACCCAATTCAGGTTGTCCTCTCAGAGGTAGTGCCACCACACCGATTTTTCAGTGTCTTCTTCTGACAGTGTCCACCGGAGCAATCCTTGTGTGCGCACTACTACATATTGCGGTAAAAGCCATGCTCCTCGCCTCTCCATTGTCTTCCAGTGCACAAGTTCCTCTGCTCTCACTGTACCCTCCACTACCTGAAGTTTAGGGAGAAGATAAGTGTTTGGCATACACTTTTAATAAATAATGTATTGGGGAATGCCCCCTGATTGTGAAAAGTCCAAAAAAAAGTTAAAAGAAAGTTGTAGCCTTTAGAATTAAATCTAATCTTGTGTTTTTTGTTTACAATAGGTAAATAAAATCCATATTAAAGTGTATGTAAAGCCAAAATTTTATTACTTTTGGATAGAATGTAAAAGGGGTTACAACCCCTGTTAGGGCTTTATTGCTGTCTGTGTCCCCACTGGGAGGATCCACCCTCTTTTTTTTTTTTAACTGATGACCTTTGCCCCCTAGCACATGAAGTAATGGAAAATTCAAAATTTTTAGGTTGTCTCAAGAACTGGAGGTGAGAGAATTCTTGTTCTGGTGACTACTGTCTAAGAGGAGATTTCCATTACTTCTTGCTGTGTATTTGAGACCGAAGTGAAGGGAAACTACCAAGGTGGAACAAACACATTAATGCAAAAAAAAACCTTACAGGGGTCTTAACCATTCCCTACTCTATCAAAAACAAAAATTTTGGACTTTAAATACATGTTAAAGAATTTCAGTGGGATCTATTAATTCTAAAAGCTATGTATAGTATTTGTCCTGTTTGTTTTCTGTGTATTAAAAAAAAAAACATCTTTGGGAATGATGATTTGGTCCCACCCCATCGGGGAGAAAACTAGACAGAGTTGTAAATGAAGGAATATTTCTTAATAATGCATATTACAAATATCAATATGAAAACATTCTTGCTCATATACAGTATATACAAATATCCCAGATACATGAGTAAATACATATGCCAATTGTATGGTGCATAGCCTTTTTAAAAAAACCCTGTGCATCATTGCAAGCAAACAAAGTTTACTCAATTAGTTCCCAAAATAATCTCAACTATGGAACATTTCTTGCAATGCGTGGCATAAATTGAGAGCTCGCTTACCTGTAAGCGGCCATTAAATTTTGAGATGCACAGTACACTACCGGTCAAATATTTTAGGACACCCCACTTTTTCCAGTTTTTATTGAAATTTACAGTGTAATGTCTCAATGTACTCTGCAAATAAAGCATAGAACAAATAAACAATTGGACATCCAAATGATTTCATGGAATAGTTTTCTTTAACAAAATGTAATCTAAAATTTTGACTTATCAAAGTTGCCACGTTTTGCAGACATAACAGCCGAACACACATATGGCATTCTTTCTACAACGGAAATCAAATACGGTATTGTTTAGGAAGTTCTTCCCAACACTGTTGCTGAAGTTGCCACAAATGTGTTGCACTTGTAGATTGCTTTGTTTTCACTCTGTCCAGTTCACCCCAAACCAGCTTGATGGGGTTTAAGTCTGGAGACTGTGCTGGCTATTCCATTATTTGAAGCCTACCTTCTTGTTCTTTTTTTCTAAGTTTTTTCGGATACAGCCTGGAGGTTTTGTTTTGGGCCATTATTTTGTTGTAGGATGAACCACTGACCAACTAGGCGTACACCAGAGGGTATTGCATAGCACTGCAAAATGATGTGGTAGTAGTTATGGTTCAGGATGTCACTCACTCTGTGCAAGTTCTCAACTCGGGATCCAGCAAAAGAGCCTCGGAACGTCACGCTTTCTCCTCCATGTTTGATAGTTGGTGTCACACAAATCGAGAAACCATCTTTTCGCCTACTCAACAGCATGCAAAAACCCTGCATGATGAACTGAAGATCTCAAATTTTGATTCATCAGTCTGTAAGACCTCTTTCAGTCTTCAGTAGGCGGTGCTTTATGGCCCAGGCAAGCCTCTCTTTCTTACTTTGCCATCTTAGCAATGGCTTTCTTACTGCCACTCGACCTGTCAAACTTGCTGCTGGAAGTCTTCACAGTTGAAACTGAGGCTTGCTTACTTCGATCAGTGTTAAGCTGTGCTTGAAGCTGTGGTCCTGCATGCCGCCTTTCACGCAAGCTGTTGACTTTAGAAACTTGTATTCTGATTTTCTGGTGGCTTTGGGTCTGCCAGACCTCTTCCTGTCAGAGTTTCTTCCAGTTTCCAAGTGCCTTTTGATAGTGCAGGAAACGGTACTCACTGACAACTCTGCTTTATTTTCAGTTTCTCTAAAGGAAATCCCTACACTTTTAGGGTTACATTGGTCTTTCTGTCTTCCTTTATTTGACTTTTCCTCGCCATTTTGAGAGCAATATACCGTATTTTGCGCTCCATAAGGCGCACTGGACCATAGGACACAGGGGTTCTGTGACAGCAGCTGCAGTTAGTGACAGCTGAGGCAGGTTGCGCTGTGATTACAGCACCACCTGTCTCAGTGATCACACAGGCTCTATGGTGAGCTTCTATGCTGTGGTCACGGGTCTCCCAGAGGTGTGGGAGACCCCGAAAACCACGGCGGGAGGCCCTGGACAGGATAGCCGCCGCTCGATTTGATGCAACTGATCTGATTAATACAAGAGATCTAAACGCGTGCTGTACACGCTTTAGCTCTGCTTGTCTGGAGCAGGGCTGAATGTACAAAGAAACTACTCGCCCGGCGCCTGAAACTGCATGTCCCAGGCATCGGGCGATAGGGATTCGCTCCATAAGACGCACAGACATTTTTGCCCCCTTTTGGGGGGAAAAAAGTGCGTCTTATGGAGTGAAGAATACGTTACTACTTACTGCAGTACAATACTGTCCAAATATTGCTTAGACTTTAGTAATACAGTCTGTTCCAACACTGCTTTTATACAGAGGGCTTGTAATCAACAAAAGTTGGGGACACCTTTAGGAATTTTTAGCATAAACGTTCAAGGCTTAATTTACTTATATTGCTGCAGAACAACTGTGAGTTGTTAACCCATTACTTTTTCCCTGAAAAAGTATTTTTCGTGTAACTCTGAAATGTACATTATTTTTCAGTTTTTGTTAACCTAAAAAATAATTTTTCACCTTTTGTATTATTTTGTATCATTTCATATTATTCACTGCACTTGAACTGCTTACATTTCAATAAAAACTGGAAAAATGGGGGTGTTTTAAAACTTTTGACGGGTGGAGTATATGTACAGTATATATTCATAACACATGCAATCTGAAGTGTACAGCATGAAACAAATTTCAGCAAGTCACCATGACAGTAAAAGTAGGTCAGTTTACTTTCTAACTTTTTGGTCACTTACCCATTGTTTCCAGTGTACATGAAGAGGTAAGTTAAAGTGACATTAAAGTCACAAATTCGGGGGCGTGTCCTGGCTATGGCGGCGTGAGGTACTCGACTTGAGAGCTCCGCGGCTTAAGCGTACCAATTGCACTCATACCACCGACCTACATCTGCTACAACCCCGGATCCCGTAATGTCTAAACATCGGAAAGGCCGGGGGCTCTAAAAATCCGGTCTCTGACGCTCCATGCAGCGGTTCTTCACCCAGCGAACTCCGGCGCCCATGGAACGAGGTAGGACTAAGGTGGCGCCCTCCTCGTCCACGAGAGTCCCCTCTCATGGCTCACGCCGATGGGGCTCCCCGTCCCCAGATGCCTCCCTCCCGAGCTCTCACTCACCGGGACCAGCCGAGTCCGACACTCTGGAGGGCATACGGGACCTTGCGGGTGACATGCCGCCGGGAATCCCGGAGGGCCTTCGGGCCTTGCTCCGCTATCTCCCCACCAAACGGGACTTTGACACCATGGTCTCCCGCCTAGAGGCAACCCTCCGCAAAGATCTCCGGGAGGTGAAGAGGGAGGTCCGGGGCCTTGCTGAAGCAGTGGCGGAGGTTTCTGCATCGTGCACCTCGATGGACGGGCGGATCACCGCACTCGAGTCTGAGGCCCAACGCCCAGATCCCAGGCTGTCGGAACTACAGTTACACCTAGAGGACATGGAGGACAGGGGCAGGCGCAACAACCTGAGAATCCGCGGCCTCCCGGAGGCCACTGGCCCACAAGACCTGCGAGATACAACCTCCAGTTCAACAAACCTACACGCGCATCGATTACTTCTTCGTTCACCACTCCGTGCTCCAGTCGGTGTCCAGTTCAGCCATAGGCACGATTTCCTTGTCCGATCACGCCGCGGTCTTGATCTCGATGGACCTGGGTACCCCGGAGGTGCGACAGTGGCGCTCTGCTGCAAGATCCGGTCTTGTCGATGGAAATCGAGGCCGACCTGAGATCGTACTTCGCCCTGAATGCCCCATCTGAGTGCTCCCCGTATTCAATATGGGAGGCCCATAAGGCATATATCAGGGGCACTCTGATCAAGATAGGCTCTCGCATCAAACGCCAACGCCACCAACAGATTTCTTCTCTCTTAACGCAGATTCACCAACTCGAGACCTCCCATAAACTGAACCTGGACCCGGCTCTACTTGCCCAACTACTCTCATTGAGGGAATCTTTGCGCTCTTTATGTCTCCAGAAGGCTAAGGCGATGCTGGCGAAATGTAGGAGGCACTTTTACGAATATAGCAATCAGTGTAGTAGGTCTATGGCACATGCTCTCCGTCACCAGTGTTCTAAAACCTTTATCCCGGCCATGAAATCCCGAACGGGGTCCATTTCGTACCTCACTTCTGAGATAGCGGAACACTTTAAGGATTATTACTCATCCCTATATAATCTTCCGCAGTCTGGATCGGAGACCACGCATCACAACGTCTATCGCGCATTCAGGACTACCTGGCCTCATCGGAAATGCCCTCTATCCCCCGTGACATTGTACGAGCTTTAGAACTCCCAATCACAGAAGTCGAACTGGAAGTGGCCGTGAAACAAACGAACACTGGAAAGGCTCCCGGCCCAGACGGGTTTACCCTGCAATACTATAAAAAATACGCCCCTATTCTAAATTCTCACTTTGTTAAGGCTCTGAACGCTGTTCAACAGGGTGGCGGTCTGCCCGCAGACTCTCTATCAGCCCACATTGCAGTGATCCCGAAACCGGGCAAGGACCCTTTGACTTGCTCGATCTACCGTCCGATATCGTTGTTAAATGTAGATACCAAGTTATGCGCCAAAATTCTAGCGATGCGACTTCTTCCCTCCATACCTGCATTGATACACACGGACCAGGCGGGATTTGTCCCGTCCCGGGAGGCCAGGGACAATACCACGAGAGCCCTCTCCCTTATCCACTCTGCCATGTCCAAAGCAGCTCCAGCCCTTTTACGGTCCACTGACGCGGAGAAGGCTTTTGACAGGGTAGATTGGTCCGTCATGAGCGCCACCCTGGAACACATAGGTCTGGGTCCCCACATGATGTCATGGGTCATGTCCCTGTACTCTCGCCCATCGGCTAGAGTGCAGGTGAACGGGTGTCTATCTGACTCATTTCATATTTCCAACGGCACACGCCAGGATTGTCCCTTATCCCCTCTGATTTTTATCATCACATTGGAACCCCTACTGAGGAGGATCAGGTCCAACCCTGACGTTCGTGGCCTGGAGATGGGTACCCAAACCCACAAAGTAGCCGCTTACGCCGACGACCTCCTTTTCTTCCTGACGTCCCCGGATGTTTCCTTGCCAAACCTCCTGGCGGAGCTATCCGCATATGGAGAATTGTCCAACTACCATATTAACGGCCAAAAATCAGAGGCGTTAAACCTGACCTTACCTCCTCTCCGTGTACTCCGCCTACAGGACAATTTTCCATTTACATGGTCGACGAACTCGCTTAAATACCTTGGAGTCCAGCTCCCTCGGGACCTGTCTACGACCTATTCCCTGAATTTTCTGCCCCTCTTGCATCGTATAAAGACAGACCTTCAGGACTGGGCACGTCTAGCATTCTCATGGACAGGTAGATGTAATGTTGTCAAGCAAAACGTGCTCCCCAGATTGTTATACCCTATTCAAGCGCTGCCAGTCCTAGTCCCCAGGGGATTCTGGAAATCTGTCCAATCCCTGATCACGAAATATATCTGGGGTTCTAAACCGGCCAGAATACGACACTCCATCCTTCGTCTACCTAAGAAATATGGGGGGTTAGCTGTACCGGACGTTCACTACTACTACACTGCGGCTCACCTCGCGCGCATCCTTGACTGGTGTCGACATGATGCCCTGAAACCATGGGTGGCCATCGAACAAAGTTTCTCTCACATCCCCCTTCTGACGCTCCCATGGTGCCCAAACGTCCCTTCCTCACTCCGGGCTCACCCAACGGTGGGCCAGACGTGGAGGATAGCGAGGGCAGTTTTTGACTCACGGCAGGTCTCCCCTGCACCCTCCCCACTTCTACCGGTTATAGGATCCCCGGATTTTACCCCGGGAATGCGAGACCCTGGATTTAAACAGCTGCAAGACCAGGGACACTATAGAGCGGTTCACTTCCTTCGAGGCCATGACTGGCCCACCGTTTCGTCCCTATCCGAAGATCCCATACTATCCCAACCGGGCTTCTGGCGCCACCGCCAGCTGGCACATTTTTTGCGGACCTTGCCACCGCTGACAGCTATCTCCTGACCCCTCACAAGCTTTGAGCGGGAATGCAATGATGCTGGCACGCTTCCAAGAGCGTTGTCATTATCCTATCAATGGCTTCTAGCTCCCGATTTTGATTCACCTTTGCCGTACATTGAGGGATGGGAAAGGGAATTGGGAATTTCTTTTTTGCCATACGAGACAAACAGATTGCTGTCACTATCCTTGAAGTCCTCCATCAGCAGCAGATACCAGGAATCGGGTTACAAAATTTTGGCCAGATGGTATCGCACCCCTAAGAAACTACAGGCGATCTTCCCCGAGACGAGTGGCTGCTGCTGGAGATGTGGCTCCTCCCCGGCCGGCATGCTGCATATTTTCTGGTCCTGTCCATCCCTGCAATCTTTCTGGACCAAGGTATACACCCTCACTCAAAAATTCACTGACATTCAGATTACCAAGTCACCCGCTTCCTATCTCCTCCATCACAACACATATTCGATGAAGGGATATAAAAAGTCTGTGATTGTCCACATGATCAATGCTGCGCGGGCATGCATCCCAGCCATGTGGAAACAAGCTTCCCCCCCTACGATACAACTATGGATTAGCAAAATATGTGACATTAGACACATGGAGGACCTAACTAGTTCTCTCAAGGAGACCGGGACCCGTTTTCGCACTACCTGGTTTTGGTGGGAAGAGTTTACCTCCACGCAAGAGTACAGAGATCTCTTGGTTTGAGTATATCGGCCTGATGGCTACTCCTGACATCCTGACACCCCCCCCCTCCCCTTCCTACTACATGCTATACCTTCCTGATGGGTCACCCCCCCCCCTTGATCCTTTTCTTTTTCCCTTTCCACATCTGCTCCCTCTCGTTTTTCTTTCTTCCTCTCCTCCTACGACCGAGCCGACAGTACATTGATATTCAACAGCCCACCGGGCAAGGAGTCTGAGGCAGCCCTTTAGTTCACCTGTGCCACATGGAGGCTAGATGTTACAGGTCTTATCGGGCCTTATCGGGGAGACGGGTGGACTGACCCCTCTCTTCCCGATGCCCCTATAGAAAGCGTAGTCCCCATTGGGACCCCCACAGGGTCTCCACGGGCGTACAACCTGAATAGCTAGTCAACCAACAAGCTATAACCACGGTGGGGGCCTCCAGGCTACTACATGAATCTGGGTTGCTATCGATCTATCGGTCCTATGTCTTATATCCCCTACTTTTGGACATCTTTATTGTTGTTCTTACTTCTTATTGTTTAATATTTTTATGTGATGTGACTATTGTATACCTATAGTGGCTGCTTCCACAGTTTATATGATGGGAAGTTGTTCCCGTACTTGTCCACCCTATCATCTTCCATTTGTATTCAGCAATCCCTCCAGCGCTGGTGCTGGTCTCTGATCCAGCTCAGACTCCTATCTCTTACTGTCCCACAGTGTCTGTCCGACATGCACGCTCCCAACTGCTTGCAATCAACTCTTCTCGCTGCCGAAGATCTCTACCCATCATCCTCCACGGCCGCTCGAGAAGCTTCAGATCTGCCGAAGGGAGCAAGCGGCGGAGTCACAGGTAAGTTTTTTTAACCTTTTTGGTAGCTTCTTTTTATTTTTTTAAATGTTTTTGCATATATCTACTGCTCGCTAGCAGTAGATATATGCAAAATCAATGCAGAGTTTAATTCTACTTTAACTGCAGGGACTGCAGGAGGACCTGGATAAAATAGGGGAGTGGGCAATACTATGGCAGGTGAGGTTTAATGTCGATAAATGCAAAGTAATGTACTTTGGACATAAAAATAAACAAATAGGCTATACAATCATGGGTATGCCGCTAGGGAAGTCAGAAATAGAAAAAGATTTGGGGGTCATTGTAGACCACAAACTGAATGGTAGCTTGCAGTGCCACGCTGCGGTAAACAAAGCTAGCAGGGTCTTGTCCTGTATTAAGAAGGGGATGTATTGCAGGGACAAGTCTATAATTGTGCCTCTATATAGATCGTTGGTTTGGCCACATCTGGAGTACGCGGTCCAGTTTTGGTCGCCGGTACTGAGAAGGGATGTCCTTGAACTGGAGAGAGTCCAGCGGAGGGCAACAAAACTAATTAGGGGAATGGAGGACCAGAGCTATGAGACAAGGCTTCTGACCTTAAACATGTTTACGCTGGAATTAAGGAGATTAAGGGGGGATATGATTTTCATGTACAAGATGTTCAATGGTGACAGCAACATTGGCAACAAACTGTTTGAGATTAACTCCATTACAAAGACTAGAGGCCACCACCTAAAGTTGGTGGAGAAAAAATTCCAGCACAATGGGCGAAGAGGGTTCTTTACAGTAAGAGCGGTTAAGGTCTGGAACTCACTGCCATCGGCAGTGATTTCAGCCAAGAGTGTAGATTTGTTCAAGAAACGTTTGGACAATTTCTTGAGGGACCGTAATATCCAGGGATACCAGTATCCCTAAGAATGAGATGATGCGTGGACCTATATGGGTTGGACTTGATGGACGTATGTCTTTATGCAACCCCAAATACTATGTAACTGTTCTATGGCTACAACATTAGTGTAAATAATCACATGTTAATATGTTGCCAGTTTCCTATACTTTCCTTTAATAGCAAGCATAGGTTTTACATTCTGGGTCTAATATTGGAATGTAAAGTGTTGATTTTAGGAAATCTTTTTGGCATACAGACATAGACAAATTGTTTGGCACCCGTCCACAAAAGAAAGTAGAACACACAATCTTCTCTGAAATAACTGGAAACTGATCAAAGTAATTGGCATTCATCATTATTTATTCCATATTTAATCAAATCAGACTTTTTTTTTCTTTTCAGCAGTATACATTACATAATATAGCAAATTAAAATGGCAAATTATGATGGGACCCTAAACCTAATATTTTGTTGCACAAACTTTAGAAGAAATCACTGCAAAAAATTTACTTCTATTGCTATCAATGAGACTTCTGCATCTGCCGACTAGTAGTTTGGCCCACTCTTCCTGAGCAAACTGCTCCAGATGTCTCAGGTTCCAAGGGTGCCTTCTCCAGACTGCATGTTTCATACATTTCAGATTAGGGCTCACAAAATAGTCCCAGTGTTTCTAGCCATTCTTGAATGCTTTTAGAGGTGTGTTTTGGGTCATTATGCTGTTGGAAGACCCATGACCTGAAACATAGCTTTCTCATACTGGTCAGTATGTTTCGCTCTGGAATTCTATGATAGTCTTGAGATTTTATTGTGTCTTGCTTCTACAAGTCAATCTAGTAATCAGTCAGCCAATCTATTTGGACTGCGAAAAGTAGTCCCTCTGTTGTTTAGTAATATCTACTATTTACTAGTATTATGTGCACCACACTGAACATGGATCGGAGAAAGCAAAGAAGAGTTGTCCGAGAACATCAGAAAGAAACTTATAGACCAGCAAGTCAAAGGTAAAGGTTGATGTTCCTGTGACAAAAGTTGCAAATATTATCAAGAGGTTTAAGGTCCATGGCAGTATAACTAACCTCCCTGGCCATGGCCACAAGAGGAAAATTGACCACAAATTGAACAGGATAATGTGAATGGTACACAATGAGCCAAGGAAAACTTCAGAAGCTAAGCTCCAAGGTCAAGTTACATCAGTGTCTGATCGCACCATCTGTCAATTTTTGAGCAACAGTAGGCTCAAAGGAAGAAGAACCAGGAGGAATCCACTCCAATATATAAACAAAAAGTCAGAATGGAATTTGCTAAAATGCATATTGGCAAACCACAATGCTTTTGGAGAGATTTACAGCAAAACTGTAAAAAAAATAAGCTTTAAAAAAATGAAGCTTTCAAAGAAAGGAACACTTTACCTACTATGAAACATGGATAATATAAATTTTTTTTAGGGCCGCTTTGCTGCGTCTTGCATGTGGTACCTTAAAATGCAGCAAGCTTCACTCCTGTATATATATCCAAAATCTCAATTGGCTCTACAACGTTTTTAGACCACGCCCCATTTCATCTGACATTCGCACTGGTTGCTGAGACCTGACCTCGTTTGCCAACTTTGAGAAATTACTTGAACAATTTTTCTTGGACAATTGTACAGGAGAAAAACACATTTAATATATGTGAAGCACGTAAGTGCTTCATCCGTGGGGTATTCATAAAATTAGGGGCGTGGCATAAGCGTCAACAGTCCAAACAGGTTGAGAAACTTTTTTAAACTTGGGTTTAATGTTGCATCATAAAGCTACTCTGGAAGGGGACGCGTGGGCAACCCTGACCAAAACGAGAGCCGGCTTGAATGCCCTGCTGATGGACAGAGTGAAAGCTCAGCTATCTAAAAGCAGGAGAATGTTTTATTAATATGGCAATAAGCCTGACAAGTTGTTGGCCAATGCCCTGAGAGAGACAAGAACTTGGAAGTACTGTATATAACGTCACTCAGATCGGGAGATAACCAGATATTGACAAACTGTAAAGACATGGTCACCCTATTTAGAGATTTCTATCACAAGCTCTATATTATCCGAGACAGAACTGAATCTTCAGGGGGTGGACACTGGCCAAGCGATTAGGGAATATCTCTCCAACTCCGGCATGCCCACTTTATCAGAGAGGACCCAGTTAGAATCACCTATTACAGAGGAAGAGGTTGCCCTAGCACTCAAATCAATGAAAGCAGGTAAGGCACCTGGGCCTGATGGTTATATATTATAAACACTTCCACTTCTAGTCAAAAGATTTACAGAGGCTTATATGTCGATCTTGCAGGGTAATTAAATTCCTGGAGACTCTCTCCATGCACAAATCATGGTGATCCCAAAAGAAGGAAAAGATCCTTTAAATTGTCCTAGTTATAGACGGATCTCACTGTTGAACATTGACTTAAAGCTTTTTAGCAGGATACTTGCAACTAGTATGTTGCCGATCATACAGAATATCATCAGCCCAGAGCAAGTAGGGTTGGACCCATCGCGTAAAGCCAGGGACAACATTATTAGAACTTTGCATGCTATACATCTGGCACGCACTGCTTTCATGCCTTTTCTGCTCCTATCCATGGATGCAGAAAAGTTTTTTCGATCGGGTAAACTGGTCCTTCGTGCGGGAGACTCTGCTGCATATAGGATTGGGGCCTAACATGCAGAAATTGATATGTGCGTTGTACTCCACTCCTTCGGCTGTGATTCATGTTAGTAAAGCGGTTTCTGAATCGTTCCCTATATCGAATAGGACTAGACAGGGATGTCCTCTTTCTCCCCTGATTTTTATACTAACCTTGGAGCCATTAATCCGCACTATTCAGTTATCTCCTAACATTAAAGGTTTAGAGAATTAGGTGAACATAAAACAGCCTCCTACGCAGATGACCTCTTATTTTTTATTACCCAACCCGAAATGTCTCTACCGAACCTGATGTTTGAATTACAGAGATATGGTGCGCTTTACAACTTTAAGATTCATTTTTCAAAATCAGAAGCGTTGAAGATTTCGGTTCCCAGTCAGCAGGCAAACCATATTCAGTTAAGTTTTCCATTTAAATGGGCCATGACCCATATAAAATATTTGGGGCATCTATCCCTTCAGACCTTAAAGATACCTATTCTCTGTATTTTCTCCCTTTGAAGAGACGGATCATGGCAGACTTGCAGTTGTTCGGTTTTCACTTGGTTTGGGTGCAACAGTATCCTAAAAAGGACAGTGCTCCCTAGATTGTTATATTTGTTTCAGACCTGTGGCAATTCCTTCTGCTTATTTTAGGAAGATGCGCTCTGCCTGTTGTTTCTGTGGGCCAATAAAAGTGCACGGATTAAGGCCAGTGTGTTAGATTTAAACTGTCTCGGGGAATAGGTTTTCCAGCCCATTTTTATACCAAGAGGCTGCACACGTCACTAGGGTGGTGGATTGGTGCAGTAATGCTGGCAATAAACTCTGGGTGGGCCTAGAACAAGACACATCTGCTCTTCCACTTAATGGCATACCTTGGATTTCCCCTAAATTACCATTACAGTAGTGGCATAACCCTCACATCAGGGCCATTATGAACATTGTTGAGATGACCTGTCAGGTTTTTCTTACCCTTCCTTGTCCAGTTGCTTGCTATATGGCTTGTAGTGTTTCTGACACTGCTGTTCCTCTTTGGCGCTCTCTTATGTCCTAACCGGCAAACATCATAATTCTGCCGCTACTGGAAAAACTCCTGGCAAATTCCTGTCTCAGACTGATGATGCAAGCATTAGTTCGCTATTTAACCTTTACTTTGTCCATTCAGTCTCCGCCCTTGAGTTTGTTCTGATCTACCAAGTACTCTGCAGTTCCTGTTCTCCATGTATGACCCTGGCTCTGGCTGACTGATCTGGCTCTGGCTGTTTTCCCTGTTCATCCTGTTCTCCATGCTCCCTGACCTGGTTTGGCTGACTACCCATTTTGGCATCTGAGCCCTGGCTTGGCACTGACAACGTACTGGACTTTCTCTATTGTTTTTTGCCATTTATGGTTATTGTTGTTTTCAATAATCGCCTACTCTTCTTGCCCTCTACACATTTATCTCCCCTGCCCTCAACCATGTTACATATCATAGGGAACCCGCACTTCCCCCCAGGAGTGTAAGGCTTCAACATGTAAGTATGCAATTGCTTAAAAAAATAGTAAAGACAAATGAAAGATATCAATAAAAAATACATGTATGGAAATGCTACCTCTTGCCATGATGATCTGTGCTTTTTTTCCTGAAAACTATTTATTTTTATGATCTAGAAAGTAATGATCACTTGACTTTCCACGGCTGCTGTGTTGTGTATTGAATGTAACAGTAGTAGGAGTGATCTTCTTTTAAAAGTCACCATCAGCGGTAGTGCTGGGACTGCATTTCCCAGCATCCCTCCCTCCAGCACACCGCATTAGCTTCCTCCTGAGAATGCTTGTTCATTGGAAGTAGGGTCCTCTGTGCCACATAATTATGAATAAATAAGATGAAGATGTGACTAGATAGAATTTAATGGTGGGAAGAGAGCATAATTGGTTCTAAGCCAGGAATCATTATGAGAACAGTGAACTGACATGATCAACAGGTAACTTATAGCTATTGTTTTGAGACCTGGGCATAATAAATAAGTGTATTCATTTTTATGTATTAAGCACTTGATGATTTAATATTTGGCTGGAATTTCATATTAGGAAAAGCTGTTTTCCCATCTTGGAATAAAACACAAGCAACACATTTTTGTTCATATATCTCTTTATCCTATCCATAAAAAAACACTTTGTACAAGACCAGGACTTTACATCACCAGCCCAACACAAATCAATTTGCATACACATTAGAAAATTATAAATATGTATATTTATAAATGTACATTTCATGTACTTTTTTTTTTTTTTTTTTTTACTTTTTTACCATTTCTCTCAAACTTTTGAAAAACAGCAGTTCAGGAAAAAATATCCTTATACTTAATTCGTAGCAAAATCCTACGTCATCTTTTATGGCACTCCACAGCACCATAATTTTGAAACATATATAGTTTATTTTACTATGCTTCTTAGTAAGCACTGTTATCACATTTAATTCAGAGACCATGTTTTAAACACAATCCCTTTTTAAAAGGTGCAATAACCCCAAAAATATATTTGTCTTTAATTAAAAAGTCACAGTTTAGCTGTGTACCAATATTTTCAATATGGAACATTTTAGCCATAATACAATTATTTCAGGTTGTTATTTGGAGTATTTTCTTCCTTACCAAATACATCTGATAAAGAAATGTATAACTGGCAGTTAACACAAATGTGAATCAGCATTGTTCTATGCAATGCATATACATTTCAGGGACACAGCTATTATCTGTTAAATGATTTTGTTTTCTTGAGTTTGAAACACATGGGCGATAATAATAGCAATATCACCCACTATATTTAGCATGTGTTACATTTAATAATTATCAGGAATTAATGTAATCCCAGTCTTTACCAGTTATTAGGAATTGTAGATTGTTTTCTATTTTGTAGAAATAGCTTTATCATAGATCTATACCTTAACTGATTAGTATTGTACAAAAGCAAAAGGGATGCAGTATGAATAACTATATTTGTAATAACAAAAGACTTGTTAAACATGTAGCATCTTCTTTTGTATGGAATGAAACTTGAATTATAGGACTAGTAAACCTAAAACAAAACTATTTTTATAAAAGAGCTTTGTGGCATATATTAAAGATTCAGTGGCTTATCACAGCTGGAGATATCAGAAATAAAGCTGTCATAATATAGGCAACAAAATTTCGACCCACAACCGACTTATTGCCAGAAATCTGATCTAAAGGACATTGCAGTTAACTTTATCCAATCCTGAAAAGTTTGATTCGTAACTTAAAAAATAATTAGTCCAGGACAGCACAGCGTGAAATATCTCCAGCTTGTTGAGGCATTGAAGCTTTTCATATATGAATATTATTACTACCCCTACTGTAAGGTAAAATATCTAATACGTTTAGTGGCCTATCAAGGACTGGCTGTCAGCAAAGGAAAAGGACAAGGTTTGTAAAGTATAAAATAGCAAAGGTAATACATGCTGGCCCACCTATGTGGAACTTTCTAAAAGAACACTTTTCAGAAGGTATCAAATGTGATTTTAGATGAAAATGTGTGACATATTAAGTGCTCTTTTAGTATGGGAAACATTTAAAGCTCCTACATTGTAATGAAAAACAAGATCTATTAATTTGCTATAATCCATAGCATTCATCAGTTTTTTAAAATCTACAATAATGAGACCAATTAAGCTGATAACTGATTTAGTTGCTTTGGATTATAGCACAATTGTATTGAAAATGGACATGTACAGACTTTTGGTATGGTAAATGTCTTTATAGATGCTTGTTAAATAGAATCTTTGGGGCATAGTGCCCCACATTTATGGTTAAAGGAAATTCCGAATAATAGACAGGAAATAAACCTTTGAACTGGATGCAATTTAGGCAAAATAAATACCATATAATATTTTTTAGTTTCACTACGAGTGAATACATTTTAGTTTTATGTAAGACTACTTACAACTTCCTTACACAATACCCTCCTGTTTTCTCTTTCTATTCAAATCTGCAAACCCTTTCTTTTTTTTTTTTTTATAAATTGACAGGTTGTACAAAGCTTTTGTAACAATGGCCCATCCCATTTCTAAGTTTAAACAAATGCTTTTTGCAAGAAAATATTTTTGTGTGTGTATGTGTTTAAATATTGAAGAAAAGTATCAAGTTTGATTTCACTAGTATGTGATTTCTGTGTCAATTCTAAACACACAATGTTAACTTTGAAGGATGGGCCATTATTTTCACTGTTATTTTCAAATGAAAACAAAAGAGATCTCTTGCATCATGTAAACGTGCACAAATTCCATAAAAAAGAGAGTAGAGGAATGAAAGAGAAAAAGGAAACAAAACAATTTTGCGATGAACAGGGAAGAGGGACGACGCAGAAAGTCGTATTCTTCCCCATTTTGTGCGTCTTCTTTTGTTCTTAATAAGGCAGAAAATTTCTGCTCAGGATATGACAATATGCCATACATATCGAAGCAAGTCACAGACTTATTTCAAAACGAAGGTTTTCCACTTCCATCTGTAGGGAACAAGCAATGAAAAACAATAATTAGTACATTCAGTCAAACACTGCCAGGTAACAACATCAGATTTGATGTTTTCTTAATGTTATCATTTAAGTTCACCCACCATAGTTTTATTTAATGGGTAGGTTGCTAAATTTTACAGATGTGGGTGTGCGATTTGAATGGTATCTAATTGTTAAGCTCTTAAACTCTGGTTTGTATGCATTCATTATACTTTTTTTTTTTTGCACTATTACTAATAACTTACCTTGCTGGAAGCCGTCTTGTAGCTGAATCTGGAGTTGATACAACTCATCATTAAACCGGTCACATTGAATCTCTGAGGCACCTGCCTCAAGGTCTGTTTTGTAGGACATCAGTTCCTCTAAGAAGTTACATTCTTCTGGCGACAGATCAGTTGTCGCATTCGAAATTATGGATGGAGATACGGAGAGGTCCCCTCGTATTTCATCCTCCTCCAGGGGGCAGCAGGGAGAGCCCATGGCTGCAAAAGGTGGAGAGTCAGGGAAGTCTTTGAAAAGGCTGCAAACTGGATGGTCAGCAGTAGAGAGAGGTTGCTCTTGACATGTCAAGAAAAGAGAAAGATCTATGCTCTTCCAGGATCGAGGAAAGTCAGGAACAGAATTAGCTTCTGGAAGACTGGCAGGGAGAGAAACACTTCGGTATGCCAGTCCATGGCCACTCAAAAGCATGCTCTCAGAGCATGGGAGATCTTTATTAGCCACGTTATTGAACACATTGGCTAATGAGCCAATCTGTTTGACCAACAAGTCTATTTCATTCTTCTCTTGCTCTGAATACCTGAAGATGACTTGATTAATTGGTGAAGTTTCAGGAGTCACTAACCCCTCAGGAAGCATTGGCAGATCCACAAAGAGAGGGCCAGGGATTTCTGGTACTGTCATTACTGTGCAGTCTCCGCCATCCCCAGGACTATCTGGAGTTGGAGGCAGCTTCTCATAGAGGGAGCTGCAGTAGGAGTAGTACACTTCTGGATTTAAGGTAGTTGACTCCTGTTCAGAAGATGTTTGTAAAGCACTTTCTGGAACCCCAAAAAGGAAACTACAGTTCTGGTGTGGGGTATATGGAGGAGTACAGGTGAAATCTTTGGGAGGTGCTGTTCCAAGTTGTTCTCTTCTAAGGCTTTGATCATATGGTGTTGATTGGAAAAGGCTAAAGAGAGATTGATTTTCTACTTGGCTCTCAGTGGCAATTGAGTCTTCCATAATTGATGCAGTATTCTGGCACAAAATTGGATCTTCTGGGCTGACTGGAACAGGTTCTGAAAACTCAAAGGACTGACTAACACTTGTGGGTGTGTTTGCAAGAGGAGTGAACACTTGATCAGGGCTGGAAAGGTCTCCTGGGGAGAGCAGGGTCTCTTGATATGATGGAGGACCGCTCACTGAGAAGGAAAGTGGAGACTCCTCTGTAGTTAGCTGTTGTTTCAGGCACCAGGCTTCTGCCTCACTGGGGAAAGAAAACAGGCTCTGTTTTACAAACCTCATATGACAACGGTGAATAATTACTACAATACATGCATATATACAAGAATGTTTATGTATAAAGCCTTACCTTATAATATAATTATAAGATGTAATTGGAGCCTCATTGTTTTCAAGAAGCATGAGAGAATACACCCATATCCACCGAAGATCTTTGCTCTGCAAACGTAACACCACTTCTGCTCTGCATTCACTTGTGTCATTTACTATAAAGCGAAAAGGCAGGAAGTTAGCATAATTACATGAAATTAGAAAAGTAATAAATATATCTTTCCTAGTTTTCTTTGCTTCTTAGTCAATATTTATTTATGTTCTACTCTAGGTTCTCTATACATTCCCATTTAGCTGTTTTCTACATATTTTATGTTGTCTTTCATTTCTCTTTTTGTCCTATTCAGTAAATTTTACTTCAAAAATGCCATTTTGATATCAAATAGGATTTTATCAAACATTATTAATTACTATTTGTAATACTCTTTTTTTTTTTTACTAAGGTATTTACTTATAAATTTAACACAATTTTACTTTGCGCTTATACATTAAATTCAAAGGACCGACTTACATAGCTTGTAATGGTGCGTAGAGAGCTGGGTGAGGTCTTCAGGGTGAATTAGGTTGTACCATGACTTGCAAATCATATCATTCTTCTCATAACCCAAGTACATCTCTGAACTAGGAGGAAAGAACAAAAAGGTTTTAGTTATCACTGACATTTATGCAGCTGCCAATTAAACATGCTTGAACTGGTTGCATTAAAGGATGGGATAGATCTGAGGACCTATAAAATATTTACCTCTCTGAAACATCCAGCACTGAAAGATTCTTGGCATGACGAGTTTCAAAGAAGTCCATTAAGAAATAGTTATTTGTTATTCTGGGCTTTGGGTCAAGAGGAATGCAGAAGGCTGTGAAGACAGGATTCGATGACCAGTAGGTGCCAGGTGGAGACTGCTGAAACCTTCCTCGTATCAGGACAAGCTTGTTACCCACACTCTGCCTCCTGGCTGTCTTTGAGGTATTGAATCTACATCTGAACATTCGTTCTGAAAAAACAAAAGGTAAATCATATAGACTTTAATGCATGTGACCATTTGAAGGTAATTTCAAAAGGCTACCTTAATATAGAATTGGCTTATAAGCTAATATAGCATTTTACATTTTAATGTCTTTAGAAAAAAAAATAGTATATAAAAACTTAGTATCCACTCTGTAGTAATAAAATTACTTGTACTTGCAGCTAACATATAGACTTAGCATCACTACACTATCATAATTCAATCTATATAACCATCAGGCTCCAAGAAAATATATATACACATTATTAACTGATGATAGGGTCTTAGAAACAAGTTTATAAACTGATAAAATGAGAGTACCCTAAGGTCTGTTTTTTTGCCCGTTTGAAAACTTACCACTGTCAAGAGATGATGGGAGAGCCAACTGATTCCTCATAACAAAATGATCTGAAGGGTCAATTATGTCATATATGCTGTCTCCTTGAGCAACCAGATCAACCTGTTTGAAAACAATTAAGGATGTGTTGGTTACACCATAAACATCTGTAGAGACCAGTCCGTTCCAAATTGTAGATATAGCTTATATTATCAGTATAAAATATTGGAGTGCAATATTTTTTGTAGTCTGTTACATTTAAGATAGAATTCCTGAATTAATAAATATAGGCTAAATTATACCCATAATTGCAGTTTTCTGTATTTTATTTCTTTAGTTATAGGATATACCAATAAAAAGTGTGCATTGATATGGGCAGCGTTTGACTCACCATTGAATGTCCAAGATGATCAGTCACATTTTCTGACACGTATATCAGCTTTCCTTCACTTGTATAGGTTAGTAGAAATCCAGGAAGATTGTGGACAAAATCTTGTAGGTCTTGGTTGGACAGGAGACCTTCTAACTCATGCATCCGTTGACCTGTTAAATAAACATAAATAAATGGGATAATGGTTTATTTAAATTATTGACTCTTTAGCTGCAATGTTACATTATTAACACCTAAAGGTTTATACACAGAACAAAGAATCATTTACAATCGTTGTTCAGGACCCTGGAGAGTGACTAAAGAAACTATGCTATGCTTCAGCACCATGGACAGCATCTAGCTCAAACACTGCTGAACCCAAGATTGGGCTTGAGTAAAACTAAATAACGACATAGCTATATTACAATACTTATTAGCAGCTGCTTAAATATATTTATTAGCACTAAGTACACACAGAAATAGCATTGTAGTAAAACACATTTCCACATAAAAGACACCTCTAGACATAGATCTAACTGAAACAATTGGAAATTTCCAAAGGAAGGTGTAGCTGCCTCAAAATTGTATTATGGCAACAGCTACACCATACCCCCAGTACTTATTAAATGAGGAATCCAGCATCTTTATGATCTTACCTCTTGAGAAGAAAACAGACTTCCTGGTATAAATGCAGGCAAGTGACATAATGTGAAGATAAGAGAGTCGCACTTTGTCTCCTTCAGAGATGGGAAGAAGATCTTTCAAGTTTCGAATTTCGGCATTAATCTGGTCCCTTCTGGCTTTTGAAGCGCCTTTGGTAGACCGATACATTTTGGATGGGGTCTCTGGAGTGCTGAATAAGAGTCAGTCCAGAGAGCCCCGATCTTCTTTCCTCTTCTTCGTCTTCGTCTTCTGTTCCGCTGGAGGTCTTCTTTTCCCAAAGAATGTGGTATTCCTGTTCTGTTCTCCTGGTGACTGTTTCTGTGTTCTGGTTTAAAGAACTGTAGCTCATGGCTCTCTTTATATAGTAAATGAAAAGTGTGTGG
>NW_017306367.1:902009-904881 GCF_000935625.1 Nanorana parkeri | reverse complement strand
GGAGTTTGTCATCAATGGGTTGCATGGTTAGGGAACTGCCTTTCTCTGCTGTTACAGGCAAGCGTCATCAACTCTTACTGATGACACTGAGCCACAGGAGAGAAAAGGAAGGAGGGGGTAGAGTAAAGGGAGGGGGAGCTGGAGAGAGCGATTTCTGCAAAGAGCCAAATATCACATTCTGTACCCAATTTGCAGGCAGCTGCAGAGATGAGCCTGAAAATACTACATTTTCTTCAAATACTGGTGACAATTTAAATTTATGTCACACAGAATTCATGTTCTGTGTTTTTTCCTATATGAGCCATCCTTTATTAGATTAGAGACTACCTTATATTCCAATAAAGGTGCCCTCATAGGGCATAGTAAAACACCAACACTAGTAATGAATCACAATTGTGGCTGGGAATGCAAAATAGGCTCCATATATGAATCCTCTATTATACCTTGCAGATTTTGGGTGAGTCTGGGGATTTCATTAGGCTGTTTTAATGGGGGTATTATCACTGAAAACTGAATAAAATCAGTTAGAATCGTGGGTTGAGCTACCTATTGATAGATCTGCAGAAGATTCTTTTTTTTTTAAAGAATGATTATTCCTCATTTGAATAACATTGCCTTTGAGCTCTGTCTTATCTTTCAGCCCACGCTTTCCAGATTTGGTTTGAAGCATATTTTCATAGGATATGATTAATTTAGCAGTGTTTCACCCCCTGCTTTTTCTCAACCAGCTGTAAATAGGTATCTGATCCTGATTTTCCTGTCTTTCTATATATTTATGTCTCCATCTCCCTCTCTCCCTTTTATTGTTGAAAGGATAATTAGATGTAGGTTGGAGTGACGACACCGTGTTTTGTGAATGACGGCTGCTTCTTTGCATACGCTCTGCGTTTTATCCATATTTGGTAAGAGCTTAGTATACAGCAGAATTAACTATATACTGCCTCAGCTACCAGTTAGCTCTGCTCTGAAATGCTTCAAAGCAGAGCTATTTTTATACTCATGGCTTTGGTGTGCATCTTGTTGATAAACAGCTCACAGCTTCAAGGTCCAAGCTCAAGATAAGAGCCTCTTGATATGGGCTATTGCTATTGTGTTTTATAAACCCATTATAACTTGTAGGGCTTTAGGGAATGGTGAACTGAAAGAAAAGGAGAAGCAAAATAAATGAATGCATTGGATGGTAGAATCACAAACAAAACAATCGCTAAAGCTAGGCATACACCGTTGGATTTCTCACAGGCTGAATGAAAAACAAATCACTTGATTGCCCCATCCATGCTAAATAGCATAGTCTAAGGATTTTCCACCCAGCCCCGTAGATTTCTAAATTTACTTTTGTTGAGCCAGATGATGCCAGCATGAATTTCAATTTAACCACTGCAGAAGCTCCTTTCTAAAAAAATATTTTATTGAACTAGCTCAATATTTCACAGCTGAAGCTTTATGTATTTTTCTTGGATAAAAGAACTTATCCTTTTCTTGCCGCAGTGTGATTGCTTAATTAAATAATCTTTCTATGTCTACATTTCACAACATTGTGTACCTTGTAGATTTATGAAGAGTGAAAACAACCAAAAGAAAAAACATAATGTATTGCAACTTCCAGTGGTTTAATCTTACTCTTTCTGCACTGAATTTAAAGATTTGGATTTCTCCATACAAATGGTACTTAAAACACATTTAAATCGACACAAAACCCCAAGCTTTTTTCTCTTTATACACATCTACACAACGTACATTCTCCAAAGCCACATTTATTTATGTTTTGAAATAAATGCTTAGTATTTTAATCACTTTCGAAAGTCTGCAGTGCTCACTCCTTTTGCGCTTCTCTCCCCTCACACTTCCTGTCACCTAGAAAGAGCCGTGCACATTGATTTTGGTCACGTGCACATCTTTCTTTGCCTACAACTCCAATGAGGCAGAAAGGAATCATATCACTGCACACAGCTGCCTCCCCCTCCTCACTGACTGTTATCAGCTGCCTGCACTGTACTCTCCACTACACTGCTACACTATATTACCTGCACTATTTATTTATTTATTTATTTATTTATTACAGGTATTTATATACGCAGCACTTTACATAGTTACACATTCACATCAATCCCTACCCTCAAGGAGCTTACAATCTAAGGTCCCTATCTCACATACATACAGTCCAACTTAGAAAAGAGCCAATTGCACTAGTTCACATTTATATGAATCTATAGAGAAAAAAATATATATTCTTGTTGTACATACACAGATACACACACTCCGTTCTGCCCTAACATTGACTAGTCGCTGATGGCCACAATTCGCACGTTCAGACCCAGATCGGCTGACAGTCCAGTCTTTAAACACTTTAACAACAGCTGCTCTTGAACATTTAACGAATTCTGCTGTTTTGCTGATACTCACTCCATGGCTCAGAGCGCCAACAATCATCCCACGTTCAAAGGCTTTTAAATCGCGTTGTTTACCCATATCTTCAGAAATATTACAACAGCTGCTCTTGAACATTTAACGAATTCTGCTGTTTTGCTGATACTCACTCCATGGCTCAGAGCGCCAACAATCATCCCACGTTCAAAGGCTTTTAAATCGCGTTGTTTACCCATATCTTCAGAAATATAATCACTTCTACTGTAGTGGTAAACAACCTGCTTCCCTATTTATGATGGTCTGGCCCACTAGCAACTTCAGCGCACAATTATAGCTAATTTGCCTACAAACGTCATGTGGTCATAATAATCTGGTCACTCAGTGTATATGTATATATATATATATATAGTATATATATATATACACACTATATTACCAAAAGTATTGGGACACCTGCCTTTACATGCACATGAACTTTAATGGCATCCTAGTCTTTGTCCGTAGG
>NW_017306367.1:889142-900718 GCF_000935625.1 Nanorana parkeri | reverse complement strand
GAAGTACTGATGGGGTGGTCATAATAATCTGGTCACTCAGTGTATATGTATATATATATATATAGTATATATATATATACACACTATATTACCAAAAGTATTGGGACACCTGCCTTTACATGCACATGAACTTTAATGGCATCCTAGTCTTTGTCCGTAGGCTTCAATATTGAGTTGGCCCACTCATTGCCGCTATAACTGCTTCAACTCTTCTGGGAAGGCCGTCCACAAGATTTAGGAGTGTGTCTATGGGAATGTTTGACTATTCTTCCAGAAGCTCATTTGTGAGGTCAGGCACCGATGTTGCACGAGAAGGCCTGGCTCGCAGTCTCCGCTCTAATTCATCCCAAAGGTGTCCTATCAGGTCAGTGGCGGATCCACCCGGAGATAGAGCCGCTCCCACCCGCTGTACCGTACCAATGACAGTACATCCCCGCACACGGCCGGGACATGCAGCTGTGAAGCTGTCACAGAGTTAACTGCGGTTCAGTAAAAAACCGGCACAGTACAAGTAATATGCCGTTTTTTTACACTGAACCGCACTTAACTCTGTGACAGCTGTATGTCTGTGACGAGAGGACGGTGGAGCCCGACGAGCAGCTTGTGTAATTACATGTGTAATTACAACGTGTAATTACAACGGCCGGCCGGGAGCTTTGCATTCAAGCAATCGGCGTCTCTAGAGACACTCGATCGCTTGTAGTAGCAGCTGTCACTGCCGTTGCCGGTCCCGAGATCCGCTGCCCGATGCAGCCGGGGGTCGGCACGGCTCTTTGAAAGGAGATCAAAGGGAGTTCAGTATACGAACTCACTTTCATCTCCTCTCAGTCCCCGAATGCAGGAAGTGATGTGTATTACATCACTTCCTGCATTCAGTGTCACTCTTCAGCTACAGAAGCTGATGAAGAAGATCTCTGCTTTATCAGTTTCTCTGGGGGTCCCTAGGTGACATTAGGGGTCTTGGAGACCCCTTATTTCTCCATAAAGAGGACCTGTCATGTAAATTGGCTATCACATAGGGGGCTTCTTAGCCCCATGTAATAGCAATAAAGTTGTGTGTAAAAACAAAAACAAAAAAATTAAAGGAGAACTATGGGGTTAGGGCTTTTCCCCATAGTTCTCCTAAGGGTAACGGGAGGACACAAACTAGCGTTAGAGCAATAATTTTAGAGCCATTAATCACTGATAACACTAAACTGATGAGCTGTAAAAGCGTTTTAATCGTCGCCTATGGGTTTTTTTTTTGCGATTTTGCGGGCGCATGCAATTTTAGCAGAAGAGTAGTCCAGGGCAATCCGAGTCAAGGCAGGCTAAGTAACAATACAGGAACACAGGACACAAACACCAAGCTGACAAGACCATCAGCAATGAAAGAGAGGCTGGCTCCTCCTTATATAGTCCTAGGAATACAGACAGCTACCTCACTTCCTGTGTGCTTTCCAGCGCATTTTGCCGCGATTCTCACGCATGCGCAGTTTGCCGAGATTCTCGCGGTTTGCAATCGTGCCTTTACAGGCAAGTACCGTTCTCCTGGCAATCGCCAAACCCAGACACGTCCATCTGATTGCCAGACAGAGAAGCATGATTCATCACTCCAGAGAACATGTCTCCACTTCTCTAGAGTCCAGTGGTGGCGTGCTTTACACCACTGCATCCGACGCTTTGCATTGCACTTGGTGATGTGAGGCTTGGATGCAGCCGCTCGGCCATGGAAACCCATTCCATGAAGCTCTCCATGCACTGTTGTTGTGCCAATCTGAAGGCCACACAAACTTTGGAGGTCTGTAGCTATTGAATCCGCTATTGTAGCTATTGAATCCGCAGACAGTTGGCGACTTCTGTGCACTGTGCGCTTCAGCATGCACCGACCCCGCACCTGAACACCTGAATCCAATGATTTGGAGGGGTGTCCCAATACTTTTGGCAATATAGTGTGGGTGTGTGTATATATATATATATATTTATTTAGTGCATATACACTGATGAGTGGAGTGCCCCCCTTGCTGATGAACACTTTCCACTTGGAGATGGTCAATGCAGAGGAAAAATATTTTTATTTATCCATCAGAATCCATAGAAAGTCTGAGCCTGCTGAGAGCTGACATGCTGAATGTCTTCAGAAACTTACTGTAGGAGAAAAAACTGCTGGCAGGGGGCAGAATTGTAATGGTGGGGTTTTTTCACCCCTCTAGGCAAAAGGTTGAAGATCTTTGGGCAATTGTTTGCAAACTATATACCCACTAGCAAAAGCAGATGGTGCTTCTCTGGACACCCCTCCAGTGGTGGATGCAGCCATAATGCATTTGGCAAAAGCATAACTTTGCTTATGGAAGATTCTGCTTTGTTCAAAGACATTCTCAAAGGAAGCATCAATCAGGATCTACCGAATGCTGACCAGGCTGCAGGGGCAGCATGTAAACCTAACTTTTACTTCTGTGTCCAGGGCAATTACCTATGGGACCAGCCACCATGAAGTGTCATTTAGTCAGGATCTCCAAAAGGAGGAGATCACCAGGGCGCTAGATGAGCTCAAACTCACAGCGAATTTTGTGGGTGAGGCAGCAATCAACACAGTTACATGTGCTTCTTAGGCAGTGCTACATTTGGTAACTACAAAAAGAGCCCTTTTTGCTGAAACCCTAGGCAGAAAATCCATCTTCAAAGCAAAACTAGTGCAAGACCCCATATGATGGAAAAGTTTTGTTTGGGACGGAGTTAGATACTGTAATTTCCAGAGTCACTGGAGGAAAGCTGGATCTCCTCCCTCAAGACTTAGACGTCAGATACATTTTTCTTCTAGACAGCAATTAAGGTTCAGAGAATCACGGCCTTCTTGTCAGGGAAGGGACTTGAGGAGAGGTTGGAGAAGCACCTAGGTGACATTGCTTTAGTCCCACAAGCCCATAAGGACCCTGAAAAATATTTGGTGAGACCTGTATGCAGCCCTAGTGAGTTCTGCAAGCAGCCCTGGGGAGACAGCACACAGCCCTGTATAATTGCTGTATAATCATGGTTTGATGGGATCGGTAGTCCTCTTTTGCTGGTTCCCCCTTCTCCAGTGCTGAATAATCATGGTTTGAGTTACAGTTCTTTATAATTATAAATAAACTGCCCTAAAATGTTTAGTTTATATTGTTTTAGTAAACATTTCACATGTCCCTTTAAGAAAAAGTATCAGTAATTGGTATTAGCAAGTACCTGAGGGGAAGTACTTGTACGTGATCTTGGAAAAATTGTATCGGTACATCCCTAGTTCGAACGGTTCTATTCACTGTTGTTTCTAGTAAAAAACAAAACTGAAGACTGGAGGACAGAAATACACCTCAAAAATTAAACTGTTACATCTACTTTGAGGAGTTCAAGAGGTAATCTCTTCAGACCATAATACTGGTGATTCAAGCAGGGGACTGGATGCTTCCAGTGGACAATATGCCTATGTTCGCATCCCTACCTTTAAAAAAATCTGCAGGTTTGCACTTGTGTTGATAGCTTTCCTAGCTCCCCTTTGGGAATGGGGTCTGCGTGTTCATCACCATCTAGACGACATCCTGCTTTTGGCCTAGAGCGGGACTTTGCTACTGATGCACAGGGAGGTCCTGCTCAACACATTAACCAGTTTCAGCTGAGTGATCAACCACAATAAGAGTCATCTGGAGCCAGCTCAACAGATGATCTATCTGGTGCGAACTTGGACACTGTCAACAGGTCAGCCTTGCTTCCTCCACAGAAGATTGTAACCATCAGGTTCAAGATTCAAAAGGCAATCTCAGCATCCTGGTTGACTGCCTCCCAGTGTTTGAGCCTGCTGGAGACCATGTCATCCTGCATCCCAGTGCTTCCCTGGGCTCATTGGCACCTCATGCCTTTCCAGAGAGGTTTTCTCATTCAGTGGGAGAAAACTTTGCTGGCCGAAAAATAAAAATAATAACTTCCATCGACATGCGCAAAAGCCTCTGGTGGTGGTGGTCAAAGCAGAATTTGTTAAGTCAATCTCATCTTCTGGGCCTGTTGCCCTTGGTCACAGTCAGATGCCAGTGCAGTAGGGTGGGGTGCCCTATGTGACAAGGCCAGAATCCAGAGGGAGGGAATTGTTTCCAACTTAGAGATCAGCTCTGCATTCAAGGCCTTGACAGCTTAACAGGGCAGCGGTTGCATACAGCTAGAGGCTAGAGCTCCTTCTATTCTTGTTACAGTGGCCACATCATCTGGCGGTAGGTACAGATGCATTGACCAACCCTTGGAACTTTAGCATGTACTATGCTTTTCCACCGCTTGCCCTGATTTTGAGATTTCTACCAAGACCCTTCAGAGAGGATCTCACCATTATAGGATTCCTTTCCTACTGGACCAGCAGACTATGGTTCCCTTTAGGCATTCACTTGAGTATGTGTCCTCCAGTGCCTCTCCCTGTGTTTCCCCTGTTAATGTTGCAGGGGACAAATCTACATCTGTGTCTAGAAAAACTGGCACTTAATGCCTGGAAATTGAGAGAAAGAAACTGGAAGACATAGACTGTTCATCAGCAGTCATTCTAAAAGCTCAGAATAGTTCTATGAACTGTGTATATGGGCATGTACGGGATATATTTACACAGTGTGCAACAGATCAGAACTTTGATGCAATCTCATTTTCACAATTATTGTCTTTCTGCAGAAGGTTCTGGACTTGGACCTAAGCCTAAACTCTATAATGGTTCAGATCTTGGTTATTTTCACAGTCCCCAGAGTGAGGTGGTCAGACAACCCCCTAATTAGCCAGTTTCCTAAAGCAGCTCTTAAGATGCTTCCTCCTAGGAAGTTGTCATTTCCATAATGGGATTTGGCTCTGGTCCTGGATATGTTGGACAAGGAGCCGTTTTCTCCCACCGAAGAGTGCTCTCTTTGGGAAATTTCTGCAATGATACATTTCTAGTAGGCTTCACATTCTGGCTTACCTCATAAATGGGTCCTACCAGTCTTCCCTGCAGACTCTCAACAGCATGGTCTGCATAACCTGGATGTTTCTAGAGCTCTCAAAGCCTGTCTTACAACAACAGCATCCTTCTGGTCTTAAAAAAATCTGTTTGTGGTACCAGGTGCAAAATATAGAGAAAAGGAAACAAAACCTAGAACGTTTCATTCTGGATTGTGAAGACTATTAACAGAGTGTACAGGAGCAGATGGGCGTGATCCTCTGACTGCGGTGAGGGCTCATTCCACCAGATTCATGGCGGCTTCCTGGGCAGCGCATGCCAGCGTGTGAATCAAAATCCAAGAAAAAAAAATGGAATATTTCAGCTTACCAGTCTTTATATGTGGTGGCTGTTTTCTTTTTGTTCTTTATTTTCACCTTGCCAGTAACACACTTCTTGTACTAGGGTGACTCGCTCACTGTACTTGATCTATATGGAATAACAGCATTGTAACCCTAGGCTGCTCTCCTGATTTAGGCTACAAACACTTCCACGTTTCTTCATCTCCATAACATAAGTGGGGGGAGTTCCATAGTTCACATAAAAGAACTTGTAAGAACTGATAACGTAGAGATTTTAGTTCAGTGGGCCAGTAGTTACAAGTACGCTAGGTTTCAGACAGGATCAACAAGGATTTTTTTTCATACTTGCAGAGAATGTACTAGAAAATGAATACAGCTACTGCATTTAAAGGAGAACTATGAGGTGAGTGATTTACGCTCATCCTCATAGTTAGAACCGACGTGTGACATTGAAACTGTCACACGTCGGCTCTATTGATCGGGAAGTGATCGAATACATAGTCGCTCGCTCACTTCCCAATTATCTCCCTGCAGGGAGCGGTGACTGTCAGTCACTGCTCCCCACAGGGATTCCCCCCTCTCCGATCCTCCAGCGCTGACTGGAAAAACGGACAGGGGAGGGGGTGGGCACAGGTGGCTCTGCCTCTAGATAGGCAGAGCCCGCTGTCACTCACGCAGCTGGGTGGATCTCGACAGTATTGTTGGTATCCGTCCCGGTTGTGGCACTCTCAGTATATAGCGAGCTATAGCCCGCTATATACTGAGCTTTGGGTCACCGTAGGGCGTCAGTATATGTCCTCCCGTGACCGTAAAGAGAACTATGGGATAAAAAGGTTACTCCATAGTTCTCTTTTAAGGAATAGTAAGCTGAAATATATTTTTGTTCTTTGATTTAGATATTCTTCAATGTGAGCTACCACATTGTCATTTCTGGAGAGTCTCACACTAATGCTGAAATTGTAATAAAGGTTTCTGGTGCTGACCTGTGTGGAACAATTTTTGGGATAAAAGGAATGGCATAAATTAACAGCAGCCTCTTTCTTCTAATGACATTGTAAAAAGATAACATTTGTTTTGTACAGCAGAAAGCAGAAATCACCAGCACTCGTCAATTGTCACATACAAAATAGCAAAGTTTCGGGACCGCACAGGATCCCTTCATCAGGGCGTTACATTGTCGCCCTGATGAAGAGATCCTGTGCGGTTCCAAAACGTCGCTATTTTGTATGTGACAATTGATGATTGGTCCGATTAAATGGACATCAAAGATATTTGCTGAGTGCTGGTGATTTCTGCTTTCTACAGTTTGTTGCACGGTGCCATCCGTGATTGTCACTGCGAGCACCACTATAAGAACTTGGCTGGGAGCGCTGTGAGGAGTGCAGAGGGACTTACTACTTTCTCTATTTTGCACAGCAGACATTGTAAATCAACACATTGTAAACGCAAATGCTCCACTTATGTAGCCTTGCAGCTGGATGAGAGCATTGATGTCAATGATGTAGCTGTGCTGCCAGTTTTAGTGCTATATCTGTGAAATGGGACGACATTGACGACATTCTGGACCCCAATGATGTGAAAACACCTCTTGGAAAACCCGGTAAGTCAGACATACATTCATGGAGCACCTGACACTTCTTCTGTCCACTTCTTTGGAAAACGATTTCCCTTCTACTATGGTAACTGATCACCAACCCTTTCTAAAGCCGGAAGAAGAATTGATCAATATATATCGTTTTGCACTTGTAATCAGTGATGTATGTTGTTCTTGTGCTGTCCTAGGAGAGACTAAACTTGGGCACCCCTAATCTAAATCTGACTCACCCCTTCATATTAAACTCCACCCCTTCCTCTTTAGGCTCCACCTCGTCCACTCTGTACATTGTACACTGTAACGAGTACCTATATTTTCACTGTCCCGGACCATCTCCTGTAACATGTCAGCAGTTTTTGACCATCCCCTGTAATATGCCAGCAGTCTCTGACCATCTCCTGTAACATGTCAACAGTTTCTGGCCATCTCCTCTAACATGTCAGCAGTCTCTGATCAACTCCTGTAACATGCCAGCAGTCTCTGACCATATCCTGTAACATTCCAGCAGTTTCTGACCATCTCCTGTAACATGTCAACAGTCTCTGACCATCTCCTGTAACATGCCAGCAGTCTCTGACCATCTCCTGTAACATGTCAGCAGTCTCTGATCATCTCATGTAACATGCCAGCAGTCTCTGATCATCTCATGTAACATGCCAGCAATCTCTGATAACCTCTTGTAACATGCGGGCAGTCTCTAATCATCTCAAGTAACATGCCAGCAGTCTCTGACCATATCCTGTAACATGTCAGCGGTCTCTGATGATCTCCTGTAACATGCTAACAGTCTCTGACCATCTCCTGTTCCATGTCAGCAGTCTCTCATAATCTCCTGCAATGTGTCAGCAGTCTCGATTGTGACCTGTCAGCAGTCCTTGATCATCTTCTGTGACATGTCAGCAGTCTTTATAGAGATTACAGTCACTGAATATTATATGTAGCCCTCTCAAGGCTATAAGGGCCACATGTCAGACCCCCTATATAACAATGGTTTACCTCCAGTAGCCTCTTCTATCTAACAGTTGGAAAGCACAGTTCTGGCTTCCCCTCATCAGTAAATTAGGGTTATATGGACTGATGTACACAGAGCTCTGCTCCCCCATGTGATCTCAGTACAGGGGGAGACTGATCATCATCTGGACTGGGAGGACTCCATGCCAATACACTCACTCACCAGGACAGGCTGTATCTTGCTTTGGTTGGGTTGGTGTTCGTTGATGGGCTCTGTAGTGGGCTGGTAAGCTGCCACCTCGTCCATGGAGAGAGAGAGATCTGTTCTCATGATACGACACTGTTCTGTAAGCCGCTCATGCTGCCAGTGATCTCGGCACATCCTTCTTCTCCTCTTCAGTGAAAAGTGAAAGCAGGGGCGTTGGTTAGGTGCTCCTTTGGCTGTTCGTGCTGGCTGTCAAATTGGTTTGGGGGCGGCGTTTTTTGCCTTGCCCCTGGATAGTGCCATCCAAGGCAAATGCCTCCTTTGCCTTGCAGTGGATAGGCCCCTGCTTGTAATGCTGTTCTTCTGTCTTCATTATGGGATAGTCCAGGGGTCAGCAACCTTAAACACTCAAAGAGCCATTTGGACCCATTTCCCACAGAAAAGAAAACACCGGGAGCCACAAAACCGTTTTTACATCTAAAATGAAGATAACACTGCATATGTCGCTTTTTACCTTTATGCTACGTATAGCATGTATATAGGTATATGTGGGCTAAGTAACGCACTGGACTCTGGGCTTAGTAACACACTGGACTCTGGGCTTAGTAACGCACTGGACTCAGGGCATACCTGAGACCCTGCAGAGCCCACCAGAGAGTGACCCTGCAGAGCACACCATAGATCCTGCACAGCCCATCTGAGACTCTCTATAATGGGCTCTGCAGGGCCTCAGGTGGGCTGGTCGCCGGGGTCCCTTTCCCTGTACCTCCTCCCAACTCCTCTTACCTGCTGATACTGAGGCCTGGCCTCCTTCCAGCCTCTCCCCTGTCACCTCGGCCATGCCGCCCCTGGTACAGCTGATACTCATGTAAGATGCCCCCCAGGCTGCCTAGACCCCTCACATGGGTACCGTGTGACCCCCTGATGCAGATATTCTATCAAAGTTTGTGACTACGTTACAATGTTGACCAGTGACGTGGTCACACATTTCAATGTGATCCCGCCCAGTTTTTGGCGGTGGAATGTGTGACCGCCAATAGGTCAAGCATTCCAAAGCTTTCTCAGCTGTTCCAGGGCAGATCGGCATCGCAAATCGTATGTGCAGGAGAACTGATCTGAACCTAGTCACAAACTTTTATAGAACAGCGGCCCTGTCTAATCATTTAATCAGATAAATAGATTATAATAGGCAACATTACGGTGTAATGTTGCCCATTATAATACACTTTTCTAATTAAACTTCTCCTTCTCCTCTCCTCCCGCCTGTTACTAGGGACGCGGCCGGGATAGGAGGTGAGTCACAGGACCCGCCTCCTTGCTGAGAAGCCCGCCAGCAGTGCGAGGGCCTGGGACCCTGCACTGCCGCATATTCCACCAGGGGGGTGGGTGCCCAGGACTGGACCTCACTGTGCCCCCCAAAAGCCTCAGGCCCCAAGGCTCCCCAGCAGTAGTTCCACCCCTGGACAGGGAGCCACAGCAGAGGGATGAAAGAGCCACATACGGCTCCGGAGCCGCAATTTTGCTGACCCCCGGGCTAGTTTGATAGAGTCATTCCCAATCCCAACCCATCCCACACATTATCACCTTAACGTAAGAAAGTTTGGGCCACAACCGCAGTATGCTTGTGACCTTGCACAAGCCCACCCTTTTACCCAGGTTATATCCAGCATTGCTCAGTTATGACTGCATCCTTGCTTATACTTTGTTTTACATTATACGAGCCCCCTTGACTTCTTTCCCAAAGGGATGCTGGAGGCAGATTAATGGAGCAGTACTGGAAGAGGGGGGATTGGAGATAGGAAAGAGGATCAGTACAGAGAAGGGAGGCCTGGAGAATAAATAAATGGAGGGGTACAGGGGGATGCAGGAGAATGATACAGAGTTTATTACTTTGGGGTACTATGCAATACTAGAGGAATAGAAGGGCAGCAACACTTGAAAGTAGATGAGAAGATAATATCCCTCATATCCCAGTCCCAGTCCCAGATGAAACAGAACCGACTGGTATATAAGGGAAGAGGAGAGAGGACCCAACGTCTGCATGCTGCCTGTGCCTTTCTCTCTGGACACAGTGCTCTCTGCTTCTGATACAGTGGCTCCATCCTGAGGATCCCTGGGCAGTTCCCGTAGGGATAGATCATAAAAGCCTGAGAGAGAATACTGTAAACAGCCCTGGAAGAGCACCCAGTCTTCTTTTAACAAGGTTAACCAAGTCCAAACCCAGTCACGGTCGGATCAAGGGTCTGGTAGGAATTTTAGTTTTTTTCCTCCCCATTTTTTGGGGGTGGGTTTCCCCCTTAAAATTCGTACCAGACCTAAAGGGCCTGGTGTGACTTTTGGGGGTAACCCCACGTAATGTTTTTTTATTTTTTAACCTGCGGGGGGTCCCTCCTAACATTCCCACCAGACTTAAGGGTCCGGTATAAATCGGGAGGGGAACCTCACGCTTTTTTTTGTTCTTCTGTGGACTGTAAAAAAAAAAAAAGTATTTTTTCCCCCCTTTTGTCTGTTACTTTGTTGCAACGAAAATTCGTTTATAATGAAAATTTTTACATACTACTGCTAACGAATATAGTCTGAAATTTTCGTTATTGGAAATTCAAATTTGTCATTTTTTTTTTTTATAAATTCTTTATTTAGGTAAGGTTTTCACAGGGGGGGGTGGGGGGAAGAAAAAAAAATAAAAAGAGAAGATGTACACATTTTACATAAGAATACAAAGGGAAAAATGCAAGGTGCTGCAACGGCCCGACATGGGTCCATAAGAGCAGGGTAAAGGTTACAATGCAGATTATACGGGGGCATAAGTATCTAATCTAGACCCTTACTTCAGTTGTAGGAAAAACATGCGGGGATCCTGGTTGTTGTGTCAATGAAAGTTGGCTAGGAGAGGTGAACTAGGTCCTCCGCTTGGGTGTTACTGCAGAGGTATGATGGGGGAGCATAGTAGTCAGGGAGGGGGGAGCGGAGAAGGGGCGCAGGGCGTGCTCTGTCTTGGAGATCTATTCAGCGTGGCCTTGGCATAGGGCCACATACGCAGGAGAGTTGAGAAACTCAATCCAGTAGTACCAAGTGTTCCGGAATTTGGCTGGGGTGTTATTGAGTGAGCTCGTCAGGTCCTCCATGAGGTATAGGGCTCCGGCGAGGACGGGAGCAGGATGGAGGGTCAGGAGAGGCAGATCCTGGTGGTGGGAGACTCCATCATCAGGCGGACTGACAGGGTAATCTGTCATCGGAACCGTGAGCGTCGAACAGTGTGCTGCCTGCCGGGGGCTCGTGTTCGACACATTGCGGAACGAATTGACAGATTACTAGATGGGGTTGGGCACGACCCCGCTGTCATGGTGCACATCGGCACCAATGACAAAATAGGAGGAAACTGGAGTGTCCTAAAAAGGGAGTTTAGAGACCTAGGTGCTAGGATGAAGGAAAGGACCTCCACGGTAGTTTTCTCAGAGATACTGCCGGTGCCAAGAGCCACTCCGGACAGACAGCGCGAGTTGAGGGAGCTTAACAAGTGGCTCCGGAGCTGGTGTCAGAAGGAAGGTTTTGGTTTCCTGGAGAACTGGGCTG
>NW_017306367.1:858819-889000 GCF_000935625.1 Nanorana parkeri | reverse complement strand
ATGTCCTTGAGTTGGAAAAAGTCCAGCGGAGGGCAACCAAACTAATTAGGGGTATGGAGGACCAGAGCTACGAG
The DNA here is from genome assembly GCF_000935625.1 of Nanorana parkeri. Classification (NCBI taxonomy): domain Eukaryota; kingdom Metazoa; phylum Chordata; class Amphibia; order Anura; family Dicroglossidae; genus Nanorana; species Nanorana parkeri. Next base: position 888,926 of record NW_017306367.1, on the reverse strand, counting down.
ACAAGGCTACTAAATTTAAACATGTTCACATTGGAGGTGAGGAGATTAAGGGGGGATATGATCTCCATGTACAAAATGTTCAATGGTGGCAGCAACATTAGCGATAAACTGTTTAAAATTAACTCCATTACAAAAACTAGAGGCCACCACCTAAAATTGGTGGAAAAAAAATTCCAGCACAAGGGGCGAAGGGGGTTCTTCACAGTAAGATCAGTTAGGGTCTGGAACTCACTGCCACAGACAGTGATTTCAGCAAAGAATGTGGAATTGTTCAAGAAACTTTTGGACGATTTCTTAAGGGACCGTAATATACAGGGGTACAGGTACTCCTAGAATGAGATCCTAATAGGTTGGACTTGATGGACTAATGTCTTTATTCAACCTCAAATACTATGTAACTATGTAACTATGTATATGTCGTGTACTCTGTCCAGCCATTGGAGAACAGTGGGGGGTTCAGGTCGCTTCCACAGGGCCGGGATGCAAGCCCGGGCCGCGTTGACTAAGTGTCGTACCACTGAACGTTTGTAGGTCTTGAGTGAGGTAGTGTTGTGGTGCAGGAGGAAGAAGGCCGGGTCTCGAGGTACCAGGGAATCAGTGAACCATTGGATTGTGACATGGACCTGATCCCAAAAGGTTTGGATGGTGGGGCACAACCAAAATATATGTAGTATGTCAGCGTGCCAGCAGTGGGAGGATGTCTGTGGGAACATAGAGTGTAGGAGTTGAGGTGTCCTGTACCATCTGGTGACTAGCTTGTAGCCTGACTCCTGGTATTTATTGCTGATCGACGATTGGTAAGAGAGTGTGAGCAGCTTCCCGCTTTCCTCTGAACTAAATCGGACTCCCAGGTCCTCCTCCCATTTTGTAAGGAACCATGGTGTCGGGTCAGAAGAGCTAGAGATGAGCTGTTTGTAGCACATGGAGAGAACATGGTGAGCAGGATCCTGTCGGGAGCATTCCGACTCATATGGGGTCAGAGCTCTGGAGAATTGCGAGGGGGGTGGCAGTGATCTTAGGAAGTGGGAAAGTTGCTGAGTTCTCCACGGGTCCAGAGGTGCGGGTCCTTGGCGGGTGGGAACTCTGAACCCGGAGGGCCAGGAAGCCCCCGTCAGGAAGTGAAGTGCCCTTCCTTTACCCGGAGATTTGAGAGTTCGGAGTGTGGTCCAGTACTAAGAAAAGATGTCCTTGAGTTGGAAAAAGTCCAGCGGAGGGCAACCAAACTAATTAGGGGTATGGAGGACCAGAGCTACGAGACAAGGCTACTAAATTTAAACATGTTCACATTGGAGGTGAGGAGATTAAGGGGGGATATGATCTCCATGTACAAAATGTTCAATGGTGGCAGCAACATTAGCGATAAACTGTTTAAAATTAACTCCATTACAAAAACTAGAGGCCACCACCTAAAATTGGTGGGAAAAAAATTCCAGCACAAGGGGCGAAGGGGGTTCTTCACAGTAAGATCAGTTAGGGTCTGGAACTCACTGCCACAGACAGTGATTTCAGCAAAGAATGTGGAATTGTTCAAGAAACTTTTGGACGATTTCTTAAGGGACCGTAATATACAGGGGTACAGGTACTCCTAGAATGAGATCCTAATAGGTTGGACTTGATGGACTAATGTCTTTATTCAACCTCAAATACTATGTAACTATGTAACTATGTATATGTCGTGTACTCTGTCCAGCCATTGGAGAACAGTGGGGGGTTCAGGTCGCTTCCACAGGGCCGGGATGCAAGCCCGGGCCGCGTTGACTAAGTGTCGTACCACTGAACGTTTGTAGGTCTTGAGTGAGGTAGTGTTGTGGTGCAGGAGGAAGAAGGCCGGGTCTCGAGGTACCAGGGAATCAGTGAACCATTGGATTGTGACATGGACCTGATCCCAAAAGGTTTGGATGGTGGGGCACAACCAAAATATATGTAGTATGTCAGCGTGCCAGCAGTGGGAGGATGTCTGTGGGAACATAGAGTGTAGGAGTTGAGGTGTCCTGTACCATCTGGTGACTAGCTTGTAGCCTGACTCCTGGTATTTATTGCTGATCGACGATTGGTAAGAGAGTGTGAGCAGCTTCCCGCTTTCCTCTGAACTAAATCGGACTCCCAGGTCCTCCTCCCATTTTGTAAGGAACCATGGTGTCGGGTCAGAAGAGCTAGAGATGAGCTGTTTGTAGCACATGGAGAGAACATGGTGAGCAGGATCCTGTCGGGAGCATTCCGACTCATATGGGGTCAGAGCTCTGGAGAATTGCGAGGGGGGTGGCAGTGATCTTAGGAAGTGGGAAAGTTGCTGAGTTCTCCACGGGTCCAGAGGTGCGGGTCCTTGGCGGGTGGGAACTCTGAACCCGGAGGGCCAGGAAGCCCCCGTCAGGAAGTGAAGTGCCCTTCCTTTACCCGGAGATTTGAGAGTTCGGAGTGTGGGATCCTCCGTTCCCGGTGGGAAGGCTGGATTGCCTAGGATCGGGAGCAGAGGTGAGGGGTCGGGAGAAAGGGCGTATTGGGAAAAGGCGGATTTGGCTACCTGTAGCGTGGGCATGATGGTGGGGTGCGTCTGTACGGCATGTGGTAAGGGTGAGGAACACCAAGGGAGGCTTGAGAGTGGAACATGGGAAAAGGATTGTTCAAGGTCCGTCCATAGTTTGGATGCTCGGTTACGGCACCAGTCCACTACACGAGTGAGGTGAACTGCCATGTAGTATAAGTGGAGGTCAGGCAATCCCATACCTTAAACAAGAGTATTGATTGTTTATGAATGTTACACCTCCCCATCCAGGAGAAAGTGCCCTTAGACCAAGTCTTGAGGTCGGAGGTGATAGCGGCAAGTAGCGGTGGAAAGTTGAGGGGGTATACCTGTGAAAGGTGTCGTGGGAGATGTACTCCCAGGTATTTTAGGGAAATCGGGGACCACTTAAAAGGGAAATTGGTTAGCACCCGTTGTAACCGCGGTCCCGAGAGGGAAATGTGCATGGCAGATGATTTGTGTGAGTTAACTAAGAAGTTGGAAAGTTCGCCGTACTTGGTTATTTCGGATAAGAGTAGTGGAAGGGAGACGTCAGGGGAAGTAAGGAAGAACAGAAGGTCATCTGCAAAAGCGGCCACCTTGTGTTGGGTATGACACCTTTGGACCCCTTTTATATCAGGGTTAGAGCGGATAGTTCTGAGGAAGGGTTCCAGGGTAAGGATAAAGAGCAATAAGGACCCCTCTGATCGTCCCTTTGTGGGCTTCCCACACTGTGTAGGGGGATACATCCGGGGTAGTATTTTCTGCAAAGAAAAGGCGCAAGTCATGCTCTAGTGAGGCGGAGATGCCCCTGTCGTGTAGAAGGGACTCGTTGAGTCTCCACTGCCACGGTCCCGGGGGAGGGCCAGTGAGGGAGAACATGAGAATGACCGGGGCATGATCCGAAAAGGTGATGTTTCAAATATCTGTGGAGAGGACACGGGGGAGCTGATTATGGTGTACAAAGAAGAAGTCGATACGGGTGTAACGCTGGTGAAGATGGGAGAAAAAGGTGTAGCCTCTCGTCGAAGGGTGCTGTATGCGCCATACATCGGTTAGTTGGTGGTCGAAGAAGCACTTTTTAATACGGTTCAACTTACTGAAGGAGAGATGGGAGGAGGACGCGGAAGAGTCCAGGCGAGGGTCGAGGACAAAGTTAAAATCCCCTCCCAAAATGAGGAGCCCCTCACGGAAGTCGGCCAGAGGGGACAGGACTCGTGTAAGAAAGGTGATTTGGTCGTGGTTTGGCATGTAGATGTTGGCTATAGTAACTGTTTGGGAGTCAACAGTGCCTTTCACAAAGAGTACCCGGCCTTCTTCCCCAGCATAGCTATCTAGAAACAACCATGGGAGGGAGTGGGAGAGAACAATGCTAACGCCTCTAGAGCGTTTATCGGGCGAGCTGCTGTGGTATACAGTGGGATATCTTCGGTCACCCTGTCGGGGTATATGGTCAGTCTGGAAGTGGGTTTCTTGGAATAGCGCCATGTCAATTCGTTGGCGGTGGAGGTCGCGGAGGAGCATCGTGCGCTTTTCCGGAATTGCTAGTCGGACCACCACAGGTCCTACAGGGGAGTTAAGGGTCCCCGAGGGCCTGCGTGATACCGAGGGCCTGTGTCTGGTACCTTTCCATTTCCCGATGAGCGGTCCGCTGCACCGAATATGGCCTCCGAGGAGAGCCCTTAAGGTGGGCGTTGCGTCAGGTCTCGACCAGTAGTAGAACCATGTACTGGAGTAGGCGCACTGGGAAGAAACAAAAGTGCAGAGACATCAGAATCGGTGGTGATCGTCAGGGTGTCCAGCATAGAACGGCAGTTTCCGGGACAGGCAAAGGGTGATGTGTAGTGTCCGGTAAGATCAGGGTTCGTTAGCCGTGGGTGCAGGGCGGGAGGCCCTGGGCCTTGTCCAAGAGGTGCTGCGGCGGCGCCGCCGCTGTGGTAGAGGCCGGTGCTCCGCGTCTAAGTCAGGGCACAGCCAATTCGGTATCTCCACCGGTGGCTTCTCCAAAAATGCGAAGAGGTCTTCCAATTGGGTCGGGTGGCGTAGTAGGAAGGACCGGCCATTGCGGCGCACATTCAAGCTGAAGGGATACCCCCAGGTGTAGAGGCCTCCGGCCCTACAGATCTCAGCGAGGAGGGGTTGCAGGGTCCGTCGCATCTGAAGCACGCAGCGGGAGAGGTCCGGGAGGATGGTAATGTCCGCTCCATCAAAGGGGATGGGGCCTTTCTGCCACGCCGTGCGCATGATGGCCTCTTTTTCAGCAAAGAAGTGCACGCGACAGAGGACATCCCTAGGCCTCAAGTCCCCGTCAGGTCTAGGCCCTCCCACGCGGTGGACTCGGTCTATCTCCAGGGGGGAGTCCGGGGCCTTGTCTAGGATGGTATTGAGGATGGCAGTAACTGTAGGGCGAAGGCCTGCCGCAGTGGTAGCCTCCGGGAGTCCCCGCAGTTTCACATTGTTCCGTCGCAACCTATTCTCCAGGTCGTCGTGCGCGAGGAACAGGGTGAATAGGAGGCGGTCATGGGCTGCGGTCTCCGTTTCCATGCGGTCTAGTCGGTGGGCCAGATGGGTCGGTCCTGATGACAGGGTGGAGACCTCCGATTCCAGTCGGGAGACCGTGCTGCTAATGCCAGCTATGTCTTTCCTGAGTGCGGCCTCCATTTTGGCTACGAGGGCGACCATGTCTTGTCTCGTGGGGAGAGAGAGGAGAATGGAGGAGATCTCACCTGCGGACAGTGAAGCGGCCGTCCCTGGATGTGGCTGTGGGGACAAGGTGAGCGGAATGACCGGGTCCTCGATCGGGCTGGGATCGGGAGTAGAGGTGGATGCCCGCGATGGGATGGAAGCATCCGAGGTGTGGGTGGCACGAGGGTGAGATGGTGAAGCATGTCCCGAGGCCTTACCCTGCGTGTCAGACGCCATGGCCGTCCTGGAAGAGCTGTGGGTCGTCGGCGCTGGAGATGAGAGGTAGCGCTGTAGAGAGGTCTGTGGGCGCTGGCTGTTGTCAGAGCGAGTTTTGCCCTTAAGTAACATCAATAACGGGTTGAAAAGATGTCTCGATCAACTGAAAAAGTCTCTTGAGGTAGCAGAGCTCAAACAATGTGCTTCCTCACGCCGCCATAGCCAAGCCACGCTCCCCAAATTTGTCATTTCTGTCATTCAGAGATTCGGATATATAGTTGATGGCTTATCTGGATTAAACCATTGAACCATTAAACCATTAAATTATCATTTTTACATGCAATATTCTGTTTGTTTTATTGTATATATTTCTGGCTTCCTCCCTATTTGGGCATTGCTTCCTATGTCCTGTAGAAGGCTGAATTTTTTAGGCTAGTTAGGAGTGGTCCCGGAGGTACCAGATGGAGCTAACTAACCCATACTAGGCTGACATGAGGAGTATCTGGTTAAGGTAGTTAAGGAAAATTACACACTGTGTGTATATATATATATACTGTATATATACACAGTGCCAATACCGAGTAGTTGGGTGAGTACTCCTACTCACCCAAATGCTCCGATACTTACCTCCGATGCCGGAACTTCTGTTCAGAGGGAGAGCTCCCTCTGACTGGCAGTGCTTCGGAGCATGGAGCAGGCTTCACTTGTTGCTAAGCAACTTGGCTTCCTAGCCAATCAGGAAGCCGAGAGCAAGTTATAACGTGCCGCCCAGCTTCCTTATTGGCTAGGAAGCCGGCTTCACTTGTTGCTAGGCAGCCTAGCTTCCTGACCAATCAGGAAACCGGGCAGCACCTCATGACCTGCCGCCCAGCTTCCTGATTGGTCATCAAGCCAGGCAGCCTCTGAAGGTCAAGCCAGTGTTCTTTCTATAGAACACCAGCTTCCCAGGCAATCAGGATGCTGGGTGGCGGGTCATGATCCTCTGCCCAGCTTCCTGATAATTAGGGCATGCAGCACCGGTATCAGTACTCATACTCAATACCGATAAAATGGTATCGGTGCATCCCTATTGGAAATCCCCGACCCTTAATTTGCAGGAAGTGAAGAAGAGTATCACTAGGCACTATGATTAATGAAACATTTCTGGCAATGCTTGCAGACTTCCCTGCTAAATTCTTGAAAAATTGGAAACCTTTGCTCTCTTATGTAAGCCCGCCTTGCGTGGATGCAGCCTTTGTATCTTTTTTGTTTACTACTGTTACGTTATGCATGGACTTACCTCGACTTTCTCTTCTTTCATCATTTCTTTCTCTTTTTCTTCTTTTTTTGGGCCTTTGATCCTTTTTCTTATCTCTATCAATCTCTGTTAAGGCGTATGCAGCTTTTTCTTCAATTTTACATCTCTTTTTATATGACTGATTTTACCTGCCTTTTTTCTCTTTTCTACTTTTTTGACCCCCCTCTCGGTAGCTGTCCCTTTCCCCCTTTTCCTTCTCCTTTTTTTCCATCTCAGACTTACACTTAGATGGATCGTCCCTTGTTATTCTTTGTGTATCCTGCCCAAGTTTTGAGTCTTCTGTTTTGTTTTGATTTGTTTTTTATGACAGAATAGGCAAGTTGTCTTCCCATGGCCATCTTAATGGACATTAGGAGGTTGAGGAGGAAACCCAGAGACCTTGTTTTGAGGTCCTCTCCTGTTCTACCTCTATTTGCTATTAAGGTAATAAGTGTTCTGTCGGACATGCTTTGTTTTTACTTTACGATCCTCACGTTTTCTTTGAGCCACAAAGTGGCTGCTGCATCCGCAACTTGACCTTACCGGCACACTCTGTCCCTTGACTGTTTTATTAAAAACATGAATAAAAATTTTGTGAAAGAAAAAGTAATTTTCAGTATGCTGTGTGAATCGGAACACATAACAAACATATGGAGGGGGTTTTCTCAAATTTGATTGCAGAAGTGGAAATGCGCTGTAAACATACGTTTTCCACAATTCTAGAGAGATCCAGCCTTACCACATTGTGATATAATGTCTGTCTTTCAGACTATTCTAGAGCATATGCACTCTCATTTTACCCTAGAGTGTTTGTCAAAAAATGATCTGTTAATGTATGAATTAAAATACAAAAAATACTATATTGACCCTCTCAAAACTCTGGGCCCAGAAGTAGTCTTTTGGTTTGTGTAGTCATGCATCTGGTCGCACCAGAGGACATTGCGACATTAAACATTAAAGGAGAACTATGAGGTGAGTGATTTCCACTCATCCTCATAGTTAGAGCCGACCTGTGACAAAGAAACTGTCACAGGTCGGCTCTATAGATCGGGAAGTGAGCAGAAACAAGCACTGATCCGCTCACTTCCCAATCGCCTCCCTGCAGTGAGCGGTGACTGTCAGTCACCGCTCCCCGCAGGGATTCCCCCCTCCCCTCTCCGATCCTCCACCGCTGAGTGGAGGAACGAATGGGGGAGGGGTGGGCACAGCTGGCTCTGCCTCTAGATAGGCTGATCCAGCTGTTACTCACGCAGCTGGGTGGGTCTTGACAGTATTGTTGTGATCCGTCCTGGCTGCGGCGCCCTCAGTATATCGTGGGAAAAAGCCCGCTATATACTGAGCTTTTGGTCACGGGAGGAGGTTAGTATATGGCCTCCCGTGACCCTAAAGAGAATTATGGGGAAAAACACTTGCCCCATAATTAAAAAAAATGCCGTCCGGCGACGGCAACCCGCCAATGCAGCAGTGCCGTCCGTCCGTTTTTCTACTACGGGCGGACGGCAAGAGGTTAAGCTTTGCTAGGCTTCCTCTGGATGAACAGCGGGTAGCTGTGGGCATAGCGTTCTTTTTAGGCTTTTCTTTTCTTCTTCTCCGCATCTCTATAGGTTGAACTCGATGTACTTGTGTCTTTTTTCAACCTGACTAACTATGTAACTATGTAGGATCACCACTGACCAAGTCAGTTACACATAGTTAAATGAAGATCACTGTCCAAAGTGTTAGTCATCAGCTGTGCTATGCTTTATCTCTGAAGCTGTTTTGTCCATGCTAAACATTTTTCTGCTGATTATAAAACATTTCAGTTGTTTTATATCAATTTATAACGGTCACTTCTTAAGACCACTACTTAAAGCAGAACTCTAGGCATTCTTTTCATTTGTGTCTAGGTTAAAAAAAAAAACCAAAGAATTACTTGCCCAAGGCATCGAACTGGATTCTTCTTAGAACAAGCTGGCTTCTTCTTAGATAGCCCCTGGAATGTCTCTCCCCCTCCTCTGGTGGTCTAAGGTCCATTAAATCATCACGTCTATACACTGTGCATAGACGTGAGAACGCTGAGAAACATTACAATGTGCGAAAGAGGAGGAGACAAACTGGAGGGAGCGCCATGACAGCTGGCCGGCTCAGAGCTTTGGGTGAGAATATCTTTATTTTAGCACCTAGACACAAACAAGCACTTAACCCTTGCAGTGCGGGGGTAGCCCCACTACAAGGGTTAACAAAAAAATTCCTGGAGTTCTTCTTTAACTTTAGACAACAGTAATATGAAACAACTTACAAAGTAGTGAATTGCACCCTCCTTCTTATTTGTACCATGCCATCTAAACATCCAAGATACAGATTGTGAGTCATTGCATTATATGGAACAAGAACAGAGAAAACATTGCAATGATTCATGTAATCTTCTTGAAGCTATAAGGTAAACATTTTCTGGAAACCTATAGATAAATAACTAATTAAAATTGATGTTCTACACTTACCAGTGAAATTAGATAAAATGTGTAAGTATAGATGATTAAAATATAAGATTAATTTAGCTATTTGTCCTTGCATATACAGTATGTTACATAGTTAGGTTTAAAAAAGACTAGGGCTGCGGAAATTAACGATTAATTTCTCAATTAATCGTTAATCTTTTTGATCGATTAACATTTTTTTGAACGCTAATGAAAATACTCACCTCTCCGCCGGCTTCCGGGAGTCCCGTCGGAGATCCGGTAAATCACAGACATCGACGTCACCGGACTCCTCCCCCCTTCCCCAAGTGGCTCCGTCGGCTAACGAAGGGAAGGGGGGAGGAGTCCGGTGACGTCGATGTCTGTGATTTACCGGATCTCCGACGGGACTGCGCGGAAGACCCGGATGCCGGTGGAGATGTGAGTGGCACTGCATTTTGATGCCACAAGCCCCCAGTGAGATGTTTTAGATAATTTAGATGCAGAGCTAAAATAAATTAAATCATCCACTTCCACTGCTTTAGGCATTACAGTTTTTGTTCACAGCTGTGGTACAGGGAGGATCTTTAATTCATACCCAAACTATCCTGTTAAATAATGTGGGCTAAATGCTTATGGTTAACTAGTACTCATACGTATAATAAGGGTACGCTTTTCCAGAGAAGTAATGAAGCTGTTTAAATAAATAATTTCTATAGTGCTGACAATGCTGTGCTTTTACATACTGCACATTCATATCAGTGCCTGTCCAAGAAGCCTACAATCCAAGGTCCCCATGTCACATACTGTCACCGGACTCCTCCCCCCTTCCCCAAGTGGCTCTGTCGGCTAACGAAGAGAAGGGGGGAGGAGTCCGGTGACGTCGATGTCCGTGACGTCACCAGACTCCTCCCCCCTTCCCTTCGTTAGCGACGGAGCCACTTGGGCCGGTGATCTGTCGACACAGAGAACTTATCGAGTTCAGCGACCGCCTGACTTCCGGTTTCGTTACAACTAAGAGGTTTGCCCAAGAAACTTGTTCTGCACAAGCGCCAGCCAAGGCATTGGCCTATACACATACAGCACAGCAATGAAGTAATAAAATGAACTAGGATCACACTAATCCAGCACGTTATTATTCTGAGTTGCCCCACTCAAGCGGCGGCCATATTGAGTGGGTCACGTGAGATTAATAACGTGCTGGATCCTAGTTCATTTTATTACTTCATTGCTGTGCTGTATATGTATAGGCCAATGTAGTTGGATCTGTATGTGCGTTATAATTAATCGATTAATCGATTTTTTAACAATTTGATTAATCGAACACAAAAATTTTAATCAGTAACAGCCCTAAAAAAGACACATACCTATTAAGTTCAACTAATTAAAAGATAATTGAATAAACACATCAAAAACCTGCATCCGCTAAACCCAAAATCCAAAGTTGATCCAGAGGAGGCAAGAAATCCTTATAAAGCTTTGTATCATTTGTTCCAACAAGGAAAAAAAAATGTTCTCTTCCCCTAAGGCAGTTAGATATTCTCTGAATCAGCATTCTATGGTGTAATTACTTTTAAAATAAATAGCCATATCTATATTTTGTGCATTTTAAAACCATCCCTCAGATTTTTTTTTTTCTTTCAATAGTTTTTATTGAGATTTTACAAAACATTACAGGTATGCATCATCATAAATCAAAAAGAGAGACAACAATGAACATATCAAACACTATAATGCAGCGCATGTGCACAGGTGACATTTAACAGGCTTGTAACGTTAAAGTGTTGGTTGAGGAAACAAGGCCCTGTCTGGGTCTCCACAGCCTTAAAAGTCTAGTAGTTGTTAGGTGGGGATTTGTGGGGCAGGGGGAGATGATATAAGAGAAAAAAAGAGAGGGAAAAAAAGGGTTAGAGAGATAGAAAAAAGGGAAGAGAGGGCAGGAGGAAGGAGAAAAGAATGGGTAAAAGGAAGAGGGGAAACCATTAAAAAAAAGGGGGTGGGGGCGGGGAGTATGAGAGGGAATGGGAGGAGAGTAGGGAAGGGGAAGGTACAGTCGTGTTCAGGTGTGAAGATGTTTGTAGAGATTAAGCTTAGACATTCAGCAAAACGCAGTCAAAGATTTTGGTAGTGTATTCCAGGGGTCCTAAATATTTTGGAAGTTTGGTAGCCTGTCACACTGTATATCATTTAACTATTCATATAACATACATTGGTGCATGCACTATTTTAATTAGTCTATAGAGATGGAAGACATTTGAGGTTAGTGACAAGTTTCACATGTTGTGCAGTTGCCCCAGCTTTTCTTTAAAAAAAAATCTACTGAGATGGCTACAACTAGCTCCTGAAGAAAGCAATTCCATATTTTTACAGCCCTTCCTGTAAAGAAGCCTTTGCAAATGGAGACGATAACCCTTTTTTTTCTCCAGACGCAAAGAATGCCCTGTAATAATTTACAATGTCCTTAAAGTGAACAACTTTACACCAAGTTTACTTTATGGACTAGGGATGCACCGATACTAGTATCGGTATTGGTGCCGATGCCGAGTATTTGGGCGAGTATGAGTACTCGCCCAAATGCCCCGATGCCTGGCCCGATACTTAGGCTTCCGGTATCAGGAAGCCAGGCAGCAAGTCATTACATGCTGCCGGCTTCCTGATTTGCCGGGAAGCCAGCTCCACTTGTGACGAGGGAGCATGGAGCCGGCTTCCCGGCCAATCAGGAAGCCAGGCGCCATGTAATGACGCGTTGCCGGGCTTCCTGATTGGCCAGCTTCTCAACCAATTAGGAAGCTGGGCAACGTGTCATTACATGGCGCCCGGCTTCCTGATTGGCCAGAAAGCCGGCTCCATGCTGTCCCATCACCTCGTGACGAAGGAACATGGAGACAGCTTCGCTGTTAATTTGGAAGCCAGGTGGCGAGCCTTAACATGCTGCCTGGCTTCCCAGCTAATCAGGAAGCCAGTTGGCGAGTCATTACACGCCGCCTGGCTTCCTTAATGGGACTTCCGGGAAAAAGTACCGGGGAAAAAAATATCGGTACTTGATACCGAAAAAACGGTATCGGTGTATCCCTATTATGGACCATTAATGTATTTATGCAAAGTGGCCCCTGGCTTTGTTTGTGATTTTGAGCCATTGTAGCTCATTTGATGTTGTGGTAATATCATCCCTTTTCTGGACTTGGACATTTTGGTATTGAGTTCCACCATTTTCCTTTTATGCACAGAGCTGAAGAAGATGTTTTTTGTATAAATATTAATTCATTTTCAGACAAGAATCCAAATTTCTCACATATTACATAGCTGACAAACAATTACATTAAAACAAGACAAGACATTACATTAATCCCTTCTAACCTCTATATCATACCTGTTATCCATAACCCAATCCATATCTGCACAGGGCCAACCTTTCCAATTTCACCCCTTAAAATGAGTGACACAAATTATAATTACCTTTTATTATTAACTACCTTTTAATTTAATTTAATTAGTGGTTTCATTTCTTTATATTGTGATAATGTGTATCTTTGTACAGGGAAGAAAAGCGAAAAGTACAATTAATGTACCCAATTATATCCTTAACACATATGTATCTAAATAACTATAGGTGACATAAAAAGTGATTTAAAAAAAAGAAGATTTTACATGTTGCTATATATCACGTGAGACTACATGCCCATATCTCAATCTACTACCCTCAATAGTGTCTAAACAACAATCTTCCCAATGAAGTCAAAAGTGCTCGACTAAAGCCACCCGTACGTGAATTCGTTTTAGGTCATGCCCTAAAAGATATTAACTAATCCAGGCAATAGAGAGATTATGACACCGTAAATCCAAAATCCAAAAAAATAAACATACAGTCTTAGGTTTCCTAAACCAACCCTTTCTTTTTATAATTAACTGGTATTATCCCAGAACATATAAGAGAATAAAAGGCTTTTTCTAGAGATTAATATTTCATTTGTATTAAGAGCATCAGTTATGTGAAGTCATTATTGATAAATACTCTTCCGAATTCTTATATATAAACCACCCCTGACATATTTTACAAAAAATTGAATATTTATTTTGACTGCTAAAAGACAGTTCTTCCATATAGCATATATGATTTATTTTTATAAACCATTCCTTTATTTAGGGGGATTCTATACGCTTCCAATATATTGGTATCAAGCATTTTGCTGAATTCAGCAAATGAGGTATAATAGATTTTTTATATCTTATCAATTACCCCTCAGTTTTATGAAAAAGCAAACTCATGGGTATTCCCTGTATAGAGGAGATGATCTTCCCCATCCCCGTCTAATATTTATTAATAACGGGACACTGTCACCATATATGTGCCATAGTCGCCCTCATACCACAACCTCTCCAGCATAATAGTGAATTACTAGAATCCATTGAGTATAATCTTACTGGCATGAGGTACCATCTCGACAGAAGTTTATAATTCATCTCCTCTATATTGGAGGATATTGAGGTGCCACATACTCATTGTAGAACCCTTAGTTTTCCTGGTTCTGATAAAGGAATCCCCAGGTCTTCCTCCCATTGCAACATAAACCCTGGGATAGGCATGGAATTTATTTGTGACAACAAGATAACCAGCAGTGATATACTTCTCTTTGGACATGATGTTCCCTATAGTATCACTTCCATTGGATTTAACTCATCCATTGATCTGATTGGTTTTGGTAATAGTTGCCAAAAATGGGTTAGTTGGAAGTAACGCCACTTATCCATCAATAGTGGTGATAGTGATCTACACAAAATTGGTAGCGGTTTTAGCACACCTCGATCCATCACATGATGTAATCGTAGCGTTCCTTCCTCTATCCATTTACCAAAGAAGATGTTTAATAGATTTGCCTCCTCTTTGTCTCCAGTAAACAGCGTACCTATAAAGGTGCAAATATGAAAATTATGTTCAGACTAAATATAGCCAGTTTGCATGTTTCAGTGTAACACTGTGGGGGTGATTTACTAACCTAAACACACGCACGCACCAGGTGCGTGTGATTTTTACACAGCAAAGTGTATTTATCAACCAAAAAGTCTCTATAAGCATGTTTCCACTAATGCCATATATGGAAAAATCATGCACATGATGCATATATAATGCTGCTTCACAGTTTAGACAAAAATGGTTAGCTCATGCATTTACATTCCTGCATTCATCAACGCAAGCAAAACAATGTAGAGCTAATTTACACAACATCACCTTGCAATTCAGGGCAGGGCTTTGCACAACACACCTGCTGGGTGTGTACACACTACAAAGGTGTTTAGATTCCACCCATAGATCATGCTGGGAGGGAACACACTACAGAGGTGTATACATGTTTGTGGTGTGTTTATAAGGTTAGTAAATCAACCCCTGTGTATCAAACATGTTGTGTTTAATTAACTTGGTCTGGTACTCTGGTAAAATAATGAATACAGTCTCATCAAGACTCGATAATAAACAATTTCAGATCTTATTTAGAGCAACACTTTTCAAATGCTAATAAAATCAATAAATGTATGTACATATTGAATTGATTACATGGGTAACTGTTTTATTTTCAGTCCCAGGATGACAAGATAGGACTACAGAGCTATATCCTTTCCTAGTGCCCATAACATAGAGGGGTGTGGTTCTGTAGTTTTAGAGCACAAGGAAAAGCACAGGAAGTTATCAGCTCACAACATTTCCAGCAAGATTATCTTTTTTACGTATTAAATAGGTAGGGCAAATCATTTTCAACTGTATATTTAAAGCAGAACTCCAGCACAGGGATTTTTTAAAATTTCCAGTGTGTAAACAAAAGATACTGTACCTCTGATGAGATGTATGCCATCATGAAGGAAAATTTACACTTTCATTCCTGCCAGATAGTTTAGCTCTCACTATACTTTCTGCCCACTGTTGATATGAAACCTGCGACCCTTATACCTCCCCCTCTCCCCTTGGCCATTCACAGAACACCTTGTTTTATGTCAATGTCATACTTCAGTACAGGTTTCTTTTATGATTGGTATGTTATTGCAAAGATTGAAATGGACTTAGTGTAGGACTGATGGAATGGGACTCAGACCAATAAGTAGTACCAGCTGAAGGAACTTTTAGAGGCATCTAGTGAGTCTATAAAATAAAAAGTAGTAGGTTAGTTTATTTTATAGATTTAGACATTTTTTTCCGTAATTTCCCCTACATTTATTTTCTTTTTTTGTAATTGATTTTTTTATTTTATAGATTGTTTGCTTGATTGGGAACTAAAGGTTTGCTTCACTCATTTCTTTATGACATCTGTTGTAACTATTGAAGTATTGCAATCACCCCCCAACACATTTTCACTGGGATAAGAATTATTATCTGTTGTGAACATACACGGCAGATTAATGATGTGTTGTATGTTAACAGGTAAAGGAGTTGAATTATTCTTAGCAAATTTAGAGATGAATTCAGCCATGTTAATAAGATTATAAGAGACTACACGTGTTGGTTTATTTGTTAATTTATTTCTGGTTTCAAGACTGTGGAAAATAGTCCAGTTTGGAACAAAGTGCTCCACTAAAGTGGGTGTTAAGGTATGAAATACTCTTTGGAGGTTGGACATGTACCTGAAACATATTGAGGAGCTGTACTATTTGCTGTTCATGCATACTGCAACCTAGACAGCAAGGTTTAATAGGCAAATCCTTAGTAAAGTACATTGGCAGACAAAAACATGCTGGTCTTACTGGTGTAGTCCATAGATGAGGTAATCCAACAAGAGATTTCTGACAAAATTATATTTGAGTACAAACAATTAAACATTTCAGAAATCCCTGTGCTTACCTGGTTACCTTGCAAATATGAGTTACACAACCATAAGTTCTCTGAAAATGCAGCATGTTCAGCTTGGTTAAATGGTTTTTGAACAACAAATGATTCTTAGTAATGTGATAATAGTAGTGCGTCTCAAAAAATAGGTGTCATAACCCTATGATTATTGTTTTATATCCACTGTGTTCAGGAATTCTTTAAATGAGAACACAACAAATGTGTATGAAGGGATAACAAGGAGAGTGCCACCATCTGCTCATGTATGAACAGAGGGGAGTCTTAGTCAACCAGTGTGTTAATGCAGGCTTCTCAGAATTGTAAATGTTCTGGGTTTATTCCCAGCTATGAGTCCAAACTCCCACAAAGCTCAAGTGTCTTATATATTTAGAAAGACAGCATGTTCCTTTTTGCAGGGAAAAATTACTGATCTCTGACTAGGAGGCATCTTAATTAGTGGGATGACACATAAAGAAGTTGACTAATTCACATCTGAACAACAACAGAGAGAACTAGACTAGTGGTGAGACTTCTGCTTCCAGTTTACTGCCTATTGCTTTCCAGTAGAAAATGTTTACAAAAGATTCAAGTTCAGAGTCAATAAAAACAGATTCATTATATTGTATAATTCTGTGCATAGTAAAGTAGACAATGTAGACTAATAAATGGTCAAATGATGAATACAGTGGACAAGGAATAGTCTGTATCGTCAAGGGCATGAGTCAGTACCCCGAGGAACAATAAACAGTGAAAGAAAACTAATAATACAAATACAAATATTCATTATTTTTGGAGGTGTTGACAAACAAGAATAGATATGGCCTTTCACGATTCTTGAGAATTATTATGTAGAGAGTATAATACAGACTCGTGTCTATGGAATATTGTATACATGTATCTTTGTTTTAATGGATCAATACATATGAAATACTAACTACAGTAATTTAAAAGAAAAGTCAGAGACTTTTATATTTTTAATATCCGTTTATAATTTTTGACATCCATGACCAATGGTGACCCATGGTAACTGAGCTGTCTGTGTCCCATTGGGGAGATTTCCATTCACTTATCCTGGAGACCCAGCATGTAATGAGAGAAAACATTTCCAAAGTGAGAGAAAGTTTACACTTGGTTTTAGATGCACTTTAAAACAAAATTCTGGTTTGGTGAAAAAAATTATCCTGGGTGAACAATATATATTGTAACGATAACAACAAACTTTATTGCAGATTCTCAACTTATTATGTTGTGAACACACTGATGCAGGCATGCCAGCACTTTGAAAAACTGGCTCCTAAATGGAAAGAACTTCACTCACTGTAAGTGACCTTGTCACTACAAATTCAAAACAGAAAGAAGGATAACAATGTAGAGCCTCCTTACCACTGAATGGTTGTAGCTGATCACCAGGCGGCTCAGAGGGCTAGCATCTCAAATCTCAGGTTCTGGCTCTTGGTGCATGGGGGGGGGGGGCGGGGGGGGCGTATTGTCAGGATGCCTAACAAAAAAAAAATCACAAAATAGGACAGGTACTCTGAAGTAGCAGTAGGTTCTTTATCCCTTTCACTGCCACCAATGTAAGGTTTATGGCAGATCAGAATTAAGTCTGTCAGGTCAGTAAGCCTTACGGCTTCTGTGTTAAGTCCAGCAACCACCTTACTAATGAATAGCTGTTATTGATGGCTGACAAGCTGCTGATCACTGCCAGTCACAGCAAGATATGACATCCCCCACCGCTACCACTGCCTGCACTATTCCCTGCCTGGCACTGATCCTTCCTGCTGTGTGTGGCAATTTGATGCCCTCCAAAAGTCTGTGTACTCTCCGATCCCCGCTGGTCTCCACTCTCCTCTCTCTCAGCAGAAACAGAAAGTTGTGGAGTACAGAAAGGAGTGGATCCATTCAGGATGGCGAGTGAAGAATTGGTGAACATTTCTCATGTTTACATAGTTACATAGTATTTGAGGTTGAATAAAGACATACGTCCATCAAGTCCAACCTATAGGATCTCGTTTTTAGGAATACTTGTACCCCTGTATATTACTGTCCCTTAAAAAATCGTCCAAAAGTTTCTTGAACAACTTCAAGTTTTTTGCTGAAATCACCACCTGTGGCAGTGAGTTCCAGACCTTAACCGCTCTAACTGTGAAGAACCCCCTTCGCCCCTTGTGCTGGAATTTTTTTTCCACCAATTTTAGGTTATGGCCTCTAGTTTTTGTAACGGAGTTAATTTTAAATAGTTTATCGCCAATGTTGCTACCACCATTGAACATTTTGTACATGGAGATCATATCCCCCCTTAATCTCCTCACCTCTAATGTGAACAGCTCTGGTCCTTCATACTCCTAATTAGTTTGGTTGCCCTCCGCTGGACTTTTTCCAACTCAAGGACATCTTTTCTTAGTACTGGTGACCAGAACTGGACTTTTTTTCTGGTAGGAGTCTCCACCATCTGGTCCATGAAATTGTCGCGCAACATGTTTAGAAATCGCCCCGCCTTCGCCGAACCCGAAGTTCCATTGGCCCAATTGATGTCTGGGTAATTGAAGTCCACCATCACGACTACATTGCCCTCTCTCCCAGCTATTCCTATCTGGGAGGGAAGATTGACTTCTACCTCTTCCCCTATATTTGGAGGTTTATAGCAAATACCCACGATAAGTTTACGGCTAGCGTCCGTCATATCTAGCTCCAGCCATAAGGATTCCACGTCTTCCCCATTGTTTGGCGTGATATCGTCCCTTATATGCACATTTAGATAATTTTTTCCGTAAATGCAAACCCCCCCCCCTTCTCTCACCTCTGTCCCTGCTAAACAGGTTATACCCCTCTATATTAGTAGCCCAGTCATGCGTGCTGTCAAGCCAGGTTTCCGCTATACCCACTATGTCGAAGTCCTCTTCGATTAGTCTAATTTCAAGCTCTTCTAATTTATTTGCCAGACTTCTAGCGTTGGTGTACATGCATTTAATTCCTCTAATTTTACTAATCCTGTGACTTTCCTGAACACTGGCATGCTTTGTTCATTTGTAACTAAAGCAATAGTAAACGTGAATAACATGTTTACTATCTTTTCTGTTTGTGAATGAACATGGAAGTGGCAAATATAGATCACATCCATGTTCAGTAGTATGTGCACGGCAGCAGGGGAGAAGGAAATTAAGGGGAAATGTCAAGAGTGCTTTTAGACCCCTGATATTTTTTTTAAAAGCCCCCACTGGTAAAAAAAAAAAGTCAGAAATAAAACACCTCCACATACAAATTACACACATTTTTTCTTTATGTTACACTAAATTCTATGTATGGCAGTGCATTGCACTAATATCATGTGACATAAAAAATTGCAACTGCCACCATTTTATTCTTCAGGGTCTCTGCTGTCATAAAATATGTAATGTTGGGGGGTAAGTAATCTTTAGACCTAAACTGTGCATTTTGACATGTGTGCAAAAAATTTAAAAGTTTATCTACTTTTTTTTACAGTTCAGCCTGTCTTGGCCTTCTTTTTTACCTGGGCAAGATTGACATGTCGGCCCTCCCCGCAGCCTTCTGGGACACTGATATCACATATCCCAGGAGACTGCAGACTTCCCCACAGCACAGGAAGATGCATTGGGTGGCCACATCATCAGGTAGCCGGCTGCAAGCAACCAGAACAGACAACCAGCTTCTGATGACATAGAAGAGACGATGTCACTGTGAAACCTGGCATTTGGAAGTGTAGTGGCGAAGTGCAACCGAACAATGCTGGTTTAACTGGGCATCTGAGTATGTTAATTGAGGCTAACCCAGCACACAAGGTAAGAGGAAATAAAAAAAAATTAACAGTGGAAGCACTGTAAAAAATTGCAGTGGATCTCTCTCCTTACTAAACCTGGTTCTTGACTCTTCTAGAGTGGTCTAGAGTAGATACCTTCATCTGTGAGCGGTGGATCCTGCTTCCAGTGTCCAAATGGTAGCTTCTACCCAGCTCTTCTGCAACACTGTTCAGAAAGGAGATCTTTTCCTGCCCAACTTTCTTCAGGTATCCACTCCAGCAGAAAACCTACTTTTTCGGTCTCCTGGCACGTCTTAGGCAAAGGCAAAGCCCAGATGAAGAGACATTCTAAATACACATCCTGCCCAAGCAGAGCCAGGAGGAGAAAGAAAGCTCAAAAGGTGCCCCAAATATTTAACTTCTCCCAAACCATACTTCTGAACAAGGACCTTATGGATTGGTTGGGTCAGATACATATTCATAACTCAGGGATTGTCCACTCTAATTACTGGAACCTCCTTCACAGTAACAAGCAGAAGCAATAGTTAGGGGCATGAGAGCACAAGGCAAGGTCCTAACATCTATACTTACCCTACCAATGGCATGTATGTTGGAATGCTGCTGCGATGCTGCTCCCCAAATGCTGCATGTGTTCCACACTTCTGGGTGTGTAAAATACCTAGTGCCTCTTCTTTTCCAGGTTATTTCTTTTTCAGTTTTAAATCTGTAGTGATAGTCACTTTAACCATATGATTTGTCAGTATTGTAATAAGAAAAACTGCAGATTTAGCAACCCTGTATATGTGCAACTGTTCATGTCACTAAAAGTATGAGGTAATACACTTTTAGACAGTTGTCACAAGAACAAGTGTTAGTGTCTCCCATGTCACCTTCCGTTCTGGTCACAACTGTAAAGTTTTAAATTTGATCACTTTCTGTCCTGGTTACAAAGGTCAGTAACAAGCAGAAGCAATCAACCTACTGAGCTTAGAGAAGACCTGTAGGGCCTAGAAAAAGGTAAATAACATCTTGGACTGGTTACAACCTGGCAAAGACACAGTTTCAATTTAGTTAGGGGCATGACAGCATAGGGCAAGGTCCCTACATCTATACTTACCCTACCAAGGACATGTACGCTGGAATTCTACCACGATGCTGCTCCCTAAGAAGGTGATCCTCCCTAGCTGAGACACAGGCAGCAATAAAACACAACAGGGGTTCTACCCTTTCCCTGCTCAATCAAAAAATTATTTTAAAAAGTTTTGGTTTGAGATACACTTTACGCATGCAAACTATGAAAGCAACAGTGGTAAGCATAGTTCTAGTTTGGCACACAGGCCTTGCTAAAAATACCATTATATTTCAGAGAAATTTTCATTCAGCTGCCAAACGGAACGAACTGCATCACAACTGCATCTGGTGTGAACTAACCCACAGGCATGAAGAAAGGGAAAACACACTGTGAGATCTACTTCTGTCCCCTGTATGCTGTATCAATATGACTTCACCTTTGTCAGAGAGCAATGATAGAACTCTGCATAGTTATAGTGCTACCTGCTCCTGCCTTGGATAGTCATGTACTGCCGCCACAGACATAGCCAAGAGTATGCACAGCACAGTCAGCAGTGCCCAGTCAGGTAAAGCCTTGTACACTAGGGCAGCAACTAACGATTATTTTCATAATCGATTAGTTGGCCGATTATTTTTTCGATTCATCGATTAATTGGATTAAAAAAAAATAATACCATCATTTATTTAAAATGAATATACAAATGCAGAATAAACAAAATTTACTTCAGAATAAACCGGTATGCAAATTTTTTGAGATCGCACTGCACTGGAACACACGGCATTGCAGTACCGTGCGTTCCAGTGCGGGCTATCACACTGCGGACGGGAGGTGCATTTGGGATGCCATTGTAATGAATGGCACCACAGCAAAATTTGTCAGGCCAAAACCTACAACGACTTTTCTCAACTTTTTAATATATATTTTTTAAATAATTCTATGTATTTTATACAGTATACAGTATAGAGTATACACATATACACTGTATATAAAAGCCTGTCATCAGTTTAGAGTTAGCGATGAATATTGGCCCGAGAATTATTGCATGTATAGTGCAATCATCGTTTCATATGGAGATGCCCCGTTTCTGTTAGTATGTGCGCATTGTTGGGGGACTTTGAATTTGTTTGGGGTATTTTTAATTTAATTTAATTTACCTTTATTTTTTAACCTTTTTTTTTTTACTTAACTTCATTGCTATCACATGGTGGGGCTCACAAGCTCCCTATGTGATAGCACATTGGAGGTGACAGGTTCTCTTTAAGGTGACATTAGGGGTCCCCTAATGTCATCTTTCCACTTCACTGGGGAATGTCAGCTGCCTGCAGCATGCAGTGGCTGTGAGCAATAGCCAGCCTGTTATTGGCTATTTTAGATTGCAATAGCCAATAGCAGGCTGTCTATTTCACCTGCCCACTGCCCTGCTGTCAATCAGCAGAGGAGGGAACAGAAGGAGAAATCCCAGTGATACATTATACATCAATGCAGAATAATATGAAGCTAGATACTCTGTGTTGCTCACCAGGGCTGTGCGGGGTCTCAGGAGGCTGTGCGGTCTCACCATGGCTGTGAGCGGCGTCTCACCAGCAGCTGCGAGGTTCCCACAAGGATTCCGTGAAGTGCCCAGCAAGCGCAGAACTGTGCGGCAACCAAATTAATAAAAAAATGTAAAGCGCCACTATCGCTGCTTAGTATCGGGGCATTTTTATGACTACGAGTACTTGTGAAAATGCCTAGTATCGGCACCGATACCAATACTGGTATCGGTATTGGTGCATCCCTAATTTCTACAACATTATTATTTTTTTTAATGTATCTTTTACAGTACTGATAATCCCTAAACTCCCGTTCACACCTCTGCGACATTGCAGAGTTTCTGCAGGGTGTGTTTAGGTGAGCTTCATTTGAATGGTCTACCTACTACAGCTAAATAACACTGAAAGCTCTTTTTTTAGATCGCATGGCACCACGTCGCATGGTAATCGGTTATGGGGCCAGCCTGCTATTGGCTATTGCAATTTAAAATAGCCAATAACAGGCTGGCTATTGCTCACAGCACACATGGCTCACAGCATACATGGCTAGGGGTGCATGGCATGGCATGTTTTGGGGTGCTATTAAGAAATAATGGCACCGCAGGGCACCTTACATTTCAACATACGCTATTGCAAAGATGTGATATGAAAACATAACTTCTTCCTGTGTTTAGATGCTACTGGGTTCAGCCGTGTTTAGGCATGTTCACATGCATTTGCGTAAATACAGTTAGACTAAATGCACCTAGACGCTGCTGAATGTCTAGGTATGCATTCAGCCATAGAAAAGCATTACATGCTTTCAGGTGTGTTTAGAAATGTCAGGTGTGTTTAGTCTGTCAATAGAATTAACGCACAGCTGTTTTTGTTTTTATGAACTCCCCCTCTAACATAGTTTTATTGCCGGTTGATACTGCTATTTTTGAATTTTCTTTTAACAGGCCAAGCTGTCCAGCAAAAGTGGCAGTTAGTCCCCATTCACACCTATGCATTCTGTGAGCGTGCGTCAAAAGCGCATCAGAAATACAACACACACTTATTGTGCCATTACCACAAGTTAATGGCACCCCAAACATGGCCGGGCAAATCTGCGTTTTTCCCAAACACAAAGGAAAAATGCACTTCTTTCCCGCGTTTGTCGCACATGCAGGAACCCTTTGAAACTAATGGGGACACGCGGCAAACGTGAGAACAAAACAGAAAAATGGTCACCAGCACTCCAGGTTTTCTTCAAAACGAAATCATCACTTTTGTTTGCCTGATGAAGGGACCGGACAGGTTCCGAAATGTTGCCATACATGGTGATATGACCTGTGAGAATGAATAAAAGAATTTCGTTTTGAAGAAAACCTGGAGTGCTGGTGACCATTTTTCTGATTTGCAAGTATTTTGGCGGCCACTTCAGCTCCCCCCCACAATATATGGGGCTTCTCGGTCAGGAGTGCGGTGGGACTCTCTATTAAACGTGAGAACAAAGTGCGCTTAAACGCGTCACATGTTCCTGGTATAACTAGGTGTGAATGGGAACTCAAAGGTTTGAGACAAACCATTAACACTGACGGGGTACTCACAATGATCACATTTTTTTATCTAGTTAAAACCTTTATCCTAAAAGAAAAAAAAAAGTATCTGTAACTGTTTAAAAAGTATTATCTAGAGTTAGGCTTTAATTTGATAGTCACTTATGTAAAATCTAACTAAACCTACTAGTACTGTATATCTAACACTACCATCTCCACAGGTTTACAATGCTACTGTCCAAGGGTGACTACATTGCTTCACCATAGATATAGTGGCATAGATACAGAAAATACAGGGATACAGACAAACAATTGATTGGCGAGCTTATCTCTCTGTCACTTTGCTCTCTCCACATATCAACATGTGCTATTGTTAGCTCATGAACATTGCAGCACAACTACTGGCTGCTTGGGCTGCCTAACCCTCTCCTATTCTAATCTCTGCTGTACATTAGATTGCATGAAGCTGAAACCAGGTCAAATTCAGGTACTTACACTGCTTGCGCTGCTTGAAGAAAACCCTCAGAGATTCAGCGCCATCTATTCACTCCATTATGCCATAATGTGGGAGTCCCTCACCCTCTCTACAGGTTGGATTTTTTATTTATTTTCTATTTTGGAGAATGCAACAGTAAGTGTTGTAACATACAAAGGTGGGCCGTCAGTGACACACATGACCACCAACACCTAGACAACCACACACAGCAAGGATGGTATATATCATTCACTGCACACTGTGTAAACATTTTGGTGGCTGGGAATCTCATTAGATGAAAATCACAACTTTTCCAAACATGTAATTATTGCCACAAACACTATGGGGGTTATTCACTAAAGAGTCGAAGGATCCTGCCATAGCTTCGGCTGATCCTTCGGCATCCTTTGCCCTGCTGTACGAGCTATTCACAAGTGGCTCAGCAGAGCCGAAGGCATATGCTTTGGCTCGGCTGAGCCGAAGTGACAGCCGTAGCATGGAGAAAGGTCGGTCGAAGTCAACCGATCTCCATGCAAATGACAGCTGGGCGGAGCTATTTTAATTCTTTTTCATTTTTCCTTTTTCTTACATTTTAAAAATAATTTTTCAACTTTTTTTTTCTTTTTTATTATTTATTTCACTCTTTTTCTATTCTGCTCGGTACCTGAGAGGTACCAAGCAGAATAGCCGAGCTGAATGCCGCTCCGTGGCATTCGGCTATTCACTTACTGCCGTTCGGCCCCTATGAGAATAGGGGCGAACGGCAGCGAGTGAGCTGCCGTAGCTTTGGCTCAGCTGGTCCAGATGTTGGATCGGCTGAGTCAAACTCCTTCTGCACTTTGGCTCCGCTTAACATGCAGATGTACAGCTGATTTTAGCCGATGCATGGCTGAAATCAGCAGTACAAGCTTTGTGAATAACCCCCTATATTGCCACTGCGTATTCAGGAGGAAGATCAGAAAAGGCACATAGCGTAAAACCATTCAACAACTGTTTTGCTTTGAGAACTACAGATCCTGGACGAGCCCCCAATTGTTTTGCTTGGACTACAAATTCCGGACCGAGCCCCCAACTGTTTCGCTTTGGACTACATATCCCAAAGATCAGCCCCTAAATGTAGAGCTTATCCCAAGGACAAGCCCAAATGTAAAGCTTGGCAAAACTGTAATTTCTATTTGTTGTCTGGTTCTGCAGTAATGCTCAAGGAAACTGAGCCAGTAGCATTTAAAGTACTTTACTTAGCAAAAATGCTGCGTACACAAACTTAGCTATAGAAAAGGTTTAGGAGAAAACAAGCATAAAGGGTACAAACAAACATACACATGCACCCATGACACTATCCTTTCTAGTATATGTAATGGTTTCTAGGAAAGGAAATACTAAAATACTTACTTTAGCTTCCAGTTGCAAACCCCTTCTTCAAACAGGATTTCATGTCAATTAAGCGTTCTCAGGAAAATGGCTTCTGGTTCAAGTCTCTCTCAAAGTCCTTTGGTCTCCGTTATGTCCTCTCTTGGTCAAAGTGAAATCCCTCTGACATCTCTCTCTCTCTCTCGGTCAAAGTTTCATGGTGAAATCCCCCTGATGTCTCTCTTAGTCAAAGTTCCATGGTGAAATCCCCCCTACTGGCTTTTATGAAGACAAATTTGCAGCCCACTTGTGGGTGGTTCCCCTTAAGACTTGTATGAGCGTCTATGCAACATGTATTTCACTTTTTTCA
This sequence comes from Nanorana parkeri, assembly GCF_000935625.1. NCBI lineage: Eukaryota > Metazoa > Chordata > Amphibia > Anura > Dicroglossidae > Nanorana > Nanorana parkeri. Next base: position 862,927 of record NW_017306367.1, on the reverse strand, counting down.
CCTGGTGGCAGAATTGTATCAGGTAACAGTCAGTAATCACTGGTGCCAGAAGACCTTACTAGGTCTTTACCAGCCTAGGCGTGGTGTTTATGTAAAGTTTCCCCATAACACTGTCCCACTGTGAGTACACTAGATACGAATAATGGGGAAACAATACAGGGCAGCCATACCATTATCAAAAAACAGTTTTGGTCTGTTTAGAAGGCACCCTCCCATAGTGAGAACCCTGTTTTCTGTCAAGAGCTGACCAGACCACGTGTCTCCTTTGCAAATTTCCTGTGTGCTGAAAAATCCATTAGCAGATTCATAAATATATATATGTACATACATATATATACATATACACACATGCGCAACATAACAACTTATTTTAAAATAAAAAACAAACCAAACAAAAAACTTGCATTATTAAGTGCACATGGCGCTGCGCAGAATGCTTCTGCCTGCGACTCGCCTTGTCAACAGTGTATCGATCGTTCTCACCAGTTAGATGCCCCAAACACCTCGCAGTCCTAAATGGGACCTCAATCTTCTCGTGTTATGTCCTCTAGATTTCTTCAGAGGTGCAAAGCTTGACAACATGGTGTGCTTTTAATGCTTCAGCGTCTGCTATTATCATGGTGCTAGGAAGCATTCCCAATACCATTCCCAGCACTGCCATGTTAACTAGGGGTGGGTGGGTAACTGCAATCTGTAGTGCCTCTGGCATCTAATTGACATATATCTGGTGTAAGGCTGCTTCCTATAAGACATATTGCCCATGGCAATCTCAGGCACCAATACTTCTTATATCCCCTTTTGGACTATATACAGGGATAGGCATAATTTAATAAAGATTTGAAAACACTAAAAATATTACACTGCACGAAATACAAAATTTAGAAAACAATACAGAAGTTTATATACAGACCAAATAATTTGCTAAGAATTACATTACTCCCGTATTTCTAGTCAGTTACACTTATTTTCACAACTATCTATTAAGATGTGCTCACAACTACCTATAATAACAAAATAAAAATTGCTGATAAAGCAATTTAAATCAAATTCAACATTTAAACCTTGTGGGACCAAGATCTTACCTTTATGGATCCGCTTACTCTCTTTCTCTTAAAATTGATGCTCCTCCACTGTCTATAACACCTCTCAATGCCCCAAAACTGGAACGCTTTTCTAAGCGTTTTGTTGTGATACAAGGCAAAATGTTTTCAGTTGTAGTTAAACTTATAGCCTCTTTTTGTATTATACACATGCTCCTATAGCCTAATCCTCGATTCTGTAATAATTAAACTTGTATGGATCGCAACTGCAGGAGTGCAATAATGGGGAGTTACTCACATGTCCTGTTTAACCCTTGGTTCCTGATGAATGGAGTTCAACAATTAACGAAAATTAGGTAATCATCCACAATGAAAGAAAGGTGTATTACTTCATACTTCCATGATTATTAACAGACAATCTCATTATGTACTAATTTCCCCAACAGGAGATATAATGAATTCATGACAAAGTTCTCTCCCCACTCCACACCACTTGGCAAGTATACTTAGTTAATAGGTCCTCAATAAGTCACAAGGTAAATTAGAAATAGAATCATATGTAGATAAATGAGACATTGGGAAATAACTGAGGAATGTGTTAGTACTTGCGTTTGCGGTATCAGATGGATACAGGCCACCATTGTGCCCTTTCCATTACAAGTGAACTTTCTACTTACGAAACATCCTGGCAGACTGCTGAGACATGATGAGTAACAACATGGTAGTTGTAATTCAAGGTAGTTTAGGCAGCATTCCAGCAGGCTGGTGTGGAGGACAGTCCAGAAAATCAAACATATGTCAGGGGAGTGAACACAGAGTGGAGAGCAAGTTCGCCGGTATCAGAAGAGCTCGGCGTTCACGATGACATTAGAATGCCAAGTAATTCAAGTCACCCGACTAAAAAGGAAGCAGCTGACTGGAAAGGGGGTGAGGAGTGACGTCGGCTGCTGCGATTGGATGGTAGGCGTGGCTGGAGGTGCCGTTCGCTCAGTTCCTGACCACGGAGCAGGTAAGTGTATTACAGTACCCACCTTTAACAACCTACTCTGGAGTTCATCAGAGTACCTGGTCTGGGGGGATAACGCAAATTATTATTTTTTTATCAATCTTGGCGCATGTACATTGACAGAATTCTCCCATGAGTCTTCCTGAGAGACCTATTTTTTCCAACTAATTAAGTATTGTAATCTATTCTGGAATTTAGCTAGTCCATTATCTTCTCAACGTCAATTTTTTTCTGTCCTTGTACTAATATAGGTGGAATGGAGGAAGGAGTACGATTAGGGTATTCTGCCTATAGAGTTTCAGTAAGGAAACATGAAAAGTGGGATGTATACTCAAGTCAGGTGGTAGAGAGAGACGTACTGCTGCTTGATTTATTATATTTTGTATTGGGAAAGGCCCAATAAAAAGTTTTCTGAACTTCCTAGTGGGATTTTCAAGTTCAGATTTTTGTGGAGAGCCATGCCATGTCCCCAACATGATATTCCGGTGGTTTCCTTCTTCTGAGGTCGTGATAGAATTTCTGTCTCTCTTGTGCTTTTTTGATATTGACTTTAAGTTGCTCAGAAACCTGCCGAAGTCTATGTACATAATCCTCTGTAGCAGGATTATTAGTTTGAGAAAGGGTTGATGGAAAAGGAGTCGGATGGAACCCAAATTTGGAGAAAAATTACGTCAGATTTGTAGATAAGCTAAGGTGGTTGTTGCAATTCCACTAAAGGAAGTAACTCAACCCAGTCCTCAGTAACATCTAACGTATTGCTCCAAGCATTGGTTCATTCGCACATTTTGTCCATTCGTTTGGGGATGGTATGCACTAGACAACCGATGATCAATTTGCAATTTACAACATAATGCTCTCCAAAACTTAGATACGACCTGTGAGCCTCAGTCGAATATGAATGTTATTGGGAATCTACATTCCCAATGTAATTCGATGTAACAGCATTAGTGATCTCCGTGGCATTTGGCAATTTTTTCAGAAGTATAAAATGTTCCATTTTCATGAAGAGGTCGACAGCGACAAGGATGGTGTTATGACATTTAGATGGAGGTAGATCAAGGATGAAATCAAGTTAAACTGTCTGCCAAGTCTTCTCAGGAATAGGTCAGTTGGACAAAAGACTGTAAGGAAGCTTTGTATCGTGCTTTGAACTAGCACATACCTCGCATGAGTTGACGTATTCCTGGATTCTCTTCAACAACCCCGGCCACCAGAAATATCTATTTACTAAATCGTGAGTCTTTGTGATTCCAGGGTGTCCCACCAAAGGGGCGTCATGTAATAACTTCCAAAACTTTACTTGAAAAGAGGGAGGAACGTATAGTTTATTATCCTTGTACAAGAATCCTTCTTCATCTGAATTTAATTCCGGTGCAGTGGAAGAGGATTCAGACAATAGTGCTCCCTTCAGTTCTTGTCTCAAATTAATGATGGATGTAATCATTTTTTCTTGTGGAATAATTGAGGTGGTAGGTTTTGTTGGACTCATTGGTTCATTAATTCTTGAGAATGAGTCCGCCTTACCGTTCTTTGATCCAGGTCGGTATGTGATGATGAAGGCAAAGCGATTGAAGAAAATACTCCATCTTACTTGTCTGGCAGATGATTTTTCATTCCTTTTGAGATACTGTAGATTTTGATGGTCAGTATAAATTATAATTAGTTGAATTGTACCCTCTAGTAGATGCCTCCAATTTTCCAGTGCAGATTTTATTGAGAGCAATTCTTTTTCGCCAATAGGATCATTTGTTTCTACATTATTTAATGTGCGAGAGTGGAAGGCTACTGGATGAACCGGAGTAAAAGGAGTCTCTCTTTGGGAGAGTACAGTGCCAATATCTACTTGAGAGGCATCAACTTCAAGTACATATTGGAAGTTGGGGTCAGGTAAACCTAATATAGGAGCGGAAGTGAACTGATGCTTCAACTCATCGAAGGCATTATGTGCTTGGTTATTCTACACAAATCTTGAATAAGTACTTGTTAGTCTTGACAATGGTTTAACATTTGCAGAGAAGTTATTTATGAACTTCCTATAGAAATTTGCAAATCCCAGGAATCA
>NW_017306367.1:839018-858786 GCF_000935625.1 Nanorana parkeri | reverse complement strand
AGACTGATCCATCTGAATACCCTCCAAGGAGACAAATAACCTAATAAAGAAATGGAAGATGTTTCTAAAGTGCCTTTTTCAAGTTTGGCAAATAATTTATGAACTCTCAGGCGAGACAACACCAATCTCACATGTTTATGGTGACAGTTACATGGTTACATAGTTAGTCAGGTTGAAAAAAGACACATGTCCATCGAGTGATCAGTCAGGTTGTTGGCATATATCAAGATATCATCAAGATAGATAACCACACAAACATCCAATAAGTCTCTGAAAATATCATTAATGAAGTACTGGAAAGTGGGTGGAGTGTTAAATAGTCCAAAAGGCATTACCAGATATTCATATAATGTTTTATGTAGTACGGAAAGCAGTCTTCCACTCGTCTCCAGATCTAATTCAAATGAGATTGTATGCACCTTTTAGGTCAAGTTTGGTGTACATTTTTACAGTTTGTAACCATTCTAACAATTCGGGAATGAGTGGAAGTGGTCAACTGTTTTTGGTGGTAACTTTGTTTAACTTCTTATAATCAATGATTGGTCTCAAACTTTTGTCTTTTGTTTTGGACAAAGAACAATCCAGCTTTTTCTGGTGAGGTAGGGGGTCTGTTAAACCCTTTTTGAGGTTGTCACCGACAAATTCCTTTAAATGTTGAATTTCAGGCTGAGATAAGGGGTAGATGCGTCCGAATGGAATTGGACTTCCTGGAATTAAATCTATAGGACAGTCGTATGGCCTGTGTGGTGGTATCTGCCATCTTTTTACAGAAAACATCTTCGGTGTCCTGATAGGCCGGAGGTAGTCAGGTTTTTGAGGCATGTAAAATTGTATTAGATGGGTAACAGGTTTGGACACAGTAAGGTGATGAAAGGTCCAGAGCAGGAGAGTGACATTCAATTATAGGGTTATGTAGTTTTAACCATGGAAGTTCTAAGATAATTGGGAGTAGTGGTGAAGGTATGACATCGAAAATGATATATTACATGTGAGTGTCATTCACTATAACCTTAATTGGTTGTGTCTGGGTAGTGATGGGGCCTGATGATAAAGCAGAACCATCAATACGTCTGACAGAAACTGGAGAGGGTTTATTTTGTACTTGAATTTTATTTAACTCAACAAGTTTTGAATCAATAAAGTTGCCACAAGCTCGAGAGTCCAGCAAGGCTTCATTATTAATTCTTCTTTGATCCCACTGTAAATGTAAGACATTTTTTAGATAATTAGTAGAGATAGAATTAATTGTTGTTAATTCGCAAATAAATGAGGACTTACCATCCTCCTTTTTCTTTACTATAGAGCATCTCTTCACTCAGTGATCTGGGGAAGCATAGTACATGCATAGTTTTAAGGTTCTTCTTTGGGTATTCTCTGCGTGAGAAATAGGACCCATAATTGTGCTAATGTCCATGGGTTCTTCCTCCATAGAGGAAGTAAACGTGCGGGGGGATACCACCATTTTATTCTATAGGGTCTTGGCATTCAGAAAATATATAAGGTTGGGGGGTTTTACGTCATTTTCAGGCCTAAAATGTGGAATATAACATGGGTGCAAAAATTGAAAAAAGGGCCTCAGTCATGAAGGGGTTAAAGAAGAAGATATTTCTGCACGTCTCTCACGTAATCTCCTATCAATAGAGGTTGACAGATGGATTAATGAGTCAAGTGATGCAGGTAATTCAGTACATGCAAGCTCATCTTTAAGAGCATCCGTAAGACCCAAACAGAATTGATTCCTGAGGCTTATATCGCTCCATTCTAAATTCCCTTGCCCAACTTTCGAATTCAGCAATATAATCCTCAACGGGCCTTTTACCTTGTTTAGATGTCTTATAGCCGATTTAAACAGTTGCTTACTTGGGTCCTCATATAAAAGAGACATGGCCTTCTAGGAAATTAGAAAGGGAGTTCAAGATAGGATCGTCTTTTTCTAATTAGGTATTTGCCCACGCCTGGGGCTCACCTCTTAGATAAGAAATAATAGTGCACACCTTAACTCTGTCATTGGGATATGTGCAAGGTTTTAGATCAAACATAGATCTGCAGGCATTTATGAATTCCCTGTACTGTTTCCATTCACCAAAAACAATTGTCTGGTGAGCTAACCTTAGCTTCAGAACCTTCAGTTGAAAGAGGCCTGTTTTGAGAAATAAAGCGATGAAGATTTTGGTTATTCCAATTGAAGCTCATTTACTTTTTTGAATAAGAGTATCCAGTCTTTGAGTAAGACTCACCACATGAGCCGTAATCTCCGCTGGAGCCATAATCTTTGGGTCCTAATGTACTGCTTCATCCAGCTTTTGACAGCTGAGTTAGGTTACACAGCAGCAGGCTTCCCACTGCTGTGTGTAACCTAACATAGTGAAGCAAGAGCTGCAACAGCCTCTACTTGGTGTTAGAGGCTTGAGCTCTGTGGATGGTTTGGACCAAAGGCAAAGCGCCATTGGTCCAAGCTGTCCATTCAAAATAAACAAAATAAAAACACTGAGGACATCAATCTCGATGCCTAACTAGTAATTAGCAAGTGAGGGACAGGGAGGCTCCTCCCTGTCTCCTCCCTTCTCCCTCCCTCCTCCACACATAGTTTGGTTGCCGGGTCCGGGGCGGGGCGGGGCTGGGCAGGGGGAATGCCTCACCTAGCAGGGAAGTTACTGCACATCCCTGATTCAACCTTACATACTATGTTACTATGTAATCATATGTAGATAAAAGAGAGATTTGGAAATAGCTCAGGAATGTCTTAGTACTTGCATTTGCGGTATCAGATGGATGCAGGAGAACTCAGCGGAGCTTAAAAAGTATTTGTAAGCTATGTGGAATCCTGTAGTAAGATGCAGCGATAGACCCAGGTATGGTGCAGACACTGCAGCAAGGAAAGTGAGACAACAAGGTATTCAGGCTGCAGCTGAAAGATCCTGTCAAGGACTGCTGAGAGATGATGAATAACAACTTGGTAGCTGTAATCCAAAGTAGTTTAGGCAGCGTTCCAGCAGGCTGGTGTGGAGGAGAGTCCAGGAAATCAAACATATGTCCGGAGTAAACACAGAGTGGAGAGCGGGTTCGCCGGTATCAGAAGAGCTAATTCAAATCACCCAGCTAAAAAGGAAGAGGGAGGTGGGGAGTGGCGTCGGCTGCTGCGATTGGTCGGTAAGCGTGGCTGGAGGTGCCCTTTGCTCTGTTCCCAAACACGGAGCAGGTAAGTGTATTACAGATTCCCTAGTGGTCCTCCCTATACATTACAGAACGCAAGGGCACTGCAACATTTAAATTACCCCTTTGGTGTGATGTAATAAAATCTTTTCCCCGTGGTAATGACTGTATATTAATCTCTTCTCTTCTGATTATGTTTTACTTCTTTATATAAATAGCATCTCCCACATCTATAATAACCCTTTCTATCAAATAAACTAATATGTTTTGTACTCAGAGGGTCTATTACATTTTTTACAATTTTATCCTTTAATGTGGGTGCTCTTTTATATACACACTTCGGTAGTCTGGTAGAATAGTGCTCAACTGTGGATCCTTTTTAAGGATATCTCAGTTTTTATGAATAGTCTGTTCTAATTTTTTATATTGGCTATTGAAATCCTTATGTTCTTGTTTTTTTTACTTTGTGTTTTATCAATGAACCCCTCCCTGCAAGTTGTACGTTTTCTAAAATCAACGTTTTGTACCCTTTTTGTATAGAGATCTCTCTTCTAACAACATAGATTTCAAATTATAATCCTCTAAATTTCTTTTCATACTAATGAATTGACTTTTTGGAACACTCTGAAGCCATGTTGGATGATGGCAACCAAATAGATAAGGGGAATGTAACTATTCCGGACAGTCTCCTTAAAAAAATACTTTTTTAAAAGTTTATTTTGTTCTTTGTACATTTCTAGATCTAGGAAATAACAAAATATATTAGCTATGCAAATCTTGCATATTGTAAATTGTGTATTTTCATATTTCTATATGGTTGTAGGGTTTACGTGTTTTGTTTTGTTTTTTAATTAAAGGATAAGTATTAGGAGAGTAAAATACTTAGAGCTGGAGTGTGTCTCTGCAGCTGTCACATGCTGGTTCTATAGATTGAGAACTGAGAGATCACAAACCACTGATCACTCAGCTCACGGTCTTCTCCCTGCAGAGAGCAGTAACTGTCAGTCACCGCTACCCATATGGATTCCCCCCTCCCCTCTCTCCGTTCCCCCAGCACTCATTGGAGGAACAGACAGGGGTGGGGGCAGGACAGCTGACTCTTGCTCTAGAGAGGCAGAGCCAGCTGTCAATCAAAGGTGTGGATCCCAACAATATTGCCGGGATCCTTCTAAGCTGCAGTGTGGCTCTGGACTGTTTGGATCACAGGAGTACATTACTAAATGTAGTCCTATGACCCAAAAGAGAACTAAAGCCAAAACAAGGTTTGGCTTTAGTTCTCTTGTAAGCTCTGCACTATTATAGAGATATATTTTGATTTACTGAATGAAGTATTCATATAAGTGTGAGCTACAGTGGAAATAATGTTTAATTAGTTTTTCTTTTCAGTGTGGTGCTACAACAAAAGTGGTGCCACTTTTCATACTAATGAATTGACTTTTTGGAACTACCAACACCCATAATAATTGAGAGCTGTACCTGTAACTTTTTAGGAAGACTCTTCCATGTGGCTTTCAAAACTACAGGTAGGCCTCTTGGTACTTGATGCAAACATGCCTGTCATGCCATGCCATGTTGCCCTCAAAGAAAAATTGAAGAAACGTTGAGTTGTTGGCCATGATGACCAGTCTTATTTAGCTTTTCCATAAAATGAAAAGTAAAATCTCATTGGTTGTTAATAGCAACAACTACACTTTTGCTATTATTTTTGTTTTTTTGAGTTTTAAAGGAAAAACCCCAATAGGAGACTATTTTTAGACAGAGGATTGTATATTTAGAAGAAGACTGGAATTACAACTAAAAGAAAAGTATTGATCTACTAAAATAAAATAAATTACAGTACAATTGGCTGCACATTATGTCACCATAGGGCACAAGCTGAGAGATGCCCCATATTACATGAAATGTTCACATTGCTTTTTGTTCCCCTTTACAAACTGTGTATCCCACCACGTAGTCGTTACTACCTAATCTTAAACTGCCTTTTGTGCTTATTTCTAGTCATAAAATATAGTCACTGAAGAACTCTGCCTCCCTGAGGTTCTATTTCTTTCTAGTAGGTCATATAACTCAAAGTCTATGTCAGGGCAAAAAAAAAAATCACTTGCAGTACATCTCTGCAATACATGCACATTGCCCCAGGTTTTATCCCTTTAAAGGCCCCACAAGTACAGGAGAAAAGGCTGTTAATGTGCCAAAAATGCACTCAGCTCCTAATTCCTGGTGTGGGCTAACAACACACAGAAGGAAATTTACTAAGGCTGGAGCAGACAGAATCTGGAACAGCTGTGTGTGCATGGCAACCATTCAGCTTCTATCTTTTATAGGGGCTGAGGGGTTCCAGGAATCAATTTCTTTTACCAGGAAAAAGCTGGCTTTTCAGTCCTTCTGGGTTTTCTGGATTATAGTTGGGATCCTGGAACCGGGAGATTTCAAAGAGACTTCAGAGGGAAGAAATCTCCATTCCTGGGTCCATGGTTTAATAGTGACCAGCACCCAATGATTTTGCACCTGGGCACAACACTTATGAAAAGGGTGCTAGCTAATATTCAGAGTTCCAGCTGGGAGACAAAAGAGGGGTCTGTCCAGGAGTCAGGAGGGCTCCATCCTGGAACCGGCCTGTGTGGCGAGTTGATGAGAACCAGCCTGTGTGGCGAGTTGATGAGAACCAGCCTGTGTGGCAAGTCTGTTGGAGACAGCCAGGGATACACCAATACCGTTTTTCCGGTATCGAGTACAAGTACCGATATTTTTTCCGGTAGTTGCCGATACTGCATACTGAGTACCTGTGCCATGTGTCCAGATTATCAGGAAGTCGGGCAGCAACCTGTCGCCCGGCTTCCTGATTGTCTGTGAAGCCGGTGTTTTAGCAAAAGAATACCGGCTTCTTTTGCCGAGGCTGACCAATCAGGAAGCCGGGCGCCGAGTCATGAGGTGCCGTCCGGCTTCCTGATTGGTCTGGCTGGCTTCCTAGCCAATCAGGACATGGGCGGCTTGTCATGACCCACATACTGTCTTCCTGATTCCTAGGAAGCCAGGTTCACTTGCTCCTATGCAGCCTGGCTTTCTGACCAATCAGGAAGGCGGCAGGCGGGTCATACATGCCACTTGGCTTTCTGATTGATTAGGAAGCCAGGCTGCCTAGCAACAAGTTAAGCTGACTTCCCAGACAAGATTTGCTTAAACGAGAATGTGATGATATTCCTGGCTGTGCAGTGTACTAGTGATGTGTAAATCACAAAAAAAGCTGAATTGAATTACAAATCTTGTGGCAGGTAAAAATATGGAGGGGATTTTATCAAAACTGGAGCAGACAGAATCTGGAGCAGTTTCCCATTGTAACTAATCAGCTTTTCTCTTCAGTTAAGCTTTAAGAAAGAAAGAAAGAAAGAAAGAAAGAAAGTTCCAGTTCTGAGAAATTCCCTCCAGAGTGTATATATTTCACCTGCAAATTTAGCTGCTTGAATTGAGTTCTACTTTAATTGCTTTCATCTCATCTGTAGTATATTATTATTTAGAGACTTTTCTTATAGTATTATGGGGGCTACCATTGCTAACCTCCTTCTGAAAATGCTAGTTGCCCGGCTATTATACTGGCACTAATAGTTTCTGAGTCACAGACCTGTTATAAGTATGCATATCAGTAGAGTTGGAAGTCCTTAATTGCGTTCTTGTTCTGAGTCAATAGCTTAAACTAATGAAGCTAGAGAGAGTTCTCATGACAGCTAGGCAACTAGAATTTGCAGAGTGGGAAGTCATCAATGACAGCCTCCATATTTCCCTCAGGAATGGTTTCCTTTCAGAAATAAATGCTCAGATTAACATATTTCTTAGTTCAAATTATTGTTCAGATTTTTTTTGATCTGCTGGTCTTTTTCCATGGCCTTCCATTTCTCAAGAGGAGGAACTCCTGTTCCTGGTGAACCGATAAAGGGGTAAATAAAACAACCCCATTTACCACTAGAAAAGGTAACAAATTATTGTATAGGGGCTGCTAGAATTATTCTTCCCATGCTGGGGTCTTCTTATCACTAGAAAACATCATTACTACAGTGAAATTCAGCCATATGATGAATCAGACAAGTCCAGACTACCGGATTGGGGCAGCATTGCTTATCAAACCTCAACCCTTGGCAAAGTATTTTTTACACAAAGGGATTATATATTTACCTTTTATTAACCTCCCTGGCGGTAATCCCGAGCGTGACTCGGGGTTAATTTTCTCTACCAGGAGCGGTAACCCCGAGTCACACTCGGGGTAACATTGCAGAGCTATGAAGGGTAAGATGATGGCAATGCGATGGCGAGACAAGAAGGACGTGTGTCTTATGAGTTCTGTGCACAATACCTCCACTGCCATGGTCCACACAAAAGGTGGGAAAGATGTGCTGAAGCCGGAAGTCGTGATAGACTATAACAACACAATGGGAGGTGTCGACAGAGCCGATCAGGCAATGACATTTTATCCGGCTATGCGCACACAACAAAAAAATATTATAAGAAGATCTTCAGGCATCTTCTGGAACAATGCCTTTGGAATGCATATATCCTGCACAGAGCAAATATTGACAAGCGTCTTGTTCATTCTGACTTTATCTGGAAGGTGGCTGAGCGGATTTTTCTCAACTACCAGACGCCATCAGTAGCTGTGAACAGACCTGGACGTCGTGCTGTTGACGTTGTCAAGCCAGAACGCCTGACTGGTCGTCACTTTATGGACTACATTCCTAGATTATTCATGAAAAAAGCTATCTCGGTTCCACAGGAGGAAGGCGATCGGGTTTCTATTCCCCTATCTTTCTAGTCACCAAAGCCTCAGGAAGTTTCCAACTGGTCCTACACATGAAAAAGTTAAATGCATTTGTTTGGGTAAACTCATTCAGGATGGAGTCAGTGCAGACAATCATTTCTGTGGTCCAGGCAGGAGAATTAATGATATCAATAGATTTGGAAGACGCATATCTCTATGTGCCAGTAGCAGGTTGTCAACAAGATTACCTGCGGTTTGCGGTAGCGGGTCAACATTTTAAATTTTGTGATCTGCCTTTTGGCCTATCAACAGCCCCGCGGATCTTCCCCAAAATAATTTTGTCAGTCATAGCTCTTCTTTGACTTCGTAGAGTCAAGATCTTTCATTACCTGAACGACATTCTGGTTTTGGGGGATTCAAGGAAGTCCATAGTAACCAACCTTGCACCACTTTGGGTGGTTGATAAATGCAAACAAAAGCCAATTGATCCCATCGCAAAGGATAGATTATTTAGGAGTTATCCCAGACTCCTTTCAAGCTAGGCAGAATGTCACAAGAAGGAAATTACCGCCTGTATCTGCACGGTCATCAGTCTGCGCCAGTTTTGCAGGCAAGGGACTGCATGGTGCTATTGGGTATGATGACCTCATGTATCCCAGTTTGCCGTGGGCAACATAGCACATGTGCCAGTTTCAAACCTGCTTTCTACACCAATGGAACCATAAAGCATTGAGTCAGAGAATCCTTCTTCCTTCAGCAATTCGGCACAATCTGTCCTGGTGGAGGAAGTCCCCTTGTCACTCTCTAGGGGTACCTCTTGGTCCTGGAAAATTACAGCAGATGTGAGTCTCCTAGGATGGGTGGCTCATTGTTTAGATAACCAAATCCAGAGTCATTGGAATTTTCCGGTGACGCCACATTCAAACTGGTTAGAATTGAAGGCGGCCTCTCTAGCGCTGCAAGCCTTTCAACCCATCCTGCAACACAAGCAAGTCAGGCTAATGATAGACAATTGTCAGGGTACCGTGCACAGGTGTCCCCACACCGCATGCAGGTACCCACGCATGCAGACCAAATTAGTGTGATCACACTGGATGAGGTTATGCACACGGATTATTGTTACACAGCAAACAGGAAACTACAAACCCCACCAAGACCGACAAGCTAGCACAAGCAGTGAAATGACAAAACTCAAATAGAACAAAAACACACCTACAGCCAGAAGGAACAGCAAACGGGAACAGGGTTAGGAACTGCAAGGCAGGTGTCAGGGTTCAGGACTGCAAGGCAGGTATCAGGGTAAGGCTACAGGATACTGGGGCTCAGGATACAGGAACTGGTAACAAGGAAGGGCAACAGGACTGCAGACAGGTATCAGGCTTACAGGTTACAGGGCTCAGGACACGGGACCCAGTCAGGGGAAGGTGCCAAGATTCAGGAACTGACAAGGAAGGGGTTCAGGATTGCATACGGGTAACAGGTTCAGGTAACGGGTCTCAGTCAGGGGCCGGCAACAAGGTTCTGGGTACACAGGAACTGATCAGATACTGAGCCGACGTCCTGACTGCAGTATTTCTACAAAGTGGCAGCAAGTGCCAGGACTTTGGTGCACTGAACTCCAGCACCTGGCACTGCAGAAAGTGGGAATGAAGTGGGGAGGGAAGCAATGCTAAGGAAGTGGTTGAAGCTTTCCATCAGTGAAGAACAGAAGTAGAATAAAGGCTGCTAAGCTGAACATTGTATCTCCTTGGGCAGAGACGAAGACAGGCTGAAGGGACTGGTCTAGCAGCCAGCCAGCTGCAAGCTTTGGGTGAGTGTAACTAGACAAAAATGAGCTCTTAACCCTTGCAGTGCAGAGGTAGCCCCAGTGCAAGGATTCAGATAAATTATGCTCAGAGTTCTTCCTTAACTGTCTTGTTTGGTCCTAAACCTCCAGAATTATTTGCTGGAACATTGTGTAGAGTTCCTGGGGTTCCTCGTGAACACGGTTCAGGGCAGGATGTCTCTTCCCCAGGAGAATTTCCTAAATCTGCAGCCTCAGGCGTGGGACCTTTGGTCCAAGGATTGACCCTTGGTTAGATTTGCGATAAAGGTTTTGGGGCTCGTGGTTGCCTTCTTCGAGGCAGGTCCCTATGCTCAGTCCTATTCCAGACCACTAGAACTAAGCATTCTGGCAGTGTGGAGCAAGCAGACTCTTTTTCTAAACCACCTCATACATTTGTCAGCTGAGAAAAGGATCTCACTATCATGATAGATTTCTATCCGGTGGGGATCTAGCAAATCCTTCTTGGGATGTTGACAGTTCAAGGGATCTACTCACCAAGAGAATCCACGCATTTGAGCAATGTTTGGCATTCAAAAGCTATTGACCTCTCCTTTATCAGTTGGGGGACACCTGCAAGGCCTACGGTGTAGGGTTCCGTCCAACAATGCCATGGCTGTGGCGTGCATCACCTACCAAGGTGGAACCAGAAGCTGCACTGTGCAGCAGGTAGTTGATCTGACCCTATCAAGGGTATAATATCCCCTTTCTGGCCTTATGTATCGGGCACAATTGGCAGGCAGATTTTCTCAGTTGACAGAGCTTAGACTTGGGGAATAGGTCTGTATCCCCCAAAGTATTTCAGGATATTGGTTGTTGTTGGGGGGTGCTGAATGTGGATCTATTGATGTCCAGACGGAGCATCAAGCTGGACAGGTTTGTATCCTGATCCAGGGACCTGAGAGCATTTGCAATGGATGTGCTGATATTTTTGTGGGATCAGTTCTCCCCACTTTATACCTCCATTTGAAGATTCTTCGTAGGTTTCTTCACAGGATCAAGGTGGAAGGCGTTCCAGTGATCCTTGTCACTCCAAACTGGCCCAGAAGAGGGACATCCTCAGGATGCTGGTAGACTCGCCATATGTGCTTCCAGACCGACTATTTTCTCATGGTCCACGGTTTCATCCCTCTCAGTGGCGGACCTAAGGAACAAAGGGCCTTGGTGCAAAATTTATATCTTGGGGCCCCCCTTCTGCTCTCAATGGGGGCAGGAGCGAATCTCACTGGGGGGGCATAAGAGTGTGAGCTCCTCTGGTGCAGGGACTGTGGGCCCCCCCCCCACAGTCCCTGCACCAGAGGAGCTTACTCTCTAATGCCCCCCCCAGTCCCACACTATTATTATACATTTACATAGCGATGCACTGAACTCGGGACTTAGTAAAGCACTGGACCCAGGACTTAGTAACGCACTGGACTCTGGACTTAGTAATGCACTGGACTCTGGACTTAGTAACGCACTGGACCCAGGACTTAGTAACGCACTGGACT
Source organism: Nanorana parkeri (assembly GCF_000935625.1). Lineage (NCBI taxonomy): Eukaryota > Metazoa > Chordata > Amphibia > Anura > Dicroglossidae > Nanorana > Nanorana parkeri. The sequence continues at coordinate 847,574 of NW_017306367.1, read as the reverse complement.
CTGGACTTAGTAATGCACTGGACTCTGGACTTAGTAACACACTGGACTTGGGACTTAGTAATGTACTGGACTCGGGACTTAGTAATGCACTGGACTCTGGACTCAGTAACGCTCTGGACTTAGTAACGCACTGGACTCAGGACCTAGTAACGTACTGGACTCTGGACTTAGTAAGGCACTGGACTCTGGACTTAGTAACACACTGGAATCTGGCTTAGTAACGCACTGGACTCAGGACTTAGTAAAGCACTGGACTCTGGACTTCGTAACGGACTGGACTCTGGACTTCGTAACGGACTGGACTCTGGACCCACCTGAAACCCCGAAGACCCCACCATAGACCCCATAGAGCCCACCTAAAACGCAGCACATACCAGAGACCCTGCAGAGCCTACCTGAGAGTGACCCTGCAGAGCCCACCATTGATTCTGCGTAGGACATCTGAGACTCTCTATGGTGGGCTCTGCAGGGTCTCAGGTGGACTGGTCAGGGTCCCTTTCCTCTTACCTGTCAGCCCCGAGCTGCCCGCTGCTGGGCCCCAGCCTCCTCCACCACTGGACCGATGATGCTGGACCCTGGCCTCCTCTGCCGCTGGACCGGCACGGCTGGGCCCCAGCCTTCTCTGCCACCTCCTCTCCTGTCAGTTGGCCCCCCAGCCTTGGGCCCTGGAGCCACCGCACTGGTTACACCGCCGGTAGTTCCGCCCAGATCCTGCTTCTTGGTTGCTGGCTTGATAGCATGATTGTTGAAGCCTAGGTCCTGAGGGATAGAGGTCTGTTGGACTCCCTCTTGCAGGCCAGAAAGTGTACTATTGTGCTGGGAAGGCTTGTTAGCCTACTGTGAACATCTACAGTTTCATCCTTGGACTTACTCTGCGGGATGAATGTTAGCCTCCAATCTGGACTGTATGTATCAGGTATGCTCAAGTGACAGATATTAATATTAACCATCCTTTTCTGGCAGCCCATGGTCTCCTATTTCTTGGTAAAAGCTTATGTTCAAGGGGTCACTCACATGGCTCCTCCTAGACACCCTCCAGTGTCACCATGGGACCTTAACCTTATGTGCAAAATTGTTTTAATTGTCGCCATCACCCCCCCTCAGACTAAAGGAGGTGGTGTCCTCTTTTCATCTGAGCCAAGATAGTTTTGCCTTCCTTTTTGTCCTACTCCGAAACATCCCAAGTTGGTGGCTCTCCACTGTTTGGATGTAGTTAGGGCTGTTCAAGTCTATCTTTTGGGACAGATTCCTCCTGACAATTGGATCCCTGCATCTCGTTCTGCCTTTTCTAGGGGGATTAGACAGGTCGTCTCGCACACTTACTCTGTCAAGGGTAGGACTCCACCTTTTCCCTGTAATGATTCTGTTAAAAATTTTTTAGGCATCAGGCATCTGTGTTACAATCTGTGAGCCCCCCCATTGCTTCTGGACGTCCTAGTCATCTATGAATTGCCTGTGTCCTTTACTCTATGATCAAGCAGGATTTTTGACTTACCAATAAAATCAGTTTCTTGGAGTACAGTACAGAACACAGTACCATCCCCTCTGTATCCTGCTTGTGCAATCGCCTGATTCCTGTGCCTTTTACTGTACTTCGAGAAACAAACAAATTTTACTGGTAAGTAAAAAATCCTGCTTTTTAAATCTGGTGACTCTTTTTCTTCTTTTAGACTGGAAAATCAACAGCCAAGTGTCCACTTGGCTGACAAAGGTTCCGATTTGCCCAAGCATGAATTTAAGGGAATTTTGAGAAGTTCTGATAACCAAATGTATTTTGCTACCACATACTGTATAATACTCTGTGTAACCTTTAACCCCGACCAGCAGACTCACAAGAGCCAAAACAGTGGTTGTGATGTGTGTGTGTGTGTGTGTGTGTGTGTGGTGAATGGATAACCCAGATCCTTCATTATGGGGTGCTCAGAGCAGTCATAGCAGAGCAGTCCTAGTGCCTGTGTATTGAAGTTACTGTAGGAAGAAGATAGGGAAAGCGGAGGAATTGCACAAGTAAAGATTAGGACCAGTTACCAAACTGTGCATTACTTTTGTGAATTGCAGTGGTGGGGTACATTGTCCTTTGTGTCTCCATGTTCACAGTTATACACTTAACACATAAGACCTTATTAGGCCTTCTATCAGCAAAGTTTAATTTCTAGCTCTTGATCAATAACGCCCTTTGCTGACCTTGGAAGGGGGGGGGGGGATGGGGATTTTTTCTTTTTTTTTCAGGACAGCTTTTCTTTAAAAAAAAATGGTGGGCTTCTTTTGGGTATGGTATGTTAGGGTTTTACATTTCTTGGGGGGAATATTGGTTTTAATTTTGTGTTGATAGGGACATGATATTTATTTTGTGGTGTTCAAAGTGCAGCATTTGCTTGTTGCTGACTATCTATTCTTGAAGCTGCCCTTTGTTTGCAGCATTAGGAACAAAAAAGGGAGTGCCACTGTTGATGGCAGAGTCCAATATGGTATTTAATTTCTAAAGCATTAATAAAATAGAACAGCTAACACATTTTGGGGGTCAACAATATCCCCCTACATCAAGGCTTAAAAGTTACTTTGTTATTCAGTTCTTTTAAATGTTTTTGACTCCTAGAGAAATGTTACAGAAGGATATATAGTTAGCAGTCGAGAATTAATGATTCAAGTTTTACTAAAGTGTGCTAAAACATTGACATAAGGTGCATTGGATTTTGTTTTCATGACTTAAATAAACAGAAGTATACTCTTTTATGTTAAAGTGAAATCAAATCCCCCCCCCTGCTGCTTTAAGAACTTAACTTAAATGATGCCTCTTGATCCGATCATCTTCTTCTTTCCAGTAGTTTGCAGCATTCCCCCCCGTGCTGGTGCCGGTCTCTGATCCAGCGTAGACTGCTGTCTCTTCCTGTCCCACAGTGTCTGTCCGACAAGCATGCTCACAGCTGCTTGCATTCACTAGCCATACACCTATAGCTTATATGCAGATTTTCTTTGGTTAGATGGAAAAAGTGCAACAGATTCCTCCATCTATGCTAAACTTTGTAGCTTGAGGAATCTCCCACTAGGACAAGCTTCATTATCTTGCTAGTCGGCCCCGCTGGCTCTCAACATACCTGAACAGTGCCTGCATCCAATCAAATTGTTCAGGAATTTTGAGAGCCAGCGGGGTCGACTAGCAAAATACTGAAGCTTGGCCCAGTGGGAGATTCCTCCATCCACACAGTTTAGTGTAGATGGAGGAATCTGTTGCACGTTTTCCATCTGACCATAGAAAATTTGCAGAAAAATCTATAGGTACTGTATATGGCCAGCTTTACAGTGAGTCTCTCCTCTTTTCCACGCCGATGATGTCCATGCATCCTCCTGCATGGCTGCTCGAGAAGCTAGATTTTACAGCCAGGACTGAGCGGGGGAGACAGAGGTATGTTTTTACCTATTTAGTAACTTTTTTATTTTTTTAAATGTTTTTGCATATACAGTATCTTCTGCTTGCTAGAAGTAGATATATGTAAAATCCTGTGACTTTAATGTCACTTTAAAGTTAAAACAGATCTCTGCAATGTAATTTAAAGTAATTACAATTGAAAAAAATAAATAAATAACTGACTGCATAAGGTTACCCCCCTCTTTAAGATGACACACATATGTCATTAGGTGCAGTCAGTTCTTCTCCAAAATTACAAATTAGTGAAATGGAGATTACCTGTTTGTAGTCAAGTGGCTTCAAGTGACTAATAGAAATACACTTGTATCTGGTAAATTCAACTTCTGGTGAGTCATATCATGGCATAAGCTACATCATCAAGATAAAAGAATACACAAAGCAACTCAGAGAATGGATACAAGAACCTTTCCAAGTCACTAAATAGCCTTCGCTGTACAGCTAAATCAATAATTAAGAAATTAAAAGAATATAGCACATCTGTAAATCGGTGAAGTAACCAACTGTCCACCAAAAGTGTGTGACTGTGCAAAAAGGAGACTAGTGAGTGAAGTGAACAAGGGACCTCTCTAAAGGAGTTATAAGCCTCTGTGATACAGATTGGAGAGACTATACATACAAAAACTGTTGCTCAGGTGATTAACCAGTCATAGCTTTATGGGAGAATGGCAAAAGAAAGGCACTATTATCTAAAACTGAAATGCTGTAACGGATCTCGGTACCCTGAGTAAGCATATCCGCTAAGGTTACAGCTTCCTCTCACTACCAATCCAATATCTTCCATCAGGCCTCAAATGCAGACATTATAGCCTTTACACTCAGCTATCAGCCCAAAGCTTGATGTAGTGTTATGCAGTACTACCCAGGAACCAGTCAAGACGTGGATTAGGGTAGAGAAGAACTAACTTTACTAAGACCCCGCACATCATTCATACAGTTCTGGATTATTAAAACAATAAAAGAAACATCCCTCCCCAGTGCGTGGAAGTCTGGATCCGATATCAATCTCCTGCCCTTTAAGCCAAAACTATGTAGGATAGGGTGAGAATAAACAAAAACAATAACAGGTATAATGAGATTAACTGTTTCCATAGTGTCTGTAGTATGTTAATTTACTCAGCTACACCTAGTGACAGAGTTATGTGAATACAATCATACAAATGAACAAACATACTTTAATAATGTAAATAGGAGCATTCCATATTGTCACAGTCAGTTCAAAACTGGGTGAGAGGGTTTGTGAAACATGAATACTGGCTACTAAGTCTCTAGTAATTGGGGAAACATGGCACCCTGTACCATGGAGAGGAAGTAGTCCCAATGGCCCCACCTGTACCCTGCCTCCCAAAAACTGAAACCCTTTTTAGGCTGAGGTCCATAGTTGGTGGGGAGGATACTGGCCTTTAGTCCCCTCCAGGTGCTCAGAACACAGAGGCTTCCTTCGTACAGTTTTCCAAAGCTAAACAATGCAGATCATAATAAATGCACTATTCCCAACATGAAGCACGGTGGTTTCAGCATTATGCTGCAGAGATGTTAAAAGATCAAAAACTAAACCTGCCTGGCTAAATAAAACAGTAGAACAACACATCAAGGACAAGAGCGTGTTATTTAAAAGATATAAGATGGAGGGGACGGCATTGGCATTCCAGAGCTACAAGGAATGTAATAAAAGATGTAAACATGAAATTCAGGCAGCTAAAATAGAGTTTAAAAAAGCATAAAGCCACAGTCAGTAAAAGGAACCCCAAAAAATTCTACCAATACATAAACGGTAAAAAGTTAAGAGAGGTGCAGATAGGCTCGATAAAGGATGAAAACGGGAAGTTAAACACAAAAGACAGGGAGAGGGCCGAGGTGTTGAATACTTTTTTCTCCTCAGTATACACTCATGAAAAGGATGGGTTTAATGTAGATACAAATACACATAGCTCATTGCATAATATACCACAGTGGTTCAACATAGAGTTAAAAAACTTAGTGCAAATAAAGCGTTAGCGCCAGATAACCTGCACCTCAAGGTACCTAAAGAACTCAGCCAGGTTATAGCGAGACCATTATTCCTCATTTTCAAGGACTCCTTAATGACTGGTAGAGTACCAAGTGACTGGCGGAAGGCTACGGTAGTACCGATATTCAAAAAGGGGTCAAGATGCCATCTTGGGAACTACAGACCAGTCAGTCTTACATCCATAGTATGCAAACTCTTAGAGGGAATGATTAAGGACTACTTAGTAGAGTATGTTCATGATAATGATATAGTAAATGATAATCAGCATGGATTTAGGAAGGACCTACCTGCCAGACCAACCTACTAACATTCTACGAAGAGGTAAGTAGAGATCTGGATGGAGGGAGGCCGGTGGATGTGGTATATCTGGATTTTTCAAAAGCGTTCGACACAGTACCACATAAACGCTTAGTACACAAGCTGAGATCTATGGGGATAGATGATATGTTGTCTACATGGATAGAGAACTGGCTACAGAAACGTGTCCAGAGAGTATCAGACCGGCTGCAGAGGAGGCTGGGCCCCAGGTGGGCTCTGTGGAGTCTCAGGGGTGTGTGTTACTAATCCCTGCGTCCAGCCAGCGCGTCACTAATCCCTGCATCTAGCCAGCGCGTCACTGATCCCTGCATCTAGCGCGTCACTAATCCCTGCATCCAGCCAACGCATCACTAAACCCAGAGTCCAACCAGCACGTCACTAATCACTGCATCCAGCGCATTACTAATCCCTGCATCCAGCACTTCACTAATCCCTAAGGCCTTGTTCACACCGAAAGCGTGTGCGTTCCAGAGCGGTAGCTGCTGGAACGCACCACGATCGCTGAGAAACTTCCCCCCGCATTTTGGGGCGGGAGGGGGCGCGGCGGTGCATTGAATTCAATGGCACCGCTTCCATGCCCTCCTGCCTGCAGTGCGATCGGGGGCGTGGCAAAACTTTGCAAGCATTCCGTTCCACTGCAAATGCAAAAAATAGGGCTTGCCATGCGTCCGATCGCACTGCGGGCAGGGGGCGTGGAAGCGGTGCCATTCAATTCAATGCACCGCCACGCCCCCTCCCGCCTCAAAACGCGGGGTAAAGTTTCACAGCAGTCGCGGCTACTGCTCTGGAACGCACACACATTCAGGCCTGAGTCCAGCGCATTACTAATCCCTGCATCCAGCGAGTCAACTGTATCCCTCCTGTACTTACCAGCAACTGGCCCCGCCCCTCCACTGCGATTCAGTGTTTGGCCCCGCCCCTTGAGTGCACCTCCATGTTTGGCCCCACCCCTGGAATGGGGGTGGGGCCTTTGGGGTCACATGATTGGGCTGCTCTGTCTAAAATGCCCGTGCCTATTTTTTGTTCCAGTCCGTCCCTGCTAGGCCCCATACTATTGAACCTGTTTATTAACGATATTGGGGAGGGCATGAATAGCCAAGTTTCTGTGTTTGCTGATGATACTAAAATCGGGAGGGTAATAGACACGCATTTAGACAATATAACATTACAGGAGGACCTGGATAAAGTAGGGGAGTGGGCAACTATATGGCAGATGAGGTTTAATGTCGATAAATGTAAAGTAATGCACTTTGGGGTTAAAAATAGGCAAGCGGATTACACATTAAGGGGAATGCCACTAGGGAAGTCAGAAATGGAAAAAGATTTGGGGGCCATTGTAGACCACAGATTGAATAATAGATTGCAATGCCAGGCTGCGGTAAACAAAGCGAGCAGAGTACTGTCTTGTCTTAAAAAGAGAATGTACTGTAGAGAAAAGTCTATAATTTTGCCACTTTATAGATCGCTGGTTTGGCCTCATCTGGAGTATGCGGTCCAGTTTTGGTCACCAATCCACAGAAAAGATGTCCTTGAGCTGGAAAGAGTCCAGAGAAGGGCAACCAAACTAATTAAGGGAATGGAGGACCAAAGCTATGAGACAAGGTTACTAAATTTGAACATGTTCATGCTGGAAGTGCGGAGATTAAGGGGGGACATGATTTTCATGTACAAAATGTTCAATGGTGATAGCAACATCAGCAATAAACTTTTTACGGTAAACTCCATAACAAAGACTAGAGGCCACCACCTAAAATTTCATCACAAGGGGCGTAGGGTTTTTTCTCTCAGTTAGAGCGGTTAGGGTCTGGAACTCGCTGACGCAAGCTGTGATTTCAGCTGGGAGTGTTGAATCGTTCAAAAAGCATTTGGATGATTTCCTGAGACCATAACATACAGGGGTGCAGGTACCCTTAAGAACAAGATCACACAGGGACTCATACACATGCAGAATCACATGCACACTCACAATGGGTTGAACTTGATGGACCCGTGTCTTTATTCAACCTTAAATACTATGTAACTATGTAACTATGTTTTTCTCTAGCAGGCCCTGGATGGTTTGTGAGGATAGAGTGTAGAATGAATAATGTAGGGAAATTCTGGAGGAAAACCTGATGGAGGCAACAAGAAACCTGAGCCTAGGGAGAAGATTTGTCTTCTAGCAAAACAATGACCCCAATTATAAAACCAAACTACACAAGAATTATCTAAAAATAGCAAAATTAATGTCCTGGAATAGACAAGGCAAAGATCAGATCTCAAATAAATAGAGCATATTTGGCTGGATGTTTAAGGCTGTTTACTCATGATCCACTTGCATGGAGAGGTTTTGCAAAGAGTAATGGGAAATAATGTAGTGTCCAGATACACAAATCTGATAGAGACCTATCCACACAGACTTAAGGCTGTAATTACTACCAAAAGTGTATCTTTTAAATTTAAATTGAATGGGGTGTACACTGTTTTGTGGTAATTTATTTGTTTTACTTGTAATTTATTTATATTATGTTGCAGAGACCTGCATTCACTTTGACTTTAATTAGTCTATTTTTGTTGATCAGTGGGAAAAAAAAATATTTTTACTCCATTGTGATACGATGTTTTATCAAAATAAAACAAGAACACTTTTACAGGGGTGTTGAATACTTTTTATAGCTATTGTATATACTATAGAGCAGTGGTCCCCAACCCTTCGGGCTGCGGCCCGGTACCGGTCCGTGGATCAAATGGTACAGGGTACGGCGGGGGCGCTGCGAGCGGGGGGCGCTGAGAGCGGGTGACAGGGAGCGCCGAGAACGGGGCA
>NW_017306367.1:835739-838971 GCF_000935625.1 Nanorana parkeri | reverse complement strand
AAATGCCCTGTTTTTACAGGGGGTCGGGGTCGGGGAGGGGGGGGGGCGCAAAAATCCACCTTGCCTGTGTAGGCAGGAAACCTAGCACCGGCCCTGGAAAAGGTTACAACCCCTTTGTGTATTTTATTGCTGTTTGTGTTCCCAACTGGGATGTTTCCCCTTACTGTATGTCCTGTCCTGGTGACACAACAAGAAGCTACAGGAAATCTCCCCAAAAAAGGGGAAATTCTGTATTGGACAGTTAGAACAGGAACAGGTATTCCCACTGAGAATTCTTTATTTGCCCTTGTACTGGTGACAACTGTTTTTTTTTTTTATTTAAGATTTTTTATTTATTGAGAATAAAAAGGGATGTACATAAGTAGCTGTTACAAAGATTAAAATAAGACACAATTAAACAATGAGAATACAGAAAACAGCAGGAATATGATGTATACATGATACACATATCGGCAGGGCACATAAAATAAAGTGCAAATAACAATCCCATATGAAGAAAGTCAAAGAAGTACCTCATAGCTTTGGATACAACAAAGATGTGTCTGCATGTGCAAGGGTCCAATAGGGATCCATGTATCTTTTCTTAACGGTAAAAAAAGTAAAAGGGAATATGACAGGAAAAGGGGAGGAGGGGGAGGAGGGAAGAGAGAACAGGACAAGATACAAAAAGAACATGTGCAGTAGAATAAAAGATTCAGAAAACAAAACACAGAATAGGTCAAAAGAGGGTCAGGACACCACATGTGCCCCACCAAAAGAGATCCCGTAGGGGACACCACACACCACCCCCGTAGGGCAGGGCATGCACTCCCTCAACAAACTTCCAAAAAACGGAGCCAGGGTTCAATCCAGAGCATAAGCAGAACCAGATTTAAGAGTCACATATAAGCCACCACACTTAAAAAGGACCCCACGAAGCCCATAATCTGGAAAAATTGGTCACGTTTGTCTTGCTTAGTGAAGAAATGTCCTCCATTTCATATATAAAATCTACCTGAATCACCCATTCAGTCTTTGTGGAAGCCCTAGTTTCCTTCTATAACCTGGGTATTAGTGATCTGGCTGCATTTATCAAATGTTTGCTAAACGATTTCTGTGGTCCCATATTATCCTGGTCCGGGAGCTGCAGTAAATACGCACCAGGTGTAAAAGTCAGGGAAACTCCAGTAATCTGACAAATTAGATAATTAATTTGTCTCCAAAAAGGCTGGAGAAGGGTACACGACCAAATAATATGGAACAATGAACCCTTTTCGGATTTACATCTCGAGCAGATCTCGGAAAATCTAGGATCAATTTTGTGAAGAAGTACAGGAGTCCAATACCAATGAGTGAGGATTTGTGAGGATTTTAAAATTGGTTTCTTGGGTCGTACTATTCACTGAGCTATTGTGCGCTCCTATACAGATACCTTCCCAGATCTCATTCAAAATTTCCAGATCTAGCTCCTTCTCCCATTATACCTTCAGGGCCTCAGTATGAGTGGATTTATCAGAACGCACTAAGGCATAAAGCCAAGAGATAAGATGTCAAAAGGGGCCCTTGCCGAAGCAGGCTCTTTTAAAAGGAGTCATATCTCTAGTAAAGTTACCTTGTTTTGTTGGATCAGTGAGGTGGTGTCTCACCCGAAGGTATGTCCACCAGAGAACCTGTCCCTTTTTGGAAAAAGGAGCCAAAGCTGCTCAATCTAAGAAATGGTTATGTTTGAAAAACATGTGGGCTATCAGTGGGGTAGAGGAGGACCAGTGGGTGGGGAAATCTGTCGTGGACCCAGGAAGAAAATTCGGGTTATCTGTCAGAGGGGTCAAAGGGCAATCAAATCAGGGCATCACGGCGTCAAAGGGTGTAAAATTCTCTCAGGGAGGCCTCAAGACAAGCTGGCCCGTGCTGGTTCGAAACCCAGGTAAGAGCTGTCAAGGGATGAGATGCCAAATTCAATTCCATGACAACCCAAGGCTTGGAATCAGCATGAATATGCCAATATATAACCCGGCACATCTGAGAGGCCAGATAGTATCCCAGTATGTCTGGGATATCTAGGCCACCATACTGTATAGATGTTTTCAATAAAGACCATGCTAGTCTAGGATGCTTATCCTTCCAAACAAATTTTCTAAATTCAGCCTCAATGTTCTTCAAATAAGATCTACTCAGCATGATGCAGATAGCTTGAAACAGGTATAGTAGCCTTGGCAAAACATTAATTTTGAGTAGACCCGCTCGGCCAAACCAATTATAGGAAAGGTCCCTCCATTTCTTTAAGTCTTGTTTGATTGTTGCTACAAGTGGCAGAAATTTAGGCGAAACAAGTCATTGGTGGAGACCGGAAAGTGGATATTTAAGATATTTAAAGAAGAAGAGGCCCAGCTGCAAGAAAGCTCACTCTTCAACCATCCAACATCTCCGGGCAACATACCCACATTCAATGCCTCAAGAAAAGGGACTTCAGTATGCGCATGGATTTCCTGGGTTCGGTCAGGAAAAACAGTATATCATCAGCAAAGGCTGCTACCTTATGCTTAGTACCCTGCAACAACAAGATCCTCCAGAGCGTCGTATGCGCCTCGGGTTAGCAGGATCTCTTCTAGAAAGTGGCCATCAGCCTTGCGATGCAAACCACGCCCGTGTGCTGTCTTTTATGACCATGTATGCAATCTAGTGTGCTTTGGGTGTGCAGTACTGTGTGTGCAGTACTGTGCAGGTATGTATGTGATGAAGAATGATGTCTATGTATGTGCTCTGGAGAGTTGTATATATCTGAATGTGCTGTAGATCAGTGTTTCTTAACCTTTTTTCAGGGTACCCTTTAAATGTATGCAAAATTTTGAGGCATCCAAGTCTAAAATGTAAAAAACATAAATGTAAACATGTAAAAATGATTATGTGTGGCTTCTCTAAATTTCATACCGGACCTTTATCCCAGATAGGTATGGATTTTAAGCCAGGACCCCATGCAAAAACACACAAAAATAACAAGCACTCAACCCCCACTCCTCATCCACATCAGAAACCACCCTTTTACATAGGAGCCTCCTTCAAATGAGGAGTTCCCCCTCTTTCACATTGGAGTCCCCCCTTCACATCAGTAGCCCTCTTCACACCAGAAACCCCCTTCACATCAAGACAGGATAAGTCCCCTTCACAGCAGAGCCTTCCTCTTTCACCTTAGAGTTCCCCCTTCGCACCACAAGACCCCTTCACATGAGAGTCCTCAGCCTCCCCCCCCCCCCCC